>NC_090655.1:176104705-176416848 GCF_040937935.1 Hyperolius riggenbachi
GGTATCGTGAGATACCACTACTCAATTATTTTTCTTTTTAACACTGCATGGAGTAAAATGTGATCTAGCATTCTTAACCTAGCCTTCTCAAGTCTATTGGTTATCTATGTTAGGGGCTTGAGTGACTCCCTCACTTAAGATTGGATCAGAACTTTTAGAAGCAGGCATAATAAGGACAGTCTCAGTGACTGGTCTGAAGACAGTTTTTGAGTCCCCATTCTTCACGATCCTGACTTCCACACTTCGGACCCTTCCATCATCACTGGCAATGGCCTTTGTAATAAGTCCAACTGGCCACTGGATCCGGTGAGTTTGCTGGTCTTTTAGCAGGACCAAATCCCCTTCCTTTAAGTTGGGCTTCTGGGTTTGCCACTTTTTACGTCCTTGCAAAAGTGTGAGGTATTCCTTCCTCCATCTGTCCCAGAAGTGATCTGCAAGGTATTGAGCGTGTCTCCACTGACGTTTATACATGTCCTTTTCATCAAAGATACCCTTTGGTGCTGGAATCTGTCCAATTTTCCGGCTCAACAATGTAGCTGGAGTTAAGATAGTCGGAAATTCTGGATCTGTGGATACGGCAGTCAGTGGTCTTGAGTTTATTATTGCTGTAACCTCAGCAAGGAATGTGGTGAGCACCTCGTGGGTAAGGCGTGAAGAACTCACATCAAGCAACATTGAATCCAGTATTCGCCTTGCCATGCCAATCATGCGTTCCCATACTCCGCCCATGTGTGAAGAGTGTGGTGGGTTAAACTTCCACACACAACCTTGATCACTCAAATACTTTCCAACTTGTTGTCGGTCTATCTGTAACTCTCTACACGCACCAATGAAGTTAGTGCCACAGTCCGATCTCAACATCTTCACAGGACCTCTTAGTGCAAGAAATCTCCTAAGAGCATTGATGAAACTTGAAGTGTCCATAGACTCGATCACTTCGATGTGTACAGCTCTTACACTTAAAGAGACTCCGTAACAAAAATTGCATCCTGTTTTTTTATCATCCTACAAGTTCCAAAAGCTATTCTATTGTTTTCTGGCTTACTGCAGCACGTTCTACTATCACCATCTCTGTAATAAATCAACTTATCTCTCTCTTGTCAGACTTGTCAGCCTGTGTCTGGAAGGCTGCCAAGTTCTTCAGTGTTGTGGTTCTGTGATGCATCTCCCCCCTCCAGGCCCCACTCTGCACACTGCCTGGGTATTATTTAGATTAGGGCAGCTTCTCTCTTCTCTCTTATCTTTTACAAGCTGGATAAATCCTCCTCTGAGCTGGCTGGGCTTTCACATACTGAGGAATTACATACAGGCAGAGCTGTCTGCACTCTGCAGGAAGAAACAGCCTGACACTTCAGTGGAAGATAGCTGCGGACAAATGATCTCTTGAGATTCAAAAGGAAGGGTGTATACAGCCTGCTTGTGTATGGATGTATTTTCTATGTGTGGACATACTGTACATCAACCTACTTCCTGTTTTGGTGGCCATTTTGTTTGTTTATAAACAAACTTTTTAAAACTGTTTTTAACCACTTTTAATGCGGCGAGGAGCGGCGAAATTGTGACAGAGGGTAATAGAAGATGTCCCCTAACGCACTGGTATGTTTACTTTTGTGCGATTTTAACAATACAGATTCTCTTTAAGCAAGTGAACATTACAGCCCATCTTTTGCTGTTGACTTGACCACCACGTGTTCTTCTGGCCGTTACTGTCCATGGTCCAAATACATCGAGCCCGACATATGAAAAGGGTGCATCTTTGCTCAGTCTGTCTGCGGGTAGGTCAGCCATCTGCTGATACTGCTGCCTACCTCTTAACTTCTGACATTTGACACAGTAGTGAATGATCGTGGCTATTTGTCTTTTCACTCCAACTATCCAGAACCCTGCAACTCTGATGGCACCTTCTGTGTAATGTCTTCCTTGGTGTCTGACTGTCTCATGGTAATGCCGGATAATCAAAGTTGCCAGATGGTGGTTTCCTGGTACTATCCACGGGTTCTGTTCTCCTCTTAGCAGGTTGGACTTATTCAGCCGTCCACCGACTCTACGCATACCCTCATTGTCGATTACTGGGTTCAGTGTGAATAGCGGACTACTCTTTGAGACTGGTCTATTGCCTCTCAAACACTTGATCTCGTCTGCATAGACCTCTTCTTGCACACAACGTATGATGAATAACTCTGCCTTCTCATACTCTAATGCATTGGGTAACTCTTTGCAGGTGTGCCATCCATGGCAGGATGATGTCTGATTGGGCTTGCGGAAACTCTGTGCAATATGGCTTAATCTTGCTATAGTCCTCACTAATCTTTTCCAGGAAGAGAAACGTTCAAAACGTCTCACCTCCAAGCCTCTTCTTGAGCAGATGTTGGAACTCAATGTTATAACTTCAGGGCGGATTTCTGGATCAGTATCTGGATCCACCAAGTGGAAATCAATATCTTCTTCTGAATTTGTGGAAGACTGATCTGTTAAAAACTTGGGCCCTGAAAACCAAATGGTTCGCGTGAGGGCAGCTGCTGGCACTGACCTTGTGGCGATGTCTGCGGGATTCAAATCAGTCGGGACATAGTTCCATTGTTTAAGTCTACTGATTCTTCTTATCTGTTCCACCCTGTTAGCCACATACACGTAGAATCTTCTTACACTGTTGCATATGTAGCCAAGTACAATCTTGCTGTCAGTGTAGTACTTAATCTGATCAATTTCAGTGTCCATTTCATTTTGCAGGAATTCTGCAACTTCGACTGCTAGTGTTGCACCACACAATTCCAATCTTGGAATAGTATGAACAGGTTTTGGAGCTAACTTGGCTTTTCCTAGTAGGAAACCAACATGGGATCTTCCAGAGGGATCTATGATCTTGAGATAAGCCACAGCCGCTATAGCTTCAGTGGATGCATCACAGAAGATGTGAATCTCTTTCCTCTGACCTTTTGAAAGTGAAGTGGGTGAATAGCAGCGTGGAATATTAAGTTCTTCCAAAGCCTTCAAGGAGTTTCTCCATTTCTCCCATTTAGGCAGTAGGTCTGCTGGCAAAGGGGTATCCCAATCTGTGACTCTCTCAGTAAGCTGACGAAGTGTGGATCTCCCTTGGACAGTAACTGGTGTCACAAAGCCTAGGGGATCGTAAAGGCTATTGACAGTTGACAGGACTCCTCGTCTGGTGAATGGCTTCTCTGTATCAGAGGCCTGAAAGGTGAATGTGTCTGAAGTTACATTCCAAAGAAGACCGAGACTCCTTTGTGTGGGTAGGGCATCTACTCCCAAGTCCAAATCTTTCAAATCCTTAGCATGATCTTCTGGATTGAAAGCCTTCATTACTTCACTGCTATTAGATGCAATCTTGTGAAGCCTTAAATTAGCAGTCAACAAGAGCTGTTGAGTTCGTTTTACGAGACTGACAGCTTCTTCAGGTGTTGAAAAGGATTTGAGGCCATCATCTACATAGAAATCTCTCTCAATGAACTGCCTGGTGTCAGATCCGAATTCCCTTTCTCCTTCCTGTGCTGTTCTTCTCAGGCCGTAAGTTGCCACTGCAGGAGATGGACTATTTCCAAAGACATGGACTCTCATGCGATAATCTATCACCTGATCCTTGATGTCATTGTTGCGGTGCCACAAGAATCGGAGATAATCTCTGTGGTCCTCTCTGACAATGAAACAGTGGAACATTTGTTGGATGTCAGCTGTCACGGCAATGGGTTCCTTCCTGAACCGCATCAACACTCTTACAAGGTTGTTTGTTAAATTTGGGCCTGTTAGAAGAACGTTATTTAAGGAGGTTCCCTTGAATTGAGCACTTGAGTCAAAGACAATTCTGATTTGTCCCGGTTTATGAGGATGGTAGACTCCAAAGGATGGAAGGTACCACCATTCTTCACCTTCCTTAAGGTCTGGTGCTGGCTCAGCATGATGGTTATCTAGAATCTTCTGCATGAATGCTAGAAAGTGCTCTTGCATCTCAGGCTTGCTACGGAGAGTTCTCTTAAGTGCAGCAAATCTAGCTAAAGCTTGTTCTCGATTGTTAGGGAGAGTAAACCTTGGTAAACGGAAGGGTAATGGAGCTACCCAACTGTTGGAGTTGTCCTTGAAGAACTCTTCATTCATAATCTTGATGAACTCCTTGTCTTCAATTGAAGGGGCAATCTTGTTGTCATCACAGGTAGTCTGATACACTGAATCACCAAGGTCCTTGTGAGAAGTAAGCTTGCAAGTAATACTTTGGAGGGCTTGATATGGAACTTCAGATTTGAAATCCAGTCTTTCTTTCACATGATAGTGCAATTTACATTTCATCGATTGATAGGTACAGAATTCCTCCACATTCGTTTTGTAGGAAGCTACGTCCAAGATCTTGTGCGATTTATCTAAACAGACTTCTCCTATTATCACCCATCCAAGATCAAGTTTTTGAGCATAAGGAGCATCATCTGGACCGTTGCACAACTCTCTTATTTTATGAACTCTGGGAATGTCTCTCCCAAGAAGAATCAAGATCTTCGCATCCTTGTTAAGTGGTGGTATGCAGTCAGCAATGAAGTTCAAATGAGAGTGATATCGTGCAACCTCAGGTGTGGGTATCTCTTCTCTGTTGTTCGGTAGCTGATCACATTCAATTAGAGTTGGAAGAGGAAACTCTATGTTCTCATATTCTGATGCCACTATGAAACCGTGGGCTATTCTTCCAGAAGTATTGACTTGTCCTGCGCATGTCTGCAAGGTATAGGGCCAAGTCTCTCCATGAATGTTGAATAAGTCAAAGAACTCTGTACTTGCCAATGAGCGATTGCTCTGATCGTCAAGTATGGCATACATTTTTATGGCATTTTGTGGACATCCTTCAGGAAAAACTCTTACGAGACATATCTTGCTGCAAGACATGTTATAATGCCCTTCTCCACACACCTCGGTACACCTTGTAATTACGGTGTTGGCATGTTGCTCAGTCTTCTCCCCGCCATCATCTGATGTAGTCTTGGGTTTGCTGTCGGGTGAAGATTTATTTTTGAACAGGTCTGAATGAAGAGCATCCATGTGTTTGGCACTGTTACACAGGGAACATCTGATGGCGATCTTACAGTCTCTAGCTAAATGGTTGGAGGATGCACAACACTTGAAACAGATATTATGTTCCTTAAGAAATGTCTTGCGTTCTTCAATAGGCTTGTCCTTAAATGCACGACATATGGCGAGGGAATGTGGTGCATTATGAATGGGACACCGTTGATCAAGATTGCTTGCCTTGGTATCTTCTAATTTAGTGTCTGTGGCCAAGACATTGGATGTGATCGCAGTTTTCCTCACGGCAGTAGGATGCCTTAAGTCCTTCAATTTATTGTTGGTGGCAAACCCCTTTGAAGTAGTAGAAGGAAGGGTGGTTGTGTCTGGATACAAGAAGCTTGGGTCATTCTTGGATCTTGCGATCTTCCTTATAAACTCAGAAAAATAAGAAAATGGGGGGAAGGAAACATGGTGTTCATATTTATACTTTGATCCTATACTAGTCCACTTTCCTTGGAGATGAATAGGCAACTTTGCAACAATAGGATTTACGCCCTGAACAGTGTCTAAATAGCTAAGGCCTGGCAAACTAGGATCTGACTTAGCAATTTCAAGTTCATGAAGAAGGTCACCTAACTCTCTAAGCTTATGATTGTCCTTAACAGAGATCTTAGGAAAAAGTCTTTTAGTTTCTGAAGTAAGGCAGATTCAATGACTTCAGGGCTCCCATAGTCTTGTTCCAGACATTCCCAGGCAGCCTGAAGGCCTGCTTCAAAGTTATAAATGTAGACAGATTTAAGTCTCTTTACTTGTTCTGAAGATTGACGCCCCAACCACCTTATTAGTAAGTCAAGTTCTGCTTGAGGTTCAATGTCCAAGTTCTTGGTTACCGCCTTAAATGTAGATCTCCAACTCCTATAGTTCTCTGGGCGGTCGTCAAATCTAGACAGTCCAGTAGTAATCAACTCTCGTCGAATCATATACTTGCTGAACTCTGCGATGTCAACTGTCACAGACCGCGAGCCGGTCTGCGGGTGGGGTAAATCGATCAGCGTCAGAAATCCTCTTACACGGTCATTTGTTCATCACGAAGGGTAACCCGCATTCGCAATTTGATGAACTGACTCGCGAAGGGAGCGTTCTGATACCAACCGAATCACTCCACACACATATACAATTCAAAGATCTGCCACCAAGCGAGTTACACAGCCCGCTACTGTAATTTTACTAGGACTTCGAGAACACTTTAGTAACCCCTAGCAGTATGCAAGAATCTGGGCCAGATCGTTATAAATGTATACTTCTATTAAACACAGGGTAGCGAGTTCAGGAGAATAGGTACGATTGTGTATGTTCAGCAACAGGTCATAACCGCTAAACGATTTTTAAACGTTTAATAACACAAATGCATTACATACAGTTATATACACCTATTAACATATAAAACACAGAGCTTAAAAATAAAAGGAATAAAACAGAAAGTTCTTACTTAGTTAGCTGAGCAGTCCATTTGAAGCATGAAGAAAATAGTCCAGTTTAAACGTAGGCATTCAGCTTAAAGTCCTTTGTACACAACATGCGCCCGGTTCTTCCGTGAGCACATGTCTGGACTTCCCTAGTCGATGTAAATTGAAGAACTGGGAGGAGTTCCTTGCAAACGCTTTTTACTGACCAGAGTTTTGGGGCGGTCACTACCTGGAAAGTAGGTGTGTTTGAGGCAGGGTTACCTCATGGCAGTCAGGTTACCACCCACAGACTTGGAGCAAGGAATGTACCAATTATTAATAATTTGTGTAATTCCGCCCCAGATGGGTGCATCGCAGATCCGAGACCATATTCATAAGCAGCATGCGACTCTGTATTAAATGAGACTATACACGCCTAGTCTAACGAATTTGCTCTACGCATGCCGGATAAAGCGGTTTCTCAATTGATTCCTGATAGCTAGAGAATGATAATTCATGTGAGTGATAGAACTGATTTCTGGGTATCAGGAAATGTGTTTGTTGTCTTTCTGTGCCAAACCCATCTTGAATTATTAATAAAGTAAAGGTTCTCATTGTGTGAAGCTATGAGCTTGGAGGGAAATGTGAGTCTCAACCAGTTTGAGCTGGTTTGGTGGAACATGAGCTATGTGACCAAATGTCTGCTGTCCAGGTGGTCTGGCCACGTGTGAATTCTTTCCTGACCTGAACAGGATGTGGGGGGAAGGTTACTGTTCTCAGTAAGAGAGAGGGAGATTGACATCTATTGTGCATTTACCCAAGACTGACAGGGACTGCGCACGACTATTGCGAAAATCGTTGGCGTTTACGCGCACGACTTTCGCAATATCCGTCACATCAACAGTTTCAGTTTTTACATGCACAGGTGATAGTGATGGTGCACCATCTTGGATCACAGTTGGTATCTGATGCTGGCTGGAAGGTGGAGAGAAAGGTGTTGCAGATGGGTTCAATCCAGGTATGGGTCTGGCATCAGAAGATCTCTGTGCATTTGAAGTTGAATTGTGCTGTATTACAGGAGGTATAGAGATCACTCGGTCGTCTTCTGCTGTGCCCTTGTAATCTCTGTCCACAGAGGGTTGTGGTGGCACATGAGGTGGATAGGTTGGTACACTTGATCTTGTGGCACGCGGTAGTTGTGGAGTGTCTCTGTTGGATGGTGCGTCTAGTTCAGGTTGCTTCGGTGATGTGTTGTCGTTTGCTTGACTTGCTGAATGATTATGAAAAGAATCTCCAACTGTAGGTGGGACTGTATCTTCATGGTTCTGGGTCAAGACCAACTGTAGAGTCCTTTCAACAGGGTCTTGATGGGCAGCCAAGCTAGGAAAAGACGCTCCTTCCTCTTCCAATAGAGCTTGTTCTAAGACAGATAGCTCTGCTAAGGCTACTTCCTTCTCTCTTTTCTTCTGAAGGATTTCTAGCTGGGCCTCTGTTTCAGCTTGTTTTCTTGCTTGAATGCGTTTAGCTTCAGCTTCCTTGCGTTTAGCTTCTGCCTGTGCTTCAGCTTCCATGAGTTTAGCTTCTGCTTCCTTGCATTTAGCTTCTGCCTTAAAGGCTGCTTCTCTTTCAGAACAGGTGGCTTGAACCTGGGCTACTGCAACCTTTTGGCGAGCTCTGAGTATCTGGTCGCTCAGTGTTGACCTAACAGAGCAGGATCGCAATGACTTAGAAGATGCTTTATGATGCGAGCGGGCAGATCTAGATGATTTTCCTGAGTGTCTGGAAGAAGCAGATATACAGGATGCAGTTTCATGTAGCTGTGCTAATCTACCCTCTATCTGTGTCTTTGCTTCAAGATATGTGCTATATCTTTGCTGGTCAGTAGAAGAAAAGTCCTTTAATTCTAGTGAAGCTTCCTCTGTGCTGGAACGTGACAAAAGGGAAAAGTATTTTTCAGAAAGTCTTTTATAGTTCTCAAATGCCTTCTTAACCCTTGAAAGAGCAGTGTTCAATTGCTCAGTATTATTGCTGGTTTCATTAGCGGCTGTTATACAACTATGGCCTCGATTCATAAAGCATTCCCGCATTCGGAAATGCAGAAAACCGCTCACTTTACCGACCACACAGCAAAATATGTATTCATAAAGGCTTTTTCCGCATGAAAAGCCGACATTCGCGAGCAGAGTGATCAATCACCGCCTTGCGCGGTGATTATCATAGCAAAAGTAACAAATGTCAATTCATAAAGATTAGAGGTAGCGGTATGCGGACAGTATTACCGCTACCTCTGATGTGGGAGAAGCGTGCGGAATAAAGTGCAGTGAATGGGACAGACCTCCCAAGCAACTGCAGAGAGAACACCGCACGGAGGGATTCCGACTGCTTCTCCTGTTTCCGCATGTCTCCCGACAGCCTAACGCCTGCCTACAGCGGAATATCTCCGCACGCCTGTCACAAGTAGCAAAATTTTTATGAATTACCACCCTGAAGGCGGAAATACCGACAGCGGTGTTTCCCCGCTCGCCGTTACCTTCCCGACAGCACTTTTATGAATCGAGGCCTTAAAGTTTTCTCCCATAATGCATTCAAGCTGCTAGACGTTTCTTCTTTACTTGACTCATAAGCTTCTCTTGCCTTTAAGGATGGATGAGGAGCTCTAACTGGACGGGCAGAATGAAGCAAGGTGTCTGCTTCATCTGGATTAAATGCAGGCAACTCATAGGTGGAATTTCTGTCAGACATAATGACAAGTGCTGTAGTTTCAGAGTCTTGTTGGAAGTCTGCCAAGGCTCAGTGCTGTGGGAATTGATACTTTTTGTTTACAAACAAGCTGAGCTGGGCTGGGTGGAGCTGAATGTTTGTTACAATGAGCCAGCTCAGGCCTCGTTCACATCAGGGCCGTTTCTGTGCGCTTTCCACAGCGCACTGCCCTGTGCGTTCAGCAAGGTATTGATTTTTCCATGTAACTAAATGTAGCTGGTTCACATCTATGCGCTGCGCTGAGCAGTGTTACAGAAACGTAGTGTTGCAGGCATTTCTGTGTGTTGAGCTGGAAAGCACACAGCAATGCAAGTGAATGGGTCCGCTTTTTTAGCGCATAGAAGCGCGTACAAGCGCATAGAAGCGCATGCGTTTTTTACCCCTAATTGGAGAAAAAAATACATTTACATACAAAAACAAAGTTTTATTGACAACTGCTGCTGCTACAGTAAGCAAAACGTGCTTTAAAGAAGCACAGCGCAACGTACAGAAAAGCAGACTAAAGCGCGCACAAGCGCATGCGTTTTTTACCATGCGCTTTAACACGTTTTTCAGCGTAGTAGATGTGAACGAGGCCTTAGGCTGCAGACTGGTTTTAGCTGGATTTCTCAGCAATGCACACAGAAACAGTTCAAAATCACTATAGAAGGCAGAAATACAGCTCTTTCAATAAATGCAGGCATTAAATTCACAGTCCAAACAGCTTGACAATAATGAATCCTTGTGACTTGTATAGTAATGAATCCTTGTGACTTGTACAGCAATGAGACACAATCTTTGCACAGTTGAGAAGAAGCTTATGGCTCACCAAGAAAGCAAACTTGTGTAAGCTGGTAGTCCTAGAGAGATGAGCCCATAGCAGAGAGCAGCAATCCCTGGTAGTGATAGGCAGAGCCGGGACAAGGTCCTCCAGCACCCAAGGCTGAGACACCAAAGTGCGCCCCCTCCATCCCTGCCACCCCAGCCATCACACACTGATTGCTATTAGACTAAGAGGCACCACAGGGCCCACAATCTCCCCAACACCTTAATATCTAGTTATCTGGCTTGCAGTCACTGCCATGTATCCCCTTTTCTTATTTCTTTCTGCTTCAAACACAATTAGGAATGACAGCTGAATGAATTCTGCGCCCCCTCCTACACTGCGCCCTGAGGCTGGAGCCTCTCCAGCCTATGCCTCGGCCCGGCCCTGGTGATAGGTTGGCACTGTAGGGGAATATTCTGTAGGTAGCTGTATTCTAATGCAGTGCAATGCTTCTGATGGCTTGTAACACACAGGCAAGTGTCTTTCAGTGCACAGTATGAAGAATTCCTGTCTTAGGGCCTTTGTTCTTCACACAGGCAATGGTTACTCACGGTTCTGAAGCTGCAGAGATAGCCATGCGATTGGATTCTTCTGGAAATTTACTGTTCTGTCTCAGCATCTGTTGTACCTGCCACAAGCTCCTGTAGACCCAGTCTGTATGGATGTGTGTAGCAGGTTAATAACACTTTAACAGGCAGCTTACTCAATGAATAAAGACTCCTGAGGTGTTTTCCAATGCTTCTTTATGCTTCAAGGTAACAAAGGGTACAAACATCAGGCTTTTTCATAGTCTTTCTCATAGGTAAATTTCCAATGAAGTTACACAGCTCCCTAACTCTGCAGTCTCTACATAACAAATATGCAAAATGGAGTTACAGCAGGAAGAGAAGGGGTGGGAGCTACCAACTAGCAAGAAACAGCAGGGGTGTAAGAAAGATACTAAATAACTGTAACATAACATGACATCACAACTGCTAGAAAATAAGAGGCTGCGTGGCAGCACACAGAGGATACAACAACCAGCAACTGGTGGGATGCACACAAGGCATTTATTAGAGGCCACTTTATCAGCCTATCAAAAGCCATTAAAAGGGACAAAGAGGCTAATAAAAGAGGCATTGGAACACCAATTGCAGCACCTTTGGGAGTCTTACCACTCCAACTGCTCTATCACCATCCTAAAACAAATAAATATAATAAAAGAACAATTAGATGTAATTAGATCAGTAGAGGTTGCCTTTTAATGCATTTCAAAATTGTATTTGCTTTAGCGGCAGCTAGGGGCGTAACAATAGACCCTGCAAGGGATGTAGCCGCAGGGGGGCCTAGTAGCCACAGGTGGCCCTGTCCTGAGAGACCAACAACTAAAGGCAAGAAGAGAAAAAGCTTTCTGCTCTCTGCACAATTGTTCTAATGACTGCATCTGCTCAGCCACTGATAAGGAATCATGCAAAGTTTTGCAGACAAAGATTTGTAAACATTCCCTATTCAGTGTGCAGCAGGGTCTTTTGCACAGCCTGTTCTACCATTAGCCTTTGTACCCCTCCCCAAGTTGCTGTGTACTGCAGTGATGCTTGAGGAGTCTGAGCACAGAGAGAAGGTGGGAGGGGGCCCCATCCAAAGTTATGCAGGGGGCCCCCGTGATTTCTAGTTACGCCACTGGCTGCCGCTGCTTGGCAATGAATATGATTGTTTAACTTGCTAATATTCCTAAGTTAATATCCAAACTTGATGTTCACATCTGTATCCCATATATTTTGTATAGTGCTACACTATTGGTACGACCAAAATGCATGTCTTCACATTTTATTGAATTTCATCTGCCATTTTTGCGCCCGTATAGCTATTCAACCCAGATCCTTCTGAAACTAGTCACGATCCTCCTGAGTGTTGATAATTATTGTGCACAACTTTGTATTATCTGCAAAATGCAATCGAACTTCTGCCTGAATATGTGCGGGAAACATGCTGCCTATTGCTTAATTATTTGTGGGGACTGTTCTGCATTATGTTTTTTTTGTTTTTTTTATAGGGAAACATTACACTTTTTTGTGAGGGGGGGGGGGGGTAACACTGTCTAACTATGTAGATTGAAGGGTCTACTCTGTAACTATTTTTTTAGCTAAACATTGCAAATTGTTACACAGTATCTGATGCACACACTTTTGAGTAATATGTTCTTTTGGGTGGGAGGGGACATGCTACATAAATATTGTGTAGGGGATATTTCTGTTTAAATATAATCAGATGGCTGCTGCACACCAGAGCGGTTCTGGAGCGTTTTTAAAAACGCTTGCAGGGGGAAAACTGCCTGGCTAATGAAAGTGAATGGGATGGTGCACACCAGAGAGGTTTGTTTTTTCCACAAACGCAAACTCAGGGGCTGCAGCATTTTTTTAGATTTCTGAGGCGTTTCTGCCTCAATGTTAAAGTATAGGAAAGTGGAAAACCGCTCTGAAAAATGCTAGATCAGAGCGGTTTTCCAGGTGTTTTTGTTACAGAAGCTGTTCAGTAACAGCTTTACTGTAACAATATTTGTAATCTGCTACACAAAAACGCTAGGCATGTTTAGAAAACGTCTCTAAACATGCCTAGAATCACTCTAAAATCTGCTTCAAAAACCTCTAGCGTTTTGAGGATCTGCTAGAGGTTTTTGGTGTGCACTGGGCCTAAGAAGGGACAGGCTGATCCCTCAGAAAATGTTACATCGCATATACTATACGCCAATTCCAATGTACAAAATTAATCCACTGATATCTACTGGCTGTACTGGATGTGGAAGGTTCCCTGGTACATTTGGCCCTATGTTTTGGACCTGCCCATGCCTGGCCTCCTTTTGGTTGGAAGTGGGTGAATCCATACAATTACATACAATTAGTGACAGATTTTCCTGGTCCCCTATCACCTAGAACTGTCTTCTTCAGTCTTTATTTGAGTTAGAACACCTAAGTCGGCATCAGAAGTCTCTAATCAGAATTCTATACCATTACACAAAAATGAAAAATGCATTCCTTTGGAATAAACCCCAGGCTCCATCGAGCAAATCTTGGGTACAGGCAGTGAATCAGGCCCCTATTCTTTACAATATTACCTACTGCAATCAGAGTTGTTCAACTAAATTCAGTAAGATCTGAGATGAATACATAGAGATGTTCGCTCCTGAACTTACCAGTGGACTCCCTTAAATAGCCTCTGTCCCCCCCCCCCCCCCCGCCCAACTCCCGTGAGTTGGATCATACTGTACCCTCTATCTGCTTTGTTGCCATGTTCACATCTTTGTTTGCAAATTGGATGCATGGGGCTTTGAGATGGAACTCGATCTGGTCGAACTCCTTCCCCCTCCATTCCCTCTTCTACTCCCCTTCATTTGCTCTACTAGCCTTTCCTCATCCCTCTGTTTCCTTTTCATTTCACGATATCCCTTTTCTCTTAATGCTTCCAATATGTACGCAGGTGTGTGCTGGTGTTGCACTATAATACAAAGGTCCTTTCTGACCGCTGGTCCTGCATTTTGACACTATGCAGGATTGCTCATAGACCTACATGCAGTGGCCATGTCAGTGGTTCCTCAGTTATTATATACATTCCTTCTCATGCAAATGCAAAATCAAGAATTCTAATAAAAGCCAGGTCCGACTGGAGTAGCTTAATTCTGCAAGGACAGCTCGGTGGATTATATTTGAGTTTATTGTAACTTTCTTATATAGTTAAATGTATCTGTATTAGAACTTTTTCTACTCCTATGATATAATTTTCTGACTAATCCACCTGATCCCTACAGAAGGCACCTTAAAACCTCCAAGCCGATTGTCAGGACTGTCAAAAAGTGGACAGACAGGGCTAAGGGGCAACTTCAGGCTTATTTCAACAGCACTGGCTGGTCAGCCCTGGAGGCTCACTGCCTAGACAAATGGTCAGAGAACATAACCTCCTACATTAGCTTCTGCGAGGAGTCATGCATACCAATGTACGCAAACAACAAGCCCTGGTTTAACCGCAAGCAACACCGACTCCGGAGAATAAAATAGGAAGTACACAAATCTGGCACCTCTGAGGAGTTCAGGAAGACCAGGTATACCTTAAACTGTGAGCTAAAGGCGGCAAAGAGAAACTACTCCAGCAAGCTGAGTCTTAACCCTCAGTCCAACAATGCCCATGATGTCTGGAAAAGTCTCAGGGCTGCCACTAACTTCAAGCCCTCCACAGCACACACTTCCTAGCATCGCACAAGCTGAGGAGCTCAACAACTTCTACTACAGGTTCGAGCACCAACCCAACCATCCCGGTGACCAGACATTCACCAGTGTTGCTTGGATACCCCCGATTAAGAATTAGAGTAAATCCGGCCACGGCAGTATCTAAATCTGGATACGCCGTGATCATGATCCGGATGTGAAATAGAATTCTGAATTCGGATTTTAGCCGTGATTGCATGTAGAATCCGTGATCACGGCCATGATCACGGATTTGACTTTAACATTATTATTATTATTATTTATTGTATTTATAAAGCGCCAACATATTACGCAGCGCTGAACAATAAATATATACAATGATACAAGGATGACATACATAGGGTTATACACATAGAACAAAGTTATACATACAAATTGTACAAAATACATGATCATGCAATATGGGCTGGTTAGGTAGGCCCAGTAATACAAGTACAGGCTGTCATAGGACAGGAGCACATGATCCTGTAGATTACACTAGGGAGTGGAGGACCCTGCCAGAGGCTTACAATCTAAAGGGAAACAAAAAATTGCTTTCCTAAAACAGAAAGAATTTGCGATAATTCAGGTTGGAGTGAGCTCGAGATGTCTCCCAGAGCACCACTGCTGAATATATGCAAATTAACCATTGTACCCTTAGGGACAATGGTTAAAACAATCTAAAGGGAGGGGTGGAAACACTAGGGGGGGGCTGTTAAATATTCCTTAGAGAGTTACTGTGTGGTAGGAGGTGGGTAGGCCATCATAAAGAGGTGGGTTTTGAGGGCTTGCTTGAATGTGTTGAAAGAGGGAGCAAGTCTGATGGGTGGTGGAAGGGCATTCCAGAGGGTGGGGGCAGCTCTTGAGAAATCCTGCAGGCGGGCATGGGAGTGTGAAATGCGCGGGGTGGTGAGGCGAAGGTCGTTGGAGGAACGGAGGGGGCGACCTGGTGTATACTTGTGAACAAGCTCCGAGACGTAGGTAGGGCATGTTTTGTGCACAGATTTATACGCCAGGCATAGAATCTTGAAACTTATCCTGAGACGGATAGGGAGCCAGTGCAGGGATTCACAAAGGGGAGATGTGGATGCAGAGCGGTGCGAAGAATGGATGAGTCTTGCAGCCGCGTTCATCACTGATTGAAGGGGGGCAGTGCGTTTCAGGGGGAGGCCAGAAAGGAGTGAGTTACAGTAATCAAGGCGGGAGATGATGAGGGCATGGATGAGCAGTTTGGTCGTGTCCGGGGTTAAGAATGGGCGGATCTTGGAGATATTACGGAGGTGGAAATTGCAGGCTCTTGTGATGTTTTGGATGTGTGGGATGAAGGAGAGGTCAGAGTCCAAGGTGACACCCAGGCAGCGGGCCTGGGAGGTAGGGAGAATGGTTGTGTTGTCGATTGTGAGGTGGAAACCTGGGATGGGTGCAGCAGCATGGGGTGGAAAGATCAGGAGCTCAGTTTTGTCTAGGTTGAGCTTTAGGAACCTAGCTGACATCCAGGAGGAAATTGCTGAGAGACACGAGGAGACCTTGTTTATGGTGGTGGCTAAGAGATCGGGGGTATGGAGGTAAATCTGAGTGTCATCTGCATAAAGGTGGTAATTGAAGCCCAGGGAGGAGATAAGCTTGCCAATTGAGGAAGTGTATATGGAGAAAAGAAGGGGGCCTAGAACAGAGCCCTGGGGGACCCCAACTGAAAGGGGGGCAGGAGTTGAGGAGGAGCCATTGAAGGAAGTGGTGAAGGAGCGATTGGATAGGTAGGAGGAGATCCAGGCCAAGGCAAGCCCATGGATGCCCATGGACTGTAGTGATTGGAGGAGGAGGGAGTGGTCAACAGTGTCAAATGCTGCAGAGAGATCAAGGAGGAGCAGGATGGAATAACTGCCTTTGGCCTTGGCAAGGGTAAGGTCGTTGACCACCTTGGCGAGGGCTGTTTCAGTTGAGTGCGCAGGTCGGAATCCAGACTGTAGGGGGTCAAGTAGGGTATTGGTGTTGATGTATTGGGTAATGCGCTGGTGGACTAGGCGTTCGAGGAGTTTAGAAGCATAGGGAAGGAGGGAGATTGGGCGGTAGTTTGAGGGTAGGGATGGGTCGAGTGAGGGTTTTTTCAGCAGGGGAAGCACAGTGGCCTGTTTGAATGCTTTGGGGAAGATGCTTGTGGAAAGGGAGAGATTGAACAAGGAGGTGAGGACTGGGGCCAGGTCAGAGAAGTGGGGACGAAGAGTATTCGCGGGTACCGGATCACAGGGAGAGGATGTGGGGGGGAAGCCACTAGCAGCAGGCTGACTTCATCAATGGTGGCAGGAGCAAAAGAGGCGAGGGGTGGATGAGACAAGGGAGCCGCTGGGAGGGAAGGCAAGGGGACAACCTGAGACGAATTGGTAAGGGAGGGATGGAGGAGGGAAATGTCATTGCGTATTGTTGCAACGCCCCCATACATGCTACTATCACCAAAAATTGCATGGATTATAAAAGTGAGAAGTGGCTACAGCGTAAAAAAAATTCAAAAATAACTTTTAGTTTTTGAGAAAATCGATT
Organism: Hyperolius riggenbachi; assembly: GCF_040937935.1. Taxonomy (NCBI): domain Eukaryota; kingdom Metazoa; phylum Chordata; class Amphibia; order Anura; family Hyperoliidae; genus Hyperolius; species Hyperolius riggenbachi. Next base: position 176,121,469 of record NC_090655.1, read on the forward strand.
TTAAAGTTTCAAATTAAAAAAGTATTTGTGATTAAAAACCCGCCGACTTTAGTGGTTAATAGCAAAGCCCCCTTAAATGCGAGAAACAACAAATTTGCCAGATAGGTTAAGAAGAACAGTGGGAACAAGAAGACATTTTTTTTTTCAAAAAGACCTTATAGTTTTTGAGAGAATCGATTTCAAAGTTTCAAAGGAAAAAAGTATACATTTAAATGCGGTAAATACATTAACTGTCATTGACCAACACCTACGCCAGGATCCTCCTCCTGGACTTCAGTTCTGCTTTCAACACAATCTGCCCAAACATTCTGAATGACAACCTGGCATTACTCAGTGCTGACCTCACTTTTTCCGCCTGGTTTAAAGACTTCTTTACCGACAGGACTCAGCTAGTGAGAATTGGTGGCTGCTTCTCCAGTGTAAGAATCACTAACACAGGTGCCCGGAAGGGTGTGTGCTGTCCCTGATTCTTTTTTTCCCTGTACACAAACAGCTGGACCTCATCTACTGACACTGTTAAGGTCATCAAGTTAGCGGAGGACACCACCATCCAAGGACTCATAGGCGAAAATGGGGATCACGAATACTGCAATGAGACTGAGGTGGTGCATAGATAACAAACTTGCACTGAATACAGCAAAAACTGTGGAACTGATTGTGGACTTCAGAAGGAATGCACCATCTACTAGCCCAGTCTCCTTTGATGGAACTGAGGTCTCCAGAGTACACAGCGCTCAGTTCCTTGGTACCACCATCACTGAGAACTCCAAAAGAATGCCCAGCAGAAGCTGTACTTCCTGAAGCAGCTGAGGAAGTTTGGTATGCCACGTGAGCTACTGACCAGTTTCTTCACTGCCACCATTGAGTCTGTTCTTTGCTCTTCCATCATTGTCTGCTACTCAGGTACAAACACAAGGGATAGACACTAACTCCAGAGAGTGATCAGTGCCGAGAAGATCATTAGGTCACTCCTGCCCACTCGGACCTTCTCCATACATCTAAAATGAGGTCCAGAGCCAACAGGATCACGATGACCCCTCCCACCCTGGCAGTCGCTTCTTCACCCTCCTCCACTCAGGCCACAGCTATAGGTCCATCCCTACCAAAACCTCCAGGCATAAAACACCTTCTTCCTCCAAGCAGTCCTACTCCTAACCTCAAGCCCTCTCCCCAGTTTACAACACCTAATCTCTCTCCAGTGCATGCCCACAGGTTAACTCTCACTGGCCGCACTGTACCATAGATTGTCATATCATGCATGGGCGTCCTCAGACATTTTTCCAGGGGAGGCAAAAAAAAGGGGGGGGGGGAGTATGTGGCATGGCCATGGACCAGGATGCGGGCGTGGTCACAGGTGGAGCCAAATTTACATGAACTTAGCAATGGTGGGACATTAGAATAGGACTATAGTAAGAATTAGATTGCGAGCGCCTTCGACACAGGTGCCCCCCAGTTTAGGTAGTGGCAGGGACCCCCAGTTCAGGTAGTGATAGGGACCCTCAGTTCGGGTAGTGACAGGGACTGCCAGTTCAGTACAGGTAGTGACAGGGACTCCCAGTTTAATTAGTGACAGGCACCCCCAATTTGGTTAGTGACAGGGACCCCTAGTTCAGGTAGTGACAAGGACCACCAGTTCAGGTAGTGACAGGACCCCCAGTTCAGGTAGTAACAGGGACCCCCAGTTCAGTTCAGGTAGTTACAGGGACCCCCAGTTTAAGTAGTGACAGGGACCCCCGGTTTAGGTAGTGACATGGACCTCTAGTTCAGGTAGTGACAGGGACCCCCAGTTCAGGTAGTGACAGGTTCCCCCGGTTCAGGTAGTGACAGGGACCCCCAGTTCAGGTAGTGACAGGGACCCCCAGTTCAGTTCAGGTAGTTACAGGGACCCCCAGTTTAGGTAGTGACAGGGACCCCCCAGTTTAGTACAAGTAGTGACAGGGACCCCCAGTTTAAGCAGTGACAGGGACCCCCAGTTTAGGTAGTGACAGGGACCCCCAGTTCAGGTAGTGACAGGGACCCCCAGTTCAGGTAGTGACAGGGACCCCCAGTTCAGTACAGGTAGTGACAGGGACCCCCAGTTTAAGCAGTGACAGGGACCCCCAGTTTAGGTAGTGACAGGGACCCCCAGTTCAGGTAGTGACAGGGACCCCCAGTTCAGGTATGACAGGGACCTCCAGTTCAGGTAGTGACAGGGACCCCCAGTTCAGGTAGTGACAGTGACCCCAGATCAGGTAGTGACAGAGCCCCCCAGTTTAGGTAGTGACAGGGAACCCCAGTTCAGGTAGTGACAGGGCCCCCCAGTTCAGGTAGTGACAGGGACCCCCAGTTCAGGTAGTGACAGGGACCCCCAGTTCAGGTAGTGACAGGGACCCCCAGTTCAGGTAGTGACAGTGACCCCAGATCAGGTAGTGACAGAGACCCCCAGTTCAGGTAGTGACAGTGACCCCAGATCAGGTAGTGACAGGGACCCCCAGTTCAGGTAGTGACAGGGACCCCCAGTTCAGTTCAGGTAGTTACAGGGACCCCCAGTTTAGGTAGTGGCAGGGACCCCCCAGTTTAGTACAGGTAGTGACAGGGACCCCCAGTTTAAGCAGTGACAGGGACCCCCAGTTTAGGTAGTGACAGGGACCCCCAGTTCAGGTAGTGACAGGGACCCCCAGTTCAGGTAGTGACAGGGACCCCCAGTTCAGTACAGGTAGTGACAGGGACCCCCAGTTTAAGCAGTGACAGGGACCCCCAGTTCAGGTAGTGACAGGGACCCCCAGTTCAGGTATGACAGGGAACCCCAGTTCAGGTAGTGACAGGGACCCCCAGTTCAGGTAGTGACAGTGACCCCAGATAAGGTAGTGACAGAGACCCCCAGTTTAGGTAGTGACAGGGAACCCCAGTTCAGGTAGTGACAGGGCCCCCCAGTTCAGGTAGTGACAGGGATCCCCAGTTCAGGTAGTGACAGGGACCCCCAGTTCAGGTAGTGACAGGGACCCCCAGTTCAGGTAGTGACAGTGACCCCAGATCAGGTAGTGACAGAGACCCCCAGTTCAGGTAGTGACAGTGACCCCAGATCAGGTAGTGACAGAGACCCCCAGTTCAGGTAGTGACAGGGACCCCCAGTGTACATAGTGACAGGACCCCCAGTTCAGGTAGTGACAGGGACCCCCAGTTCAGTTCAGGTAGTGAGAGTGACCCCCAGTTTAGGTAGTGACAGGGACCCCCAGTTTAGGTAGGGACAGGAGCCTCCCAGTTCAGGTAGTGACAGGAGCCCCCCAGTTCAGGTAATGACAGGAACCCCCTGTTTAGGTAGTGACAGGAGCCCCCCAGTTCAGGTAGTGACAGGGATCCTCAGTTCAGGTAGTGACAGGGACACCCAGTTTAGGTAGTGACAGGGACACTCCAGTTCAGGTAGTGACAGGGATCCTCAGTTCAGGTAGTGACAGGGACACCCAGTTTAAGCAGTGACAGGGACCCCCAGTTCAGGCAGTGACAGGGACCCTCAGTTCAGTTCAGGTAGAGACAGGGACCCCCAGTTCAGGTAGTGACAGTGACCCCAGATCAGGTAGTGACAGGGACCCCCAGTTTAGGTAGTGACAGGGACCCCCAGTTCAGGTAAGTACAGGGACCCCCTGTTTAGGTAGTGACACTTGCCCCTAGTTTAGGTAGTGACAGGTGCCTCGCAGTTCAGGTAGTGACAGGAGCCCCCCAGTTTAGATAGTGACAGGGACCCCCAGTTCAGGTAGTAACAGGGACCCCCAGTGTATGTAGTGACAGGGACTTCCACTTCAGGTAGTGACAGGACCCCCAGTTTAGGTAGTGACAGGGACCCCAGTTCAGGTAGTGACAGGGACCCCCAGTTCAGTTCAGGTAGTGACAGGACCCCCAGTTTAGGTAGTGACAGGAGTCCCCAAGTTCAGGTAGTGACAGGAGCCCCCCAGTTCAGGTAATGACAGGGACCCCCACTTTAGGTATTGACAGGAGCCCCCATAGTTCAGGTAGTGACAGGAGCCCCCAGTTTGGGTAGTGACAGGAGCCCCCCAGTTCAGGTAGTGACAGGAGCCCCCCAGTTCAGGTAGTGACAGGAGCCCCCCAGTTCAGGTAGTGACAGGAGCCCTCTAGTTTAGGTAGTGACAGGAGCCCTCCAGTTTAGGTAGTGACAGGAGCCCTCCAGTTTAGGTAGTGACAGGAGTCCCCCAGTTTAGGTAGTGACAGGAGCCTGTTTTGCACAATGTGGTTTTTATCTGCACTATGAGTTACTGTTGTTATATTGTTGTCACATATACAGTATGTTGTTGTTATATTGTTGTTACTGCTGTTATGTAGCTATTATCTGCTATCAGTTATTTGCACTATATGTACAACAGCAATTTTCATGCGACCACAAATAATTCTGGGTACGGAGTCCGTCGCATTTGGTGAATAAAGTTGATTCTTAAGTCTCCGGAAAAAAAAACACATATATAAGTAGATAAATACTTGCTGTACTTACATGACATATGCATTGCACTGTCCATGTTTTGCTTTGCAGCGAGTTATATATAGTAAATAAAGAGATTTCTATTCCTGGGAGGTTCCATTTTAGGATGACTGTGTGAAGCCAATTGTGATGTCATATCCTCCCTTACTGTTTGCCCTCCTCCTTCTGATTTAGTACGCATTAGCACTCCCTTTTCCCAGCCCTCAGACACTCCCACCAAGGTATGGCTTCTCATACATCATCAATGTGCGACTCTGTGGAGCTTGTTTATGTCTGAGGACAGGATGTCAAAAACTGCTGAAGAGGATAAGTGATTTCGCAACTTACTGAAAGAGACTCTGAAGCGAGAATAAATCTCGCTTCAGAGCTCATAGTTAGCAGGGGCACGTGTGCCCCTGCTAAAACGCCGCTATCCCGCGGCTAAACGGGGGTTCCTTCACCCCCAAACCCACCCCTGCAAAATCAACGACCAACTTGGTCGTAAATTTTGCTCTTCCTGGAGGCAGGGCTAACGGCTGCAGCCCTGCCTCTCAGCGCGTCTATCAGACGTGCATCGCCGCCTCTCCTCCGCCCCTCTCAGTGAAGGAAGACTGAGAGGGGTGGGGGAGAGGCGGAGGTACGCGTCTGATAGACGCGCGGGAGGCAGGGCTGTGGCGGTTAACCCTGCCCCAATGCGGAAGCGCTCCCCCGCTGCACGGAGGGGATTTGGGGGAATCAGGGACCCCCGTTAAGCCGCGGGATAGCGGTGTTTTAGCAGGGGCACACATGCCCCTGCTATCTATGAGGTCTGAAGCGAGATTTATTCTCGCTTTAGACTCTCTTGAAATCCTGTCTGCATGTACGTTTTTGCAGCAGTGACATAGCCTAAAGACTGCACTTGGTTTCATCCTTCGTTACACGTTACTTTTCATTAGGGTTGCCAGGTGTCCGGTTTTAGGACGGACAGTCCGGTTTTTGGCCGCTGTGTCCTGTCCAAAAAGGCGTGTTAAACCGGACAATTAAGATGTCCGGTTTTCTGCCTTTTGCCACTTGCCGCCACCCGTCCGCCAGCGCTGCGCGACCGCTGATTCGCTGCCTGGCTGTCAGTCAAAGGCACAGCCAGCCAGCTTACGCAGCGTAAGTTACGCCAGCTTAAAGGGAACCAGAGAGGATGACACATACATACCTGGGGCTTCCTCCAGCCCCATACGCACGGATCGCTCCCACGCCGCCGTCCTCCGCTGCCTGGATCCGCCGCCACCGGGTCCCGTCATTGCCGCGAGTCGGCAAGTCGGCAGGCGGACGCGGCCAATTCTCCGCATCACAGGGTGCTCTCCCCATACAGATACGTATGTGGCTGCTTACTGCGCAGCCGCATGCGTACGTGTATGGAGGGAGCCCCTGTGATGCGGACAATTGGCCGCGTCCGCCGGAAGTGACGGGCCCGGTACCGGCGGATCCAGGAAGCTGAGGACGGCGGCGTGGGAGCGATTCAGGCTTATGGGGCTGGAAGAAGCCCCAGGTATGTATGAAATCCTTTTCCTTTTTTCACCCCCCGTTCCTCTCTGGTTCCCTTTAAGTACCGCCCCCGAGCCCGCGCTTCCTGACGTTGCTACGGCAACGCCAACGCTGCGTTGCCAACGCACGAATGACGTGCGTCACTCACGTCATTTGCAATGCGATTCTGCATCTGCGAAGGAAGCAAGGTAAGGTCAGGAGTCTGGAGATATGGTGAGTGAGTGACCCATAATTCTCTGGTTGTATTTCCGCTCTTTGTGTGCATTGGCTCCGCTCTATCTCCCCTCCGTATAGTCCAGGCGTGACTTTCAATCTCATTCAATCTCGCCTGAGCCCGCTGCTTACTATACTTTACACTTGAATTCATACTATTGTACAACGCAATTTATACTGTTATACTGTTATATTTGTTATATTTGCTCAAAATGTGTACATACATGTATGCGCAGATTTATATTTTAACTTTATGCCTATGTATGTCCACTTTATTGTTCTCAATAAAAAATTTTGGTAGGAAAAAAAAATAAATTTTAAAACTTCCCGCAAGAAATCGACCACTTCACTGTGCAAAAACGCCATAAATGCATTGCATTATTTGCATAGTTTTCCAGTTTTGTAATAGTTTTCTGCTCTGTCTCTTATTATGTGCATTTACTGGTGAAAAGCGGTCTCTTATTATGTGCATTTACTGGTGAAAAGTGGTCTCTTATGTGCATGTACTGGTGAGGACAGTTAGTGACATGGCTATGTACTCTGTAATGTGCTGCAGAAGATGTCAGTGCGATATAAATACTGTAAAAAACATTTTTTAAAAAGCCCACTGCTTAGCCCCACTCTACATAAAAGTGCGCTTCTGACTCCGCCCCTAACTCCACCCCCTGTCCGGTTTTCTCCATCAGCCGACCTGGCAACCCTACTTTTCATGCACACTGAATCCTCTTTAGAGGTGTGTGACAGCATGACAGTTACTGGCTAATGATAGACAGACCAAACATGTCATGTCACAACTTCTCTGAACACTTATATTGTTGCAGTTTGTCATGGGTGTATCTGTGTAAAATAGCTCCTATGTCAACCACTATTATTGCGCCAGCCTCTAGCTGAGAGCCTCCTTCCATGCATTCTAAATGCTAGCTAGTAGCTACACACCACACAATTCTTATGCTGGGCATACACGGCGCATTTTATATTATCAATTGAGCCGCGCTGATGGCTCGATTGATAATATTCAACCTGTCCGATCACCGCAGCGGGTCGATACCGTGCTTGATCCCCGCGGGCGGACAATGCAGAAAACGAATCGCTGATAAGGAAGTGCCCACGGGGACGAGTGGGAATCGATCCACGGGGACGAGCGGGGATGCGCCAGCATCGAGCCAGCGGCTCGATTCCGGCGCATAAACGTGCCGTGTATGTCCAGCATTAGGCAGATTTATCAGCAAGATCGATTATTACCAACATGTTCTGATTTTCAATGGTTTTGCCGTTTGTTTTTCATAGAAGTGAACACAATTTCATCAGAAAAATTGCTTTGAAAAACTTTTTTTTCAGATCAGATGGAACACATTGAAAATAATCGAACTAGCAGGTAAATCTGCCAGACAAATGTATGGTGTGTACCTAGCCATGTACTGTCCTATGTCGAGCGGAGGAGAGGCAGGAGGCTGCATGTACTGTCCTATGGAGAGGGGAAGAGAGGCAGGAGGGTGCATGTACTGTCCTATGGAGAGGGGGAGAGGCAGGAGGGTGCATGTACTGTCCTATGGAGAGGAGGAGAGGCAGGAGGGTGCATGTACTGTCCTATGGAGAGGGGGAGAGGCAGGAGGCTGCATGTACTGTGCTATGGAGAGGGAAGGAGAGGCAGGAGGCTGCATGTACTGTCCTATGGAGAGGGGAAGAGAGGCAGGAGGGTGCATGTACTGTCCTATGGAGAGGGGGAGGGGCAGGAGGGTGCATGTACTGTCCTATGGAGAGGAGGAGAGGCAGGAGGGTGCATGTACTGTCCTATGGAGAGGGGGAGAGGCAGGAGGCTGCATGTACTGTCCTATGGAGAGGGAAGGAGAGGCAGGCGACTGCATGTACTGTGCTATGGAGAGGGAAGGAGAGGCAGGCGACTGCATGTACTGTCCTACGGAGAGGGGAGGAGAGGCAGGAGGGTGCATGTACTGTCCTATGGAGAGGGGAGGAGAAGCAGGAGGGTGCATGTACTGTCCTATGGAGAGGGGAGGAGAGGCAGGAGGGTGCATGTACTGTCCTATGAAGAGGGGAGGAGAGGCAGGAGGGTGCATGTACTGTCCTATGGAGAGGGGAGGAGAGGCAGGAGGGTGCATGTACTGTCCTATAGAGAGGGGGAGAGGCAGGAGGCTGCATGTACTGTCCTATGGAGAGGGGAAGAGAGGCAGGAGGGTGCATGTACTGTCCTATGGAGAGGGGGAGAGGCAGGCGACTGTATGTACTGTCCTATGGAGAGGGGTGGAGAGGCAGGAGGGTGCATGTACTGTCCTATGGAGAGGGGGAGAGGCAGGAGAGTGCATGTACTGTCCTATGGAGAGGGGGAGAGGCAGGAGGCTGCATGTGCTGTCCTATGGAGAGGGGAGGAGGGGCAGGAGGGTGCATGTACTGTCCTATGAAGAGGGGAGGAGAGGCAGGAGGGTGCATGTACTGTCCTATGGAGAGGGGGAGAGGCAGGAGGGTGCATGTACTGTCCTATGAAGAGGGGAGGAGAGGCAGGAGGGTGCATGTACTGTCCTATGGAGAGGGGAGGAGAGGCAGAAGGGTGCATGTACTGTCCTATAGAGAGGGGGAGAGGCAGGAGGCTGCATGTACTGTCCTATGGAGAGGGGAAGAGAGGCAGGAGGCTGCATGTACGGTCCTATGGAGAGGGGGAGAGGCAGGAGGCTGTATGTACTTTCCTATGGAGAGAGAAGGAGAGGCAGGAGAGTGCATGTACTGTCCTATGGAGAGGGGGAGAGGCAGGAGAGTGCATGTACTGTCCTATGGAGAGGGGGAGAGGCAGGAGGCTGCATGTGCTGTCCTATGGAGAGGGGAGGAGGGGCAGGAGGGTGCATGTACTGTCCTATGAAGAGGGGAGGAGAGGCAGGAGGGTGCATGTACTGTCCTATGGAGAGGGGAGGAGAGGCAGGAGGGTGCATGTACTGTCCTATGAAGAGGGGAGGAGAGGCAGGAGGGTGCATGTACTGTCCTATGGAGAGGGGAGGAGAGGCAGGAGGGTGCATGTACTGTCCTATAGAGAGGGGGAGAGGCAGGAGGCTGCATGTACTGTCCTATGGAGAGGGGAAGAGAGGCAGGAGGGTGCATGTACTGTCCTATGGAGAGGGGGAGAGGCAGAAGGCTGTATGTACTTTCCTATGGAGAGAGAAGGAGAGGCAGGCGACTGCATGTACTGTCCTATGGAGAGGAGTGGAGAGGCAGCAGGGTGCATGTACTGTCCTATGGAGAGGGGGAGAGGCAGGAGGCTGCATGTACTGTCCTATGGAGAGGGGAGGAGGGTGCATGTACTGTCCTATGTAGAGGGGAAGAGAGGCAGGAGAGTGCATGTACTGTCCTATGGAGAGGGGAAGAGAGGCAGGAGGGTGCATGTACTGTCCTATGGAGAGGGGGAGAGGCAGGCGACTGTATGTACCCGCCTATGGAGAGGGGTGGAGAGGCAGGAGGCTGCATGTACTGTCCTATGGAGAGGGGGAGAGGCAGGAGGGTGCATGTACTGTCCTATGGAGAGGGGGAGAGGCAGGAGGCTGCATGTACTGTCCTATGGAGAGGGGAGGAGGGGCAGGAGGGTACATGTACTGTCCTATGAAGAGGGGAGGAGAGGCAGGAGGGTGCATGTACTGTCCTATGGAGAGGGGAGGAGAGGCAGGAGGGTGCATGTACTGTCCTATGAAGAGGGGAGGAGAGGCAGGAGGGTGCATGTACTGTCCTATGGAGAGGGGAGGAGAGGCAGGAGGGTGCATGTACTGTCCTATAGAGAGGGGGAGAGGCAGGAGGCTGCATGTACTGTCCTATGGAGAGGGGAAGAAAGGCAGGAGGGTGCATGTACTGTCCTATGGAGAGGGGGAGAGGCAGGAAGCTGCATGTACTGTCCTATGGAGAGAAAAGGAGAGGCAGGCGACTGCAGGTACTGTCCTATGGAGAGGAGTGGAGAGGCAGGAGGGTGCATGTACTGTCCTATGGAGAGGGGGAGAGGCAGGAGGCTGCATGTACTGTCCTATGGAGAGGGGAGGAGGGGCAGGAGGGTGCATGTACTGTCCTATGTAGAGGGGGAGAGGCAGGAGGCTGCATGTACTGTCTATTGGAGAGGGGAAGAGAGGCAGGAGAGTGCATGTACTGTCCTATGGAGAGGGGGAAGAGAGGCAGGAGGGTGCATGTACTGTCCTATGGAGAGGGGGAGAGGCAGGAGACTGCATGTACTGTCCTATGGAGAGGGGTGGAGAGGCAGGAGGGTGCATGTACTGTCCTATGGAGAGGGGGAGAGGCAGGAGGCTGCATGTACTGTCCTATGGAGAGGGGGAGAGGCCGTAGGGTGCATGTACTGTCCTATAGAGAGGGGGAGAGGCAGGAGGCTGCATGTACTGTCCTATGGAAAGGGAAGGAGAGGCAGGACGGTGCATGTACTGTCCTGTCCTATGGAGAGGCAGGTGACTGCATGTACTGTCCTGTCCTATGGAGAGGGGAGGAGAGGCAGGCGGCTGCATGTACTGTCCTATGGAGGGAGAGGAGAGGCAGCCACGCCTTGGCTCCTCTCTGATTAGCAATACAGAGACGTCTCCGACGTCATCTGTAGTTGCGGACGGAGTGCACAGGAGGCTGCTTGCGTTGGTGACGAGAAGGACGGTGGAGATCGTTGGCGGATGCCGGAGCGCGGATCCCAGACCCGGACTAGGGAAGACCCCATGTGGACAGACGGAAGACCGGCAGAGGGGAACCCCATCGCATTGCTTGCTGAGTCTGCTGAAAGAGGAAGAAGGAAAAGAGCGATGTGTGGTAATGTATTTTTTTTTATTACAGGCACCACCGCTGCCTATACCTATAACGATACTAGGGGCAGATATTTAACTGTACTGGTTGAAGCTCTATACTGGGGGCAGATGCAGACCAATACCTATACTGGGGGCAGATGCAGACCTATACCGGGGGCAGACCTACACCTATACTGGGGGCAGATGTATGCTTATACTGGGGGCAGATGTATGCCTATACTGGGGGCAGACGTGTGCCTATACTGGGGGCAGACCTATACATCTATCCCCAGTATAGGTATACATATACCCCCAGTATAGGTATACATATACCCCCAGTATAGGTATAGTTTTGTCCCCGGTATAGGGGCGCATCTGCCCCCAGCATAGGTATAGGTCTATCCCCAGTATAGGTATGCTTTTGTCCCAGTATAGTTATAGTTTTGCCCCCAGTATAGGTATGTTTCTGCCCCAGCATAGGTGCACGTCTGCCCCCAGTGTAGGTATAGGTCTTCCCCCAGTATAGGTATACACCTGGTAGAGGTCTGTCCCCGGTATAGGTCTTCTACCCCCCATGTAGGTATGTCTTCCCCAGTATAGGTATAGGTCTGCCCCCGTCGTGGGTATGTGTCTGCCCTTTGTATAGATCTGCCCCCAGTTTAGCTATAGCTCAGCGCCTAGTATAGTTCCTCACTGTAACGATTGCGGAATCGTCTCCGTGGTCAGCGCACCAGACGTGCGCTGACGCGGCGGATTTCCTCCACAAGCGTATAATTGAGGACACCCAGGCTAGGTGCTATGCACCTGCAGAGAGAAATTCCTGTCGGCAGGTGGAGCTGTGGAGTGCAGAGGAACAGCTCCTCTGCCCTACCACACACGCCAGACAGGAATTGTACGAAGGGAAGAAACGCAATCGCAAGAGAAGCGATTGAGAGTGAGCACAGAGACAGATTGTGTGTGTGTGCATAAAATTAGTCGCCAACCCGCGACTGTGCACACACCACAGCAGATAAGAAGCAGGAACGCGATCGCGAGAGGTGCCATCGCCAGACGTGACACAAGGTTACAGCAAGGCGGAGCACGAGAGTAGCAAAGGCACAGCAAATAATACAATGAGGAGATACGGAAAACAACAAACGCTAGCTAACCGCGAACACCGCACTCATTCGCAACAGTGCACGCGGTTATGCGCGGTCTCCACGTGATAAGCACAATAGAGTCAAGCACGCCTAACTAACCATCGACAGACAAACATGAAACAGAGGACGCGAGCGCTTGCTTAACGGTTACCTCACCGAGCCTCCAGCAAGCGGTCGTAGCAGACAAGACAGACACACGAAAACAGGGACAAGCGAGAGATAGGATCCACAGCACTAGCAAGAAGCGAGTGCGATCCAGGTACAGAGTAGCAGAACAGAAGGATCCACAGCACTAGCGAAAAGTGGCCAGCGCGATCCCAGGAGACAGAACAGAAGGATCCACAGCGCCAGCGAAAAGTGGCTAGCGCGATCCCAGGAGACAGAACAGAAGGATCAACAGCGCTAGCGAAAAGTGGCTAGCGCGATCCCAGGAAACAGAACAGAAGAGATAGCTGGTAGCAACCGCTGCACCAGCTATATTCCAAGAACAGAGATCAGAACCATTTCCTGTCGACCACCGCTGGGACAGGACAACAGCAACAGAACAAACAAACAGATAAACAATCCTAACTGCACTTAAGGAATCTGCCTAGCACAGTTTCCAGGAATTACTCTAAGCTGATCTTCAAACCAAGAGCATGGCTGACACTCTCTAGGAGTGTGTACTACAAACCCTGAAGGAATGACCAGCAAAGGACTGTGGGTAATGCCAACCTTTATACTGCCAGTCATCACAGGAGGCAGGTAGGCGATTTGCATAACAAATGTATACAAATTCCTCAGCAGCAAACTGCAATACAGACAAAAAGTCTCTCTTAAAGAGACCTGCAGAATGCAGACCTGAACAGTGGTCAAAAAGCTGCCTGTTTACACAGGCAGCTGAGCAGATTCTCACAGTACCCCCCTTCTAGGGTCGAATACCAGACGACCCTCAAAAGTGATATCTTCAAACAACTCTAACAGAAGACTCATGAAGGTCGGGACAGCCCGACAAGGTCCAATTCCAGAGTCAGTCCAACCGAAACCGACCTAATCGGAAACAGAAGCCACCGAAACATGCCCATCAGCACTACAAGTCTCAGTGAAACACCCATCAGGACTGTGGATCCCAGAGAAGAAGCCATCGACACCCTCCAGACAATACCCACCACCTTCCAAGGAGCGTCCGAAAATACCAAATCTGCCACAAAACCTGTTCGAAGTGTCTCTTTCAAAACAAAAGCCGCTGTTGATCGTATTCAGGGTACCAAGCAAAACTTCTCTCGGAATCTCCCAGAACGCCTTGAAGCTCCGCAGAGATTCCAAGAAGCCAGAACGCTCACCAGGCTCACATGGAGAGCTACCAAGCACCCCCATGGAACCTATGACAGTTCCAGATTCAGAATTAGCAGGACACCCATCAAGATCAGGACTTTCAGGGACCACTTCTGGGCATGCAAGCCGGCAGGCTAAATCAGAACATGTCTCCACCGAGGAAGCATCTGAGTACGCTGGTAACCGAGGCACACTTGGGCTTTCTGGGTCACAGAGCACACTGGGGTACACCAGCACAGGAGAAACTTCAGGACAAGTCGGGGAACTGCCAACCTCAGAGTCCGGCACGACAAGACCAAAACCAGTACCGGGCAGAGAATCATCATGAGTGGAGGTCACAGGCACTGGACTTTCAAAAGAAGACTCGGATACAAATTCAGAAATTTCTGTGACAATAATATCATCATTGACTACATATGAGTGAAGCTCCATCAGAGCTGAAAAAGAAGCCAGCAAGGCAGCAATGCCTATGGAAGAGGGTAACACCTCAGAAGGACTTGGGGGGCAGGAGACATCTCCTACAAGTTCTGCACCCTTTGGGAGGAACTCTGAGACCTCCAGAACATCAAACAAGACCTCAGGAACATCATTTTTCAAGTTTTCTAGGAAGGATTCTGAACTATCCATGTTACAGGGCAAAACTGGAACTTTATCTTGTGGACAGGGCAGATGTCCCAAGGAAGGTTCCACCATAAACTGAGATTGAATTTCATAATCATGAGGGGAATGTACAGGCATATTCACTGGACCACACACTGACTCTCTAACTTTAATCTCACTGCACCCAGAATTCTGCGTAGCAGTCAAACTAGCTTGCAATTCCAAAACTGCAGAAAAACAGGTGAAAATAGCAGCAATACCTAAACGAGCCTCTAGGGACACTGCAGGAGATATTGTACAAGGCAATATTGACTCATCCAGAGTACTGGGTGGAGAGTCAATACTTTCTTCAGAATCAGACTCGCAAGTGTCAATGCGAGTGGACATAATGTCTTTATTCATGATACAGGGCAGGCTCAGAGACATCTTCTCTGGACAGAGCAAAGGTGCTTCAGTATCAGGTTCGCAAACCCAAGGCGCTGTCTCACTCTTGGACTCGGCTAACGATGTCGAATCCGAGGAGTCAGAATGCAAAATTTGTGAATCCAAGGTCGCAGTCGATTGCGAAAGTGGACATTTCGAAGATAGGGATTCAGAGGTCTCCAGGCTGGATTGCTGGATCTCAGAAACGCCAGCTGACAATGTGCTTTTACAAACATCAACTGAATGAAGTACACGTTGTTCATTCAGAATCATTTTCCACATACAAATCAGCGGACTCACAAAGTCAAATTCACACCCCTTTCCTTTTCTTAAGGCAGAAGCAGAACTTATACATGCTCTCAAGACAGACTCACTTCTGGCAATGTAGTACTCACAAAACGACTTTGAATCGTTCTCCAATTCGTACACCAGCGATTCGAGCTGCTTTTTCTGGAACGGGGGCTCCCATTCACACCTGACTAGATCTGAGCATACATACTGAACAATATTAGAAGAAGGAGTTGTGATAACAACATGAGAAACTTTATTAATCACATTACCCTTACTCTTGAAACTGCATAGTTTGGGAATTTTCCCCATAGCAAGATTATAGATGGAGGATCTTAAAGTAGTACTGGGAGAAGAAGATCTGTTTTTACAAGACAAGGGATCCCACATATCATTGACAAAACTGACACACCCACGCCGATCACAATCGGCAGGAACATCTGAGAAACAGGCATCAGATCGCACAGATTCAACCTCCAAACAAACAGAAGAAACTTCATCAGAATTCACACAGGTGTCCACAAACGAGGCACACTCATTCATCTCAGGTCGCACAGTGCTTAAACTCACTTGCTTTAGCCCAGGAAGACAGGAAGGATCATGTGACAATGGTGTCTCTTTATTGAAAGTAATTGGTTGGTGTGTGTGCAATTCGTCCAAAATGGTTTCCCACACATAAATCACCAGATCCACAATACATTCGTCACATTCACCAGAATCAATCAAAAGGTACATAGAGTCGAGACAATCATTCAGGATATCCTCGCTTTTTGCGATATAAAAATTGCAAAAGGCCTTCCAATCCAAATCAAATTCCTCCACCAAGGCCCCAATTTCCCATGAGGCAAATGGCGGTTCAAATAGCCCGGTATCGAGATAATCCCCATATGGGTGGGGATCAGGGACGAGCACCGATTTTTTAACTGCTTTTATATAGTGTGCAATCCTACCTATAATAGGATCCACATACGCTTTTGTCTCAGGCAATGACAACTGAATCAAATCAAAGGTTCCCTCTGCCCTGGGAATTTTGGTTTGGGCTGGTCATTCTGTAACGATTGTGGAATCGTCTCCATGGTCAGCGCACCAGACGTGCGCTGACGCGGCGGATTTCCTCCACAAGCGTATAATTGAGGACACCCAGGCTAGGTGCTATGCACCTGCAGAGGGAAATTCCTGTTGACAGTTAGAGCTGTGGAGTGCAGAGGAACAGCTCCTCTGCCCTACCACACATGCCAGACAGGAATTGTACGAAGGGAAGAAACGCAATCGCAAGAGAAGCGATTGAGAGTGAGCACAGAGACAGATTGTGTGTGTGTGCATAAAATTAGTCGCCAACCCGCGACTGTGCACACACCACAGCAGATAAGAAGCAGGAACGCGATCGCGAGAGGTGTGATCGCCAGACGTGACACAAGGTTACAGCAAGGCGGAGCACGAGAGTAGCAAAGGCACAGCAAATAATACAATGAGGAGATACGGAAAACAACAAACACTAGCTAACCGCGAACACCACACTCATTCGCAACAGTGCACGCGGTTATGCGCGGTCTCCACGTGATAAGCACAATAGAGACAAGCACGCCTAACTAACCATCGACAGACAAACATGAAACAGAGGACGCGAACGCTTGCTTAATGGTTACCTCACCGAGCCTCCAGCAAGCGGTCGTAGCAGACAAGACAGACACACGAAAACAGGGACAAGCGAGAGATAGGATCCACAGCACTAGTGAGAAGCGAGTGCGATCCAGGTACAGAGTAGCAGAACAGAAGGATCCACAGCACTAGCGAAAAGTGGCCAGCGTGATCCCAGGAGACAGAACAGAAGGATCCACAGCGCCAGCGAAAAGTGGCTAGCGCGATCCCAGGAGACAGAACAGAAGGATCCACAGCGCTAGCGAAAAGTGGCTAGCGCGATCCCAGGAGACAGAACAGAAGAGATAGCTGGTAGCAACCGCTGCACCAGCTATACTCCAAGAACAGAGATCAGAACCATTTCCTGTCGACCACCGCTGGGACAGGACAACAGCAACAGAACAAACAAACAGATAAACAATCCTAACTGCACTTAAGGAATCTGCCTAGCACAGTTTCCAGGAATTACTCTAAGCTGATCTTCAAACCAAGAGCATGGCTGACACTCTCTAGGAGTGTGTACTACAAACCCTGAAGGAATGACCAGCAAAGGACTGTGGGTAATCCCAACCTTTATACTGCCAGTCATCACAGGAGGCAGGTAGGGGATTTGCATAACGAATGTATGCAAATTCCTCAGCAGCAAACTGCAATACAGACAAAAAGTCTCTCTTAAAGAGACCTGCAGAATGCAGACCTGAACAGTGGTCAAAAAGCTGCCTGCTTACACAGGCAGCTGAGCAGATTCTCACACTCACCCAGTACAGGTATATATCTGACCCCAGATTAGGTATTGGTCTTCCCCCAGTATAGGTCTTCCCCCAGTGTAGGTATAGGTCTGCCCCTGATATAGGTCTTCCCACAGTGTAGGTATAGGTCTGCCCCCCCGATATAGGTCTTCCCCCAGTGTAGGTATAGGTCTGCCCCCATATAGGTCTTCCCCCGTGTAGGTATAGGTCTGCCCCCATATAGGTATAGGTTTGCCCCCGATATAAGTCTTCCCCCAGTGTAGGTATAGGTCTGCCCCCGATATAGGTCTTCCCCCTGCATACAGGGGAGGAATATGAAATGAAGGGGAGGCACAGGGAACAGTAAAGCCGCCCAGCATTCACTGCTACTTCTCTTGCGGCTCTGCGTACGAATTAGGAGCTGGGGGCAAGAGGATTTATAAATCATATTAATGTAAAAGTGTGAATGTTTTTTCAATGTGCCAGTGCCTTTTTAGCATCTTTGTAGGCTTTATTAAAGAGGGATATATAAAACTATCTTTAAATTCATGCCTAACAGTTACTCTTTAAAGGGGCACTATGGTGAAAAGGTGTAAAATGTAAAGTACAGGTAGTCCCCGACTTACGAACGCCCGACATACGAACGCCCGACTTACAAACGACCCAACGATACGAACGGCATGGATTCTGTGTTTCCATGGGAACAAGTAAAAAAAATATTCAAATTGTAGTTTTTGAGAAAATTTATTTAAAAAAATTCAAAGGAAAAATGCCTTTTAAACTTGTATAAGCAGGCACAGAGGACAGAGGTGACATAGAGGGGGACACTGGAGGCACAGGGGGGCACAGAGGAGGTACAGGGGACAAAGATAGCACAGTGTTCTGACTTAAGAACAGATTCAGTTTAAGAACGAACCTACAGTCCCTATCTTGTTCGTTAACCGGGGACTACTTGTACATGTAAACATATGCAAATAAGAAGTACATTTTTTTCCAGAGTAAAATTACTTTTCTACTATGTTGCTGTCACTTACAGTAGGTTGTAGAAATCTGACAGAACCAACAGATTTTAGACCAGCTTATCTCCTCGTGCCCCCAGCACTAAGTGCTTATTTTCAAAAGCACTTAGGCGGTTGCTCCATCCAACTGCCAAAAGAACTATGCAGCGAGCAGGGAGGCTGGCTAGCATACGTGTATAAATCCTTTTCAGGGAATGTCTTTATAAAGAATAAAGGCCATGCTAGGAATCCCCCATGAGGAGATGGGCTAATCCAAAACCTGTCAGTAATGTCAGATTTCTACTACCTACTGTAAGTGACAGCAACATAGGAGAAAAGTAATTTATGTCTTATTTTACTCCGGGAAAAATGTACTTCTTATTTGTATATGTTTACATGTACTTTAAATGTAACACTTTTTCCCCATAGTGCCCTTTTAATTGTATATGCACATCAGTCTGTACAGTAAAAAATATATAGTCCAAGAAATAGTTACAGTGGAATTTTTTTTTGTTATATCACATTTGTTTAAATGCCGTTTAGAGCCTAATTTTTTCTTTGAGGAGACGGGGACGCTGCTGCTAGTTTCATGTACATTTCGCTTCTCATGACCATGATCCACAATCTCTCATGATCACACACACTTGTTCACCCTGGTGCTCACATTTATTTTGGGCGCAGCAGGGATTTGGCTTAAAGTGTTCCTTTTTCCAGTATTTAAAAGAGGGAAAATGTGTTATTTCTGTTATGCACTACAGTGAGTGCACTATTCTTTCATATGTGGCGTAATGAATGCTTATTTTCATATGTGATAAAATGTTTGCTGCATTTTATATGTGGGGTAGTGTTTTCTGAATTTTATTTGCTGAGTAATGTTTGCATTCATCAATGAATGCCGCATGTCTTATGTGAAATAATATTTGCTGCATTTCTGATTTTTTTATGTGGGTTAATGACTGTTGCATTTATTAGATAGGACCAGAAGTGCTGCCCCAGGCTTGCCATTTCCAGGACACTGTTGCACAGCTGAATGAGGCTACATCATTCACTTGATACAAAAGGTAGGCTGATTAAATGTAAGGAGGGACTGCCTCTGATGAAAGGAATAATTTCCCTAAAACATTAGGCACTGCTCTTACCTCTCCATACCAGGGTAATACACAACTTGTCATGTGTTCTGTGTATTGCATACTGTTTGATAATAATCTTTGAATTTGTGTTGGTACATCATGTAGATTTATGGACTGTTGGTGACAGAAGTTTGGATGATTATGTATGGGTGTTCTGATAGGATGTAAATGTGTAATAATTGTTCTTATGGAAAAGAATGCTGTACATTGTATATGGTTTTCCATATGTATATTTCAGACGAAAAATGTTGTTACATATCCAACAGAGGTACCTTCAGAATCTGTAACAATTAAACTACTAGATAAACACATATAGTATGTCTGAATAAATTTGCATTATAATTGAGCTAACAGGTGTGCCATGTAATTTGTTCTAGCACCCCTATAGAATGTGTTTATATTAAGCTGTGAATTTAGTTATGATTTCTCTGTGTTGCCCACGTTTCCTTGCGTATGGCTTTCTCTCCCTCCCATTTTCCACAATGTTGATGTCTCTCCTCCTCTGCCATCACGTGCATGAAATAGAGGCGCTATGAAAAAAGGGCCCACGATACAGCCGAATTCATTATTTTACAATAAGTATAAACATAGTGGTTTACAAATAAATTTTGTTTCAAATTATCACTTAGTTTAAAATTAATTTTTAACGATTGTTATTATTCCAGAGACACATATGGTAGTTTATTTTTAATCGTGTTTCCGTCTGATATTTAGCAGAAACTATCAATAACATGTTACTGTAAAAATACATGTAAAGCATAAATTAAACAGTACAAAACATTAGTTGTAATTTTAATCATATATTTTCGTTTTAGAAAATTTTAGTGGCTGATTTTTTAAAGAATACATCTAAGGTAGAACAAAAATTAAAATCCACTTACCTGGGGCTTCCTCCAGCCCCTGGCAGCTGTCCTGTGCCCTCTTCACAGCTCCGCTCACTGCCGGTGTCCTCCGCTGAAGAAGTCGGCCTCGCGAAGTCGGCTTCCGGGTCGGCTTCATGTGCGGTCCACGGGGCGGGTCACGTGGTGTAGCCGACGTCATCAGGTCTCTACTGCGCAGGCACAGGACAGCTGCCAGGGGCTAGAGGAAGCCCCAGGTAAGTGGATTTTGGATACCTTGGACCAAGGATACCTTGGACCTCTCCTTTAAGTCCAATATAACACCTTTCCATCAATCAAACGGTATTTTAGTGCAACTGATTTAGGTGATTTAAAAAAATAGAGTTAAAGTTTGTGTTTAACCTAACCCTACTCTCACACAGAACCCTCCCTCTACCTATCCCTAATCCTTAGTAGAGTTGGGCCGAACCTCTGATTTTAGGTTCGCGAACCGGGTTCTCGAACTTCCGCGGAAGGTTCGGTGCGCGTTAAAGTTCGCGAACCGCAATAGACTTCAATGGGGATGCGAACTTTGAAAAAAAAAAAAAAATTATGCTGGCCACAAAAGTGATGGAAAAGATGTTTCAAGGGGTCTAACACCTGGAGGGGGGCATGGCGGAGTGGGATACACGCCAAAAGTCCCCGGGAAAAATCTGGATTTGACGCAAAGCAGCGTTTTAAGGGAAGAAATCACATTGAATGCTAAATGACAGGCCTAAAGTGCTTTAAAACATCTTGCATGTGTATACATCAATCAGGTAGTGTAATTAAGGTACTGCTTCACACTGACACACCAAACTCACCGTGTAACGCACCGCAAACAGCTGTTTGTGTTGTGACGGCCGTGCTGGAATGGTGCGCACCATGGCGAGAGTACAGGTTTTGGTGGCTTTACAGCCCATATGGTCGCCTGGCTGATGTAGCTGAATGACAGAACAGTGACTGTCCAGCTGATCAAATTTGGTCTGACCACAATGAAGCAACGACCTTATTATCTTTTGTGTGCCCCCCGAGACACTCATCTAGGCGCCGGTCATTGCTTCATTGTGATACGCAAGCCCCTTCACCACGGCAAGGTAATGATCACGAGGGGGAATGAGCACATGTACATGCCTTTTCTTTTGTTGTTGCAGCTGCCCGCAGTGCAGCCAGAAAAATTAGGCAGTCATGTACACGCACCAGAAAAATTATTACAGCGGCCGCTGCTAGCAGCGGCCTAAAAAATTCAGCAATCCGCCTGGAGTCCCGGACCCTGTTGGTGGTGGCGGAGAAGGAAGTCAAGCGGCCTGCAGGCAGACATGCTGTGTGGAGGGACTGGGAGCGACTTAGTCTTCTTGGGGCAGGCCAGGCAGCCAGTCACACGGCGTGCAGGCAGAGATGCTGTGTGTGCGGGGACTGACTTAGTCTTGGGGCGAGCAGCAGCCCTCCGGGATCCATGCCTCATTCATTTTGATAAAGGTGAGGTACTTAACACTTTTGTGACTTAGGCGACTTCTCTTCTCAGTGACAATGCCTCCAGCTGCGCTGAAGGTCCTTTCTGACAGGACGCTTGCGGCAGGGCAGGAGAGAAGTTGGATGGCAAATTGGGACAGCTCTGGCCACAGGTCAAGCCTGCGCACCCAGTAGTTCAAGGGTTCCTCATCGCTGTTCACAGCAGTGTCTACATCCACACTTAAGGCCAGGTAGTCGGCTACCTGCCGTTCCAGGCGTTGGTGGAGGATGGATCCGGAAGGGCTACGGCGAGGCGTTGGACTAAAGAACGTCCGCATGTCCGACATCACCATGAGATCGCTGGAGCGTCCTGTCTTTGACTGCGTGGACACGGGAGGAGGATTAGTGGCAGTCGTACCTTGCTGGCGTTGTGCTGTCACATCACCCTTAAAGGCATTGTAAAGCATAGTTGACAGCTGGTTCTGCATGTGCTGCATCATTTCCACCTTCAGGTGAGTTGGTAACAGGTCCGCCACTTTGTGCCTGTACCGAGGGTCTAGTAGTGTTGCCACCCAGTACAGCTCATTCCCCTTGAGGTTTTTTATACGGGGGTCCCTCAACAGGCAGGACAGCATAAAAGACGACATCTGCACAAAGTCGAATCCAGTACCCTCCATCTCCTCTTGCTCTTCCTCAGTGACGTCACGTAAGTCAACCTCCTCCCCCCAGCCGCGAACAATACCACGGGAAGGTTGAGCAGCACAAGCCCCCAGCGACGCCTGCTGCGGGTGTTCTCCTGCCGCCGTCCCCTCCTCCTCCTCCTCCCCCAAAGAAACACCTTGCTCATCATCCTCTGAGTCTGACTCATCTTCTGCACACGACTTCTCTTCTTCCTCCTCCTCCCCCCTCTGTGCTGCCGCAGGTGTTGAGGAAACAGCTGGGTCTGATGAAAATTGGTCCCATGCCTGTTCCTGCCGTAACGGTTCCTGGTCACGCTCATTCGCAGCTTCATCCGCCACTCTACGCACAGCACGCTCCAAGAAGTAAGCGTAGGGAATTAAGTCGCTGATGGTGCCCTCACTGCGGCTCACCGGTTGGTCACCTCCTCAAACGGCCGCATGAGCCTGCATGCATTTTTCATCAGTGTCCAGTTGTCGGGCCAGAACATCCCCATCTTCCCAGACTGTTTCATTCTACTGTAGTTGTAGAGGTAGTGGGTGACGGCTTTCTTCTGTTCTAGCAGGCGGGAGAACATGAGCAGGGTCGAATTCCAGCGAGTCGGGCTATCGCAAATGAGGCGTCTCACCGGCATGTTGTTTCTCCGCTGAATTTCCGCAAAGCGTGCCATGGCTGTGTAAGACCGCCTCAAATGCCCACAGACCTTCCTGGCCTGCTTCAGGACATCCGCTAAGCCAGGGTACTTTGCCACAAATCTTTGAACAACTAGATTCATGACATGTGCCATGCAGGGTATGTGTGTCAGCTTCCCCATATGCAAAGCGGCAAGCAGATTGCTGCCATTGTCGCACACCACGTTGCCTATCTCCAGGTGGTGCGGGGTCAGCCACTCATCCACCTGTTTCTTAAGAGCAGCCAGGAGAGCTGCTCCAGTGTGACTCTCCGCTTTGAGACAAGACATGTCTAAGATGGCGTGACACCGTCGTACCTGGCATGCAGCATAGGCCCTGCGGAGCTGGGGCTGTGTAGCTGGAGAGGAGAACTGCCACTCAGCCAAGGAGGAGGAGGACAGCGAAGAGCATGTAGCAGGAGGAGAGGAGGTGGCAGGAGGCCTGCCTGCAAGCCGTGGAGGTGTCACAATTTGGTCCGCTGCGCCCTGCTTGCCATCGTTCACCACCAGGTTGACCCAATGGGCTGTGTACGTAATGTAGCGGCCCTGCCCGTGCTTGGCAGACCAGGCATCCGTGGTCAGGTGTACCCTTGACCCAACGCTCTTTGCAAGAGATGACACCACTTGCCTCTCAACTTCACGGTGCAGTTGGGGTATGGCCTTTCTCGAAAAATAAGTGCGGCCTGGCATCTTCCACTGCGGTGTTCCGATGGCCACAAATTTACGGAAGGCCTCAGAGTCCACCAGCCGGTATGGTAACAGCTGGCGAGCTAACAGTTCCGCCACGCCAGCTGTCAGACGCCGGGCAAGGGGGTGAATGGCCGAAATTGGCTTCTTCCGCTCAAACATTTCCTTCACGGACACCTGACTGCTGCTGTGGGCAGAGGAGCAGGAACCGCTCAAGGGCAGAGGCGGAGTGGAGGAGAATGCCTGTGAAGGTGGAAGGGAGAAAGCGGCAAAAGCAGATGATGCACCTGAAGGAGGAAGAGGAGAAGGAGGGTGACTTTTCTTTTGTGTGCTGCTGCTGCTTTTGCTCAGGTGGCCATCCCATTGCTGTTTGTGCCTTTTCTCCAGGTACCTTCGTAAGGCACTTGTCCCTACGTGAGTGTTGGCCTTTCCACGACTCAATTTTTGTTGGCAGAGGGAACAGATGGCTTTGCTCCGATCTGAGGCACACACATTAAAAAATTTCCACACCACTGAGCCACCCTGGGATGTGGGCACTATGGGGACCTCAGCAGCTGATGCTGAAGGGCAAGTTGGCTGGCTGTACATAGGTGGCGATACATGGTGCCGGACACTGCCACCAGCTGTTTCTGACGAAGAGCTGCCCCAGCTTCTTTCAGCAACTTCTCTCCTCCTACTACTCTCTGACTCCCCCTCTGAACTGTCCCCCTCTTCATCTCCTCTATTGGGAACATACAGAGGATCCCTATCATCGTCATCATCGTAATCATCCTGCCCAGCTTCGCTTGCCTCAGACAAATCCAAACATGCACCATCAGTAGGTCCTTCATCCTCCTTACACGTTACATCCATAGTGTTGCCGCGTAACTCAGACATATGAGCTGGTGAAAATTCATCTGGCTGTAACAACAATGGCTGTGCATCAGTGATTTCAACACTAAATAATTCTTGCGAAGTGTCAAATGCAGCGGAAGTGGTGCTAGTAGTAGCGCTGGTGGCTGAGCAAGATGAGGTGTTCTGTGTCGCTAAATACTCAACCACGTCCTGACAATCTTGGGAGGTGATGGGACGTGCCTTCTTCCGAGCACTGTACTGTGGGCCAGGTCCACACGAAATTACATTTACACGACCTCGCGCAGACCTGCCGGGTGGCCTTCCTCTGGCTCTGGCACTACCTCTTCCTCTACCTGTTTTGTCCATATCGGTTATGCACAGAGTGGTATATCACACTGCGTGCACTCACGTAGGTAGGTGGGTTCACTTAACTGCACAGGTATGCGCACTGATGCGGTGGGTTCACTGAACAGAACAGGTATACAGTGGCGGGTTCACAGAACAGGTATGCAGTGGCAGGTTCACTGAACAGAACAGGTATGCAGTGGCGGGTTCACTGAACAGTACAGGTATACAGTGGCGGGTTCACAGAACAGGTATGCAGTGGCAGGTTCACTGAACAGAACAGGTATGCAGTGGCGGGTTCACTGAACACAACAGGTATGCAGTGGCGGGTTCACTGAACAGTACAGGTATGCAGTGGCGGGTTCACTGAACAGTACAGGTATACAGTGGCGGGTTCACTGAACACAACAGGTATGCAGTGGCGGGTTCACTGAACAGAACCGGTATACAGTAGCGGCTCCACTGAACAGAACAGGTATGCAGTGGCGGGTTAACTGAACAGTACAGGTATACAGTGGTGGGTTCACTGAACAGAACAGGTATGCAGTGGCGGGTTCACTGAACAGTACAGGTATACAGTGGCGGGTTCACAGAACAGGTATGCAGTGGCAGGTTCACTGAACAGAACAGGTATGCAGTGGCAGGTTCACTGAACAGGTATACAGTGACGTGTTCACTGAACAGAACAGGTATACAGTGGCGGGTCCACTGAACAGAACAGGTATGCAGTGGCGGGTTCACTAAACACAACAGGTATGCAGTGGCGGGTTCACTGAACAGTACAGGTATGCAGTGGCGGGTTCACTGAACAGTACAGGTATACAGTGGCGGGTTCACTGAACACAACAGGTATGCAGTGGCGGGTTCACTGAACAGAACCGGTATACAGTAGCGGCTCCACTGAACAGAACAGGTATGCAGTGGCGGGTTCACTGAACAGTACAGGTATACAGTGGCGGGTTCACTGAACAGAACAGGTATACAGTAGCGGGTCCACTGAAGAGAACAGGTATGCAGTGGCGGGTTCACTGAACAGTACAGGTATACAGTGGCGGGTTCACAGAACAGGTATGCAGTGGCAGGTTCACTGAACAGAACAGGTATGCAGTGGCGGGTTCACTGAACAGGTATACAGTGGCGTGTTCACTGAACAGAACAGGTATACAGTGGCGGGTCCACTGAACAGAACAGGTATGCAGTGGCGGGTTCACAGAACAGGTATGCAGTGGCAGGTTCACTGAACACAACAGGTATGCAGTGGCGGGTTCACTGAACAGGTATACAGTGGCGGGTCCACTGAACAGAACAGGTATGCAGTGGCAGGTTCACTGAACACAACAGTTATGCAGTGGTGGGTTCACAGAACAGGTATGCAGTGGTGGGTTCACAGAACAGGTATGCAGTGGTGTGTTCACAGAACAGGTATGCAGTGGCAGGTTCACTGAACAGGTATGCAGTGGTGGGTTCACTGAACAGGTATGCAGTGGTGGGTTCACAGTACAGGTATGCAGTGGTGGGTTCACAGAACAGGTATGCAGTGTTGGGTTCACTGAACAGGTATGCAGTGGTGGGTTCACAGTACAGGTATGCAGTGGTTGGTTCACAGAACAGGTATGCAGCCAGGAACAAGCTAAGCCTAACTAATCTTTCCCTATGAGAGACAGTCTGCAGCAGCTCGGCCTACTCTCACTAATGCAGGCACACGAGTGACCGTAATGGCCGCCGCTGCCTGCCTTATATAAGGGGGGTGGGGCTCCAGGGGCTAGTGTAGTCTAATTGGCTACACTGGGCCTGCTGACTGTGATGTAGAGGGTCAAAGTTGACCCTCCATGTGCATTATGAGGCGAACCGAACTTCCGCAAAGGTTCGCCTGCGGGACGCGAACGCGAACCACGGAAGTTCGCATGGAACCGTTCGCAGGCGAACCGTTCGGCCCAACTCTAATCCTTAGAACTTCTGGGTCATGCCTAAACCTAAGACTCCTCTGGTGGTGTCTAACCCTAAGACCCCCTGGTGGTGCCTAACCTTAAAGAGGAACTCCAGTGAAAATAATGTAATTAAAAAAGTGCTTAATTTTTACAATAATTATGTATAAATGATTTAGTCAGTGTTTGCTCATTGTAAAATCTTTCCTCTCCCAGATTTACATTCTGACATTTATCACATGGTGACATTTTTACTGTGGGCAGGTTATGTACCTGCTCCTAGCTGTTTTGGCTGTTACAGACAGCTGTAAACAGCCATTTCCTGTCTGTGAACATTGTTACATTGTGGCAGTTTGCCCAGAGTACCACGGTACCAGAGTTTCTTGTGGGAGGGGTTTCATCACAAAATAAGTCATACAGCGCCCCCTGATGGTCTGTTTGTGAAATGCAATAGATTTGTCATGTAAAAGGGGGTATCAGCTACTGATTGGGATATAGTTCAATTCTTGGTCGGAGTTTCTCTTTAAGGGGCCTAACCCTAAGACCCCAAAATGAAAAATCTCAAAAAGAATGCAAAAATTATTAAAAAAAAGTTAAATTACATGTCAAAATGATAATTAACGTAATTATAATGCTAAAAGAAGACCCCCAAAATGAAAAAAAATCTCAAAAAAATATACAAAAATGATAATAAAAATAAAATGATATGTCAAAACGATAATTAACCATTTCAGCCGCCCAGACGTGATGTCCAGGCGGCTGCTTTGCTGCAGTGCAGTGCTCCCGTGCCTTTCCATGGTCCATGGTTCACATTCACTGATCTAAGTCCCCGGCAGAAAAAACGACAGTCTCTCATCAGAGGCCGCGTTTTTTCTGAAAAAAAAAAGTTCCCCGTCCTCCTTGTGCTTCCAGGAAGCGAGAAGCACACAGGAAAAAAAAACTCAATGTGGCCATCTTGTGGCCAAATAGTAAAACTACATCTACATACATTTTTGAAGGCAATTTACACACATTATAACATTAAAAATTAACTGTTTATTTCCCAACACCAAAAAATTACCCAAATAAAAAATTTTATGGAAAAAAAAATGACAGTAAAAAAAAACAAAAACATAAATAGTTACCTAAGGGTCTGAACTTTTTAAATATGCATGAGAAGAGGGTATACTACGAACATCTTTTAATTTATAAGCTTGTAAATAGTGATGGACGCAAAACTGAAAAAATGCACCTTTATTTCCAAATAAAATATTGGCACCTTACAGTGTGATATAGATAAAATGTAAATGGTATGGTGTAATAACCGAGACAAACGGCAAATAAAATACATAGGTATTAATCATGGTAGCATGTATTATTGTAAAGCTATAATGGCCGAAAACTGAGAAATAATAATTTTTTTCCATTTTTTTCCTAATATTCATGTTAAAATGCATTTATAAAAAAATAATTCTTAGCAAAATGTACCACCCAAAGAAAGCCTAATTAGTGGTGTAAAAAACAAGATATAGATCAATAAATTGTGATAAGTAGTGATAAAGTTATTAGCGAATGAATGGGAGGTGAAAATTGCTCTGATACATAAGGTGAAAAATCCCTGCGGGCTGAAATGGTTAACATAATTATAATTCTAAAGCCGCATCGATGTTCCTTATCAATCGAGCCGCTGATGCGGCTCGATTGATAAGATCCGACAGGACGGATCTCCCCACCGCCGATTCCCTGCTCGCTCCCCGTGAGGGGACAATGGCAGGGAATCGAACGGAAGATAAGCGGCGCGGGGACGAGCGGGAATCGAGCGGGTATTGATCCCGGCGCACGCGCGGCGAGCGGGGACGCGGAAGAGGCGATCCGGCGGCTAATCGAGCCGCCGGATCGCCGCCTCATCTACACGTGTAGATGAGGCTTTAAAAAGAATGTAAAATTGATAAAAAAGTAAAAATTATACTTTTAAAAAATGATAATTGTGAAAACAAATTTTATAACAATATTAATTTTTATAACAATATTTTCCATTTTAATATTGTAAAAACGATAAATAACAATAGGCGCAAAACAGTTTAATGGGTGCCCAATTCGTCCAGTTTTGTACCCAATAGCTGATATTCACCATTAGAGTCAATGGCACGCCTGATTTGTTCACGTCTTATAAGTGCACGATTTTCCTGTTTCCTTTGCCAGCACCCTTCCCCTCCAATGTAGCAGTCTTTCTCTCTGTGTCACTATGACCACCCCTTATAATGTCTCTCCCTCTCCCTCTGACAACACCGTTCCCTTATGTTGCTGTCCCTTCCTCTTTGTCATTTCCACCCTCTTCTCACGTGCCTAGTCCTCTTTTTGTAACTTTCCTCCTCTGTTTTCCTGCTTTCCTGTTTTCCTGTCTTTCTTCTCTCTCTCTCTCTCTCTCTCTCTCTCTCATTATCCCCACCCCCCAATGCATCACAACTTTCCTGCATAATAAAGGTGCATACATAAAACAAATTCCACACTTAAACTAGCCATTTACTAGTAAGGCGGTTGTAGACTAATTGTTTTTAACCACTTAAGCCCGAAGGGTTGAAATTTTTTTACATCCGAGCAACTTTCACCTTCATTCATTTGCCAATAACCTTTTTACTACTCATCACAATTAATTGATCTATATCTTGTTTTTTCCGCCACCAATTAGGCTTTCTGTGGGTGGTATATTTTGCTAAGAGCCACTTTACTGTAAATGCATTTTAACAGGAAGAATAAGAAAAAAATGGAAAAAATTCATTATTTCTCAGTTTTCAGCCATTATAGTTTTAAAATAATACATGCCTCCATAATTAAAACTCACGTATTGTATTTGCCCATATGCCCCGGGTATTTCACCATTAAAATTATGTCCCTATCACAATGTATGGCGACAATATTTTATTTGGAAATAAAGGTGCATTTTTTCCGTTTTGCGTCCATCACTGTTTAGAAGCCCATAATTTATTAAATCATATTGATATACTCCTTTGACATGAATATTTAAAAAGTTCAGACCCTTAGGTAACTATTTATGTTTTTTTTTTTTTTTTTTTATTATTGTAATTTTTTTTTTTAATTTAAACTTGTATGTGGGCATTTTTTGGTGTGGGAGGTAAACAGGGTTTTTTTTTAATATATTTATAGGTTTATTCTTAAAACTTTTTTTTTTAGGTGTAATTTGCTATTTGGCCACAAGATGGCCATAATCAAAAAGTCCTGGGAGCGATCGATCTCGCTCCCAGGCAGAAGAAAGGAGACCAGAGCTCAGAAAAGCCGCAGCGTCTGAAGAGACGCTGTCGGCTTTTCTCCGGGGGGGGTCCGATCAGCGAAAGGGATTTATAATCCCTTTCACTGATCGGTGGGCTAGCGGCCAGCAGTGGGGGCGCGCACGGGGGGGCCCGCGGGCGCGCGCGCGACCCGCGGGAGTGCACGCAGCCCAACTGGACGAGAAATCTCTTCCAGTTGGGCTTAAGTGGTTAATATGTTATATTCAATATTTGTGTTGAATATGTTGTAATATCTATTACAAAATACAGAGTTGGAACAAAATACAAAATTAGTGCAGAGTACAGAATCGGTAATAAAAGTGACAGAATTAATATGAATAAATGTGCAACAAAATCCAAAACACAAAAGGGTGAGAGCCATGCCCTTGGGAGCTTACAATCTAAATGGCAAGCTTACAATCTAAATCTATAATCTAACAAAAATCTATTAAAAACATTGCATTTATGACAGACATTCCAGCCCTTTCTCCCTAGGGGCTGTGGGTAGTCATGGGGCATGGCAACATTTCCATAGCTTTTGTATTACAATCAGCAGAGTACTGCTAGCAGGTGCAGTGGTTTGTTTTATAGATCATTTATAATATCTACTTATAAAACGTATAAAACTGTCTCTGTGCCCAGGTCCAAATTTGGTCTTATTTTGGCTTGCCAAGTGCTAGTACTTACATTGAGTTATATAAATGCAGTTATGCAACCCTTAAGGTGGTCACACACCATACCATTTTTTAAATATCTGTTAAATTCAAGAATAGCAATACATTTTTCTAATTATATTAAAATGTGATTAATGTATCACACACCTATGTTCAATCTTTCCCCAATCATTGTAGTAATTGACAATCCATCACACACCATACAATTCTTGATAAAGTTGGTCAGAAATGTCCAACATGTCTAATCTCTAAAAATCAAAGAAAACAAGAAATTTGATTGGATTTATCGATAAAAAAAAAAGCTCTAAATTTTTGGGGGCAAATGATCAAAATTACCAAATTGGTGAAAATTTGATATTTTAATTGTATGGTGTGTGGCCACCTTAAAGGGTCCTTTTATTATAACTGAAAGCACAAACTGTAATGCCCATGTTTTCCTATGACCTAGTTCCCACTATACACATTTTAACTGAAATCTTTTTCACAGTGCATTGCTATGAAAGTTAAAACGCATCCGTTTTTCAGTGTTTAGTTTAAAAGAGGCCTAACCTAGCACAATAACTTTTCCACAATAATTAATTATTGAGTCTGAAGCAAATTAAATTACCTCTTTTTCTTGTACAGTTAACTTAAACATTAAGATCAAAGCTGATTTGCCGCATTCCCGCAGCAGAACGAGGTATTTATCCCCTCGAACTCCCTTGGGCAAAATTTTGCTATCGCAGAATTTTGCTTCCTGGTAGAGGC
The DNA here is from genome assembly GCF_040937935.1 of Hyperolius riggenbachi. NCBI lineage: Eukaryota > Metazoa > Chordata > Amphibia > Anura > Hyperoliidae > Hyperolius > Hyperolius riggenbachi. The sequence continues at coordinate 176,152,803 of NC_090655.1, forward strand.
AGAGCTTTGCACATTAGCTCTGCCTCAGCTCCAGTCAATCTCGGCCGATCTCCGCCTCTCCACGCCCCTCTCAGTTTTCTTTCGCTGAGAGGGGCAGGGAGAGGCAGAGATTGACTGGACTGGAGGCAGAGCTACTGCGCAAAACTCTGTCTCTCCCGGCAGCAAAATCTATGACCTGAAAAGTCAGGGAATTTTAGGGGGATAAATACCTTGTTCTGCCGCGGGAATGCAGCGAATCAGCTTTGATCTTAATGCTTAAGTTAACTGGCTTCAGACTCTCTTTAAAGGACCACTATCGCGAAAATCTTAAAATTTTAAATATATGAAAACACATACAAATAAGAAGTACATTTCTTTCTGGGTAAAAGGAGCCATGGATTACTTTTCTCCCATGTTGCTGTCGCTTACAATAAGTAGCAGAAATCTGACATTACCGACAGGTTTTGGGCTAGTCCATCTCTCAATAGGGAATTCTCAGCATGGCCTTTATTCTTTATAAAGGCCCACACTCCCTGAAAAAGATTTTTAAAAAGATGCTGGCCAGATTCCCTGCTCACCATAAATTTTTTGGGCAGTTGGACAGAGCAACTGCCATTTACTAAGTGCTTTTGAAAATAAAGAAAACCCTGAGAAACCACATAAGGTGATGGGCTAGTCCAAAACCTGTCGGTTCTGTCAGATTTCTACTACTTATTGCAAGTGACAGCAACATACGAGAAAAGTAATTTATGGCTCATTTTACTGTGGAAGAAACATACGTCTTTGTAACGATTGTAGAATTCTCTCCGTGATCAGCGCACAAGACGTGCGCTGACACTGCGGAAATCCTCCACAAGCGTATAATTTGAGAGAACCCAGCAAAAGGTGCAATGCACCTGTAGAGGGAAATTCCTGTCGGCAGGTAGAGCAGTGGAGTACAGAGGAACAGCTCCTCTGCCCTGCCACAGACGCCAGACAGAAATTGCACGAAGGGAAGAAACGCAGAGCAAGATAGCCTTGAAAGAGAGAGACCAAAGCGACAGAGGGTATGTGTGTCCACCAATCTAGTCGCCACCCTGCGACGATGAACACACAACCATGAAGATAAAGTGAGAAGGCAATCGCCAGAGATGGCGATTGCTAACAGCGACACAAGACCGAATAAGCACAGATGAGGAATGTATGTATGTCCACCAATCTAGCCGCCAACCTGCGACGGTGGACACACAACAGAAGAAACCAAATGAGAACGCAATCGCAAGAGAAGCGATTGCGGAAGAGAATGAGCAAAGGGACAGAATGTATGTATGTGCCCCAATCTAGTCGCCAACCCGCGACGGTGCACATACAACAGTTGATATGAAGTAGGAACGCAATCGCAAGAGAGGCGATTGCCAGAGGTGACACAAGGCTACAGCAAGGCAGAGCATGAGAGTAGCGAAGGCACAGCAAATCATACAATGAGAAGATAAAGAAAATAACAAACGTTAACTAAACGCGAACACCGCACTCATTCGCAACAGCGAACGCGTTTTCTGCGCGGTCTCCGCGTGATAAGCACAACAGAGACAAGCACGCCTAACTAAACACCGACAGACAAACATGAAACAGAGGACGCGAGCGCTTGCTTAACGGTTACCTCACCGAGCCTCCAGCAAGCGTTCGTAGCAGACAAGACAGATACACGAAAACAGGAATAAGTGAGAGATACGATCCACTGCTCTTTCCGCCAGAGCGAGTGCGATCCAAGTAAGACAGATTAGAAGGAGCTACCAGTAACAACCGCTGTTCCGATTAGCACCCAGACACACAGAACGATCTCCTGTCGACCACCGCTGGGACAGGACAATCGTAACAGACAAATAAACAGATATGCAATCCTAACTGCACTAGGGAACCTGCCTAGTGCAGTCCCAAGAATTACTCTAAGCTAATCTTTAAACAATGAGCAAGGCTGACACGTCCAGGAGTGTTTCACAGGACTAACCCTTATGACCAGCCCAGGTCTGTGATATCACATGGTATTTATAGAGCAAGCCTACAAAGGATGTGGCTAGGCAATCTGCATGACAAACGTATGCAAATTCCTCAGCAGCAACCTGCAAAACTGACAAAAGGTCTCTCTTCCAGAGACCTGCAGAATGCAGACCTGAACAGTGGTCAAAAAGCTGCCTGCCTGCGCAGGCAGCCGAGCGGATCCTCACATTCTTATTTGTAATATGTTTATATATACAGTATATTTTGAATTGTATGATTTTCATGGCAGTGGTCCTTTAAAGAGGACTTGATGTAACCTAACATGGAGGTTATCACAAAATGTATTTCATAAATGAAATCATCTATTTCTTGTTTTGTAACTCAACCATCTAGAAATAGATACATAAAGATAAATAATTCATGAGATAAAATGAGATACATCAGATAAGGCTAGACAAACTGTGAGAGGGATGCAGAGAAACCCCCTTCTCTTCCAGAGCCTTTCCCATCATGGACCATGCGGGCCAGTATAGCTCAGGACTGTGTGGGGCTCCACCCCACACAGTCCGGGCTCCATGTTCTGGGTATACCAACCTGTTAGGCTGACAAGGGGTTAAAGAGGCATCCATCATTTTAACAAAAAGTAATGTTAATAATACATATATTGTGTAAAAAGGCCTGCCCAGCAAAATGTTGGATGATGGATCAAGGCCCGTGATCTGCGCAATATCATTGGAGTGAAATAGTGAGGGATAGGTCACAAATATTAAACAGTGCTTAGATATGTTAATAGGGCTAGAACCGGATGGATGGATCGTGGTCAGTGAAAAGTGTTTACATCAGAGATTCTCAAACTGGGTGCCGCGGCACCCTGGTGCACTGAACACTTCCTAGGGGTGCCCTCCCGGTCACGTGTTCCAATTATTCTTCATTTGCACACCATGCAGAGCCTATTCACTATCTTGTCGATTGGTTGCCTGGCAATAGGCACACTGCTCACAGCACTTCCTGGGACAATGAATAAGGCCCAATGACTGTTGAGTGGGTGGGATGGAGTCAGCATGCATCACTGTTGTCCACAGGACCGGCAACTGCATGCTTATCATGCTTATCAAACAGATGTGCAGGGTCAGGACGCTCATTGCTGTTGCTGTCACTGTTGTGTGCACATCGCACTTTCTGCCCTTACAAGTCACTTGGTGAACCTAGACTCATCCATCCATCACTGGTTACTTTTGTGGTCTCTGCTCTGCATCTATCCATCTGTCATTAACCTGTGTACACTTGGTTCTGCTCTGTTGGGTTGACTATGCTCCGAGCTACTTGTGCACACACACCGGCTTTTGATTGTAGACTAGGATGCTGTGTAACTAAAGGGATGGAAATGTTAGCTTACCTAAGGCTTCTTCCATCCCCCTGTAGTGATTCTGATCCCTCTTTGTCGTTCTGAGCTGCTCCTTTCAGCTGCTGCACCCCATGGAATGCGGAACGACTCTGCCAGTAACTGTCCATTGCGTATGCATGGCTATGGCCATGTGCCTCCTTGATTATGCTCCTAAAGCCGGTAGAGTTTGGCCCATGTGCAGTTGAAAGTTGTTTTCTAGCTGTGCAAGTGCAGAACACCTCCAGCCAAGGGAGCATGATCGAGGAGGCGTTCAGCCCAGAGACAGGCAATCAGGGCTGGTTCTCTCATGAAGCAAAGTGAAACATTTGCATCAGGTGGCAAAGATTACAGGGGTAGCATGTTTGTACAGTGTTTACACTGTAAACACAAGAGTAGTAGAAGAAAAACATAAAACATTAGAATAGGAGGAGAAGTGAGAGGTGAAGAGGTCATCATAGGGGAAAAGCAGCTTGTTGTGCAGTGCGAGGAGTCTGACAGTGAGTGAGAAGGGGGGAGGCAGGAGAGCAGCAGTGTTTCATTTGACATGCATAACAGAAGGGACGAGGTGGAACTGCTGTCCTGAGTGAGGAGGAATAGAGTGGCTGAGGGTAAGCAGTTTGTTCGTCACAGACTCACAGCCAACCAGTGAGCTATTGTGTTGAGCTGCAGCATGTCATGTGAGAACATTAAATGAAGCAGAGTAAATTGTCCCGTGCTATGTGATCATTCCAAAATCGGGAAGGGGGTGCATCCTTACAAGTTTGCCTCAGGCAGCAAAAAGTCTAGAATCTGCCCTGTGGGCAATCAGCTTTGCGGGGGGTACAGCGGTTGAAGAAAGCAGCGCAGAATTACAGTGAGAGTCCTCCTGGACTCTCACTGTAATTGCTTTTGTTAAGGGGTGTCATCAAGGATGCCTTGCTTCTGAAAAGTTTGAGAACCACTGGTTTAGATCCTCCTGTGCTAAAAGCTCAGCATCTAGGGAAAAAAGGGAGTAACTAACTATAAGTCAATTAAGAAAAACTAAAGTGGCTAGTACAAAGAAAAAGTACCAGTAAAGGTTACTGAGAATCCTACTAATATTATAAATGGGAAAGTTCGGATGTTTGCATGTTTGGATGTTTGTGTGATGATCCGCTCAGCTGGCTTCACAGGCAGACAGCTGTTTGACCATTCCTCTAGTCTACGGGCTGCAGGTCTCTGGAAGAGAGACCTGTTTTTCCATTGCAAGTTTCTGGTCTGTTCTGCTGCTGAGGAATTTGCATACATTTATTTATTTATTATTTATTTATTTGTTGTATTTATAAAGCGCCAACATATTACGCAGCGCAAATCCCCTACCTGCCTCCTTTGATGACTGGCACTATAAGAGCTTTCTGCTCCCAGAATGCTTTGCTAGTCATTCCTTCAGGGTTTGTAGTAAACACTCCTAGTGTAATGGTTGTGGAACTTTCTCCGTGATCAGCGCACAATGCGTGCGCTGATACGGCGGAAATCCTCCACAAGCGTATAATTGCAGGCACCCAGCAAAAGGTGCTACGCACCCGTAGAGGGAAATTCCTGTCGGCAGATGGCGCTGGGGAGTGCAGAGGAACCAATCCTCTGTACCTCCACAAATGCCAGACAGGAATTGTAAGAAGCGCAGAACGCAATCGCAAGAGAAGCGAATGAGAACGAGCAAAGGGACAGGTTGTATGTGTGTGCGCCAATCTAGTCGCCACCCCGCGACCGCGCACACACAACAGCAGATACGAAACAGAAACACAACCGCAAGAAAGGCGATTGCCAGAAGTGACACAAGGCAGATCAGAACAGAATACGAGGATAGTAAAGGCACAGCAAATCATACAATGAGGAGATGCGGAAAATAACAAACGCTAGCTAACCGCGAACACCGCACTCATTCGCAACAGTGCACGCGGTTATGCGCGGTCTCCACGTGATAAGCACAATAGCGACAAGCACGCCTAACTAACCATCGACAGACAAACATGAAACAGAGGACACGAGCGCTTGCTCAACGGTTACCTCACCGAGCCTCCAGCAAGCGCTCGTAGCAGACAAGACAGACACACGAAAACAGGAACAGGCGGGGGATAGGATCCACAGCACTAGCGAAAGTGACTAGCGCGATCCAGAGAGGCAGAACAGAAGGATCCACAGCACTAGCGTGAAGTGAGTGCGATCCAGGGACAGAGTAACAGAACAGAAGGATCCACAGCACTAGCGCAGGATGCTAGTGCGATCCAGAGAGGCAGAACAGAAGGATCCACAGCACTAGCGCGAAGCGAGTGCAATCCAGGGACAGAGTAACAGAACAGAAGGATCCACAGCACTAGCGCAGGATGCTAGTGCGATCCAGAGAGGCAGAACAGAAGAGATAGCTGGTAGCAAACGCTGCACCAGCTATGCTCCAAGAACAGAGATCAGAACGATTTCCTGTCGACCACCACTGGGACAGGACAATCGCAACAGACAAACAAAACAGATAAACAATCCTAACTGCACTAGGGAACCTGCCTAGCTCAGTTTCCAGGTATTACTCTAAGCTGATCTTCAAACAAAGAGCATGGCTGACACTCTCCAGAGTGTTTCACAGGAAGACTCCTTATGACCAGCCAAGCATTGTGGGAAACACATAGTACTTATAGTACACGCCTCCAATGAATGTGGCCAGGCAATTTGCATGACAACGTATGCAAATTCCTCTGCAAGCACAAGCTGCAAAACTGACAGAAGCTCTTCTTTCCAGAGTCCTGCAGCATGCAAACCTAAACAATGGTCAAAAAGCTGCCTGCCTGCACCGGCAGCCGAGCAGATCATCACAGTACCCCCCCCTCCAGGGTCGAATTCCAGACGACCCTTAAAAACTGCTATTAGCAAAAGACTCCAACCGAAGACTCATGAAGGTCGGGACAGCCCGACAAGGTTCAATTCCAGAGTCAGTCCACCCGAAACCGACCTCATCGGAAACAGAAGCCACCGAAACATGCCCATCAGCACTACAAGTCTCAGCATAACACCCATCAGGACTGTGGATACCAGAGAAGAAGCCATCGACACCCTCCAGACAATACCTACCACCTTCCAAGGAGCTTCCGAAAATACCGAATCTGCCACAAAACCTGTTCGAAGTGTCCCTTACAACACAAAAGCCACCGTTGATCTTATCCAGGGTACCAAGCAAAATTTCTCCCGGAATCTCCCAGAACCTTTTGAAGCTCCACAGAGATCCCAAGAGGGCAGAACAATCACCAGGCTCACATGGAGAACTATCAAGAACCCCTATGGAACCAATGACAATTCCAGACTCAGAATTACGAGGACACCCATCAAGATCAAGACTTTCAGGGACCACTTCTGGGCATGCAAGCAGGCAGGCTAAATCAGAACATGTCTCCACCGAGGAAGCATCTGAGTACGCTGGTAACCGAGGCACACCTGGGCTTTCTGGGTCACAGAGCACACTGGGGTACACCAGCACAGGAGAAACCTCAGGACATGTCGGGGAACTGCCAACCTCAGAGTCTGGCACGACCAGACCAAAACCAGGACCGGGCAGAAAATCATCACGAGTAGAGGTCACAGGTACTGGTATTTCAAAAGAAGACTTGGTCTCAGGCTTAGAGATCTCAATGACTGTAATGGTATCTGACAGAAATTCATCATTGACTACCCATGACTGAAGCTCCACCAGAGCTGAAAAGGTAGCCAGCAAGGCAGCAATGCCCACGGAAGAGGGCAACACCTCAGAAGGACTTGGGGGGCAGAAGACATCTCCTACAAGTTCTGCTCCCTTTGGGAGAAACTCGGAGACCTCCAGAACATCAAACACGACCTCAGGAACATCATTTTCCAGGTTTTCTAAGAAGGATTCTGAACTATCCATGTTACAGGGCAAAACTGGAACTTTATTTTGTGGACAAGGCAGATGTCCCAGGGAAGGTTCCACCACAAACTGAGACTGGATCTCATCATCATGAGGGGAATGTACAGGTATATTTACTGGAACACACACTGACTCCCTAACTTCATTCTTACTGTACCCAGAATTCTGTGTGGCAGTCAAACTAGCTTGTAACTCCAAAACTGCAGAAAAACAGGTGAGTATAGTGGCAATACCTAGACGAGCCTCTAGGGACACTGCAGGGGATTCTAAGCAAGGCCACATTGACTCATCCAGAGTACAGGGTGCAGAATCAGCACTTTCCTCAGAGCAAGAAAGGGGCTCACAAACGTCAGTGTGAAAGGAAAACATGTTTTCATTCATGGTACAGGGCAGGTTCAGAGAAAGCGTCTCTGAATAAGGCAAAGAAGGTTCAGCATCAGATTCGTAAAACCGAAGCGCTGTCTCACTCTTAGATTCGGCTAACAATGTAGAATCCGAGGAATCAGAACGCAAAACCTGCGAATCAAAATTCACTTTAGGTTGTGAAACTGATGCTTTCATAGCGCAAACCTCCGCGATCTGCGGAGCAGACTGCAAGGCATCTAGGACCGAAACACTGGAGCAACTGTCATCAGGCAACGGGTCCTTACAGGTGTGAACAGGGTGAGACAGAGACTCATTTGCAGAAGAAATATTGACATCAACAGGATAAACTTTATTAGGCATATTAATTTTACTTTTGACGCTGCATAGTCGAGAAATTTTCCCCATAGCAGGGTCACAGACGGAAGATCTCAAAGATCTGTTTCTAAATGACAAAGGATCCCACACATCCTTGAGGAAACCGGCAGACTCATGCCGATCACAATCTGCAGGAACATCCGGGAAACAGGCATCAGATCGCACAGATTCAAACTGCACACTGTCAGGAGAGAATCCTTCAGGATTTGCACAGGAATCAACCACAGCGGCACACTCATTCATTTCAGATTGCACAAAGTCAAGACTCTCATGCTTTACCCCAGAAAGGCAGGAACAATCATCCGACAACGATGTCTCTTTATTGGAATCAATTGGTTGGTGTGCGTGCAACTCATCCAAAATCGTTTGCCATACATAGATCACCAGATCCACATCATCCTTGTCACATTCATCGGAATCAATCAGAAGGTACATAGAATCGAGACAAGTATCCAAGACATCCTTGCTTTTTGTGATGTAAAAATCGCAAAAGGCTTTCCAATCAAAATCGAATTCCTCCAATAAGGCCCCGACATCCCATGAGGCAAATGGAGGTTCAAACAGGCCAGTATTAAGATAATATCCATATGGGTGGAGTTCAGGAACAAGAACAGATTGTTTAACTGCTTTAATATAGTGTGCGATCCTACCTATAGCAGGATCCACATAAGCTTTGGATTGAGACAAAAAAAACAGGCGACAGATCAACATCATTGTTATACTGAATGGTTTTGGACATTTCAGACTTGACAGAAATAACCTCTTTATTTGTGGTTGCTATGGGCAACGGATATTTCCACTGGGAAGCCTTCCTAGATCTTTTACGTTTAGACTTAGAGGCTTTGGATGGCTGCTTTTTAAAACCTGAAGTGGCAACTGACACATTGAACTGATTGTCATACTGAAAGGTTTTGCATGGAAGGGAAAGATCCGCTGACTTATCAGCAGCTACACAATCAATCAGAGCAGGTGGTAAGCCAGGCAGTTTAAACCAGTGAGAGAATATCACTGCAAGAAACTGATACAGATTACCATTCCAAGAATTGTGTTTCAGCACATCATACGCCCAGGTGAACAAATCGTCTTTTAAGAGCACATAGGCAAACTGAAGAGCCGATGTGGACGGATCAGTAATCTGAAAGGTGGGATTCAGGCAAAACCTCACACATTCAGAAAGAAATTCCGCCTTGGTCTCTGAATTTAGCCTTTTAAAGCTCTTAAAGACACAGGACCCAAACTCAACAAAATCGTACAAATCAGAAATTTCCTCTACACTGGGAATTTTGGTTGGGCTGTTCATACTGTAATGGTTGTGGAACTTTCTCCGTGATCAGCGCACAACGCGTGCGCTGATACGGCGGAAATCCTCCACAAGTGTATAATTGCAGGCACCCAGCAAAAGGTGCTACACACCCGTAGAGGGAAATTCCTGTGCGGCACTGGGGAGTGCAGAGGAACCAATCCTCTGTACCGCCACAAATGCCAGACAGGAATTGTACGAAGCGCAGAACGCAATCGCAAGAGAAGCGATTGCGAATGAGAATGAGCAAAGGGACAGGTTGTATGTGTGTGCGCCAATCTAGTCGCCACCCCGCGACCGCGCACACACAACAGCAGATACGAAACAGAAACGCAACCGCAAGAAAGGCGATTGCCAGAAGTGACACAAGGCAGATCAGAACAGAATACGGGGATAGTAAAGGCACAGCAAATCATACAATGAGGAGATGCGGAATATAACAAACGCTAGCTAACCGCGAACACCGCACTCATTCGCAACAGTGCACGCGGTTAAGGGCGGTCTCCACGTGATAAGCACAATAGAGACAAGCACGCCTAACTAACCATCGACAGACAAACATGAAACAGAGGACGCGAGCGCTTGCTCAACGGTTACCTCACCGAGCCTCCAGCAAGCGCTCGTAGCAGACAAGACAGACACACGAAAACAGCACTAGCGAAAGTGACTAGCGCGATCCAGAGAGGCAGAACAGAAGGATCCACAGCACTAGCGTGAAGCGAGTGCGATCCAGGGACAGAGTAACAGAACAGAAGGATCCACAGCACTAGCGCAGGATGCTAGTGCGATCCAGAGAGGCAGAACAGAAGGATCCACAGCACTAGCGCGAAGCGAGTGCAATCCAGGGACAGAGTAACAGAACAGAAGGATCCACAGCACTAGCACAGGATGCTAGTGCGATCCAGAGAGGCAGAACAGAAGAGATAGCTGGTAGCAACCGCTGCACCAGCTATGCTCCAAGAACAGAGGTCAGAACGATTTCCTGTCGACCACCACTGGGACAGGACAATCGCAACAGACAAACAAAACAGATAAACAATCCTAACTGCACTAGGGAACCTGCCTAGCACAGTTTCCAGGAATTACTCTAAGCTGATCTTCAAACAAAGAGCATGGCTGACACTCTCCAGAGTGTTTCACAGGAAGACTCCTTATGACCAGCCAAGCATTGTGGGAAACACATAGTACTTATAGTACACGCCTCCAATGAATGTGGCCAGGCAATTTGCATGACAACGTATGCAAATTCCTCTGCAAGCACAAGCTGCAAAACTGACAGAAGCTCTTCTTTCCAGAGTCCTGCAGCATGCAAACCTAAACAATGGTCAAAAAGCTGCCTGCCTGCACAGGCAGCCGAGCAGATCATCACACCTTGAGTGTCAGCCAAGCTACTTCTTGTTAAAGTTATCTTAGAGTAATTCTTGGGACTGCAATAGGCAGGTTCCCTAGTGCAGTTAGGGTTGCATATCTGTTTTTTTGTTTGTTGCGATTGTCCTGTCCCAGCGGTGGTCAACAGGAAATCGTTCTGTTTGTCTGGGGTGCTAACCGGCGCTGCGGTAGTTACTGTTAGCCCCTTTTGATCTGTCTTGTCTGGATCGCAATAGCCTCTAGCGGTAGTGGCTGTGGATCCTTCTGATCTAGTTTCTGGAGTGTAAGCTGGAGCTGCGGTCGCTTCTGGCTACCTCGTCTAATCTGTCTTGCCTGGATCGCAATAGCCTCTAGCGTTAGTGGCTATGGATCCTTCTGATCTAGTTTCTGGAGTGTAAGCTGGAGCTGCGGTTGCTTCCGGCTACCTCCTCTAATCTGTCTTGTTTAGATCGCACTAGCTGCTAGCATTAGCGGCTGTGGATCTTTCTGATCTGTGTTCCTGCTTGGATCACACTTGCTCTGGCGGAAGAGCGGTGGATCCTTTCTGCCTAGTTCCTACTTCTCGTTTGTCTGTCTTGTCTGATACGGGCGCTTGCTGTAGGCACGGTGAGGTAACCGTTAAGCAAGCGTTCACGTTCATTGTTTCGTGTTTGTCTGTCGGTGGTTAGTTAGGCGTGCTTGTCTCTGTTGTGCTTAACACGCGGAGACCGTGCTATAAACGCGTTCGCTGTTGCGAATGAGTGCGGTGTTCGCGTTTAGTTAGCGTTTGTTATTTTCTTTATCATTCTCATTGTATTATTTGCTGTGCCTTTGCTCCTCTTGTGTTCTGTTCTAGCCTGTCTTGTGTCACTTCTGGCGATCGCCTTTCTCGCGATCGCGTTCCTACTTTTGTTTCTGCTGAAGTGTGTTCACCGTCGCAGGGTCGCGACTAGATTGGTGAACACACATTTGTCCTGTCCCTGTGCTCTTCCTCTTTATGGGCTGTTCACCCCCGCATTGTCTTGATCTGTACAATCCCCATCTGGCATCTTTGGCCGTGCAGCGATTGTACTCGTCTGCACTCCACAGCGCCATCTGCCTGTGGGAATTGCCCTCTGCTGGCGCATTGCACCTAGCCTGGGTTCACCCAATTATACGCTTGTGGAAGGTTTTCGCTGTGTCAGTGCGCATCTCGTGCGCTGACCACGAAAACGATTCCGCAATCGTTACAGTTTGTTACTCGATCACGCAAAAATGGCTGAACGGATTTGAATGAAATTTGGCACACACATAGTACATTACGTGGAATAAAGTATAGGATACTTTTTATTCCCATAACCAAAAAGTGGGCGGAGACAAATACAAATTTCACTGGGAAAATGTAAACTGCAGCCATTCTTACACTGTTAATGGTAGGGCTGTCAAACTTTGTATAATTGGTCACTGGGTGACTGGGATTCATATTCAAAAAACTGGGTGGAGCCTACAAAGCCAATCAAAATTCACCTATTGATTTTCAAGGGGAATATTTACATTACTGACATTCTTGCACTGTTAATGGCACAAGCCTTAAAACTGGTACAGTTGGTCATTGGGTGACTGGGGTTCAAATTGAGAAAGGGGGTGGAGCCACAAACAGCCAATCAGATTTGTTTCATTCCAATGCAAATTATTGATGTCGAAGACCGCAAAGCTCACAAACTTGGTCATTGAGTAATTGTGTGTTAGGGTTAGAAAAAGTGGGCGGAGCCAACACCAGCCAAATACATACCCAAGCAATGTCGGACATCAGTGGGTGGAGAAAAATACAAATTTCATTTGGAGAATGTAAACTGCAGCCATTCTTATACTGTTAATGGTAGGGTTCTCAAACTTTGCACAGTTGGTCACTGGGTGACTGGGATTAATATTCAGAAAAGTGAGTGGAGCCTACAAAAGCCAATCAAAATCCACCTATTGATTTTCAAGGGGAAATATTTAATTGCTGCCGTTCTTGCACTGTTAATGGCACAAGCCTCTTGCAATATTAATCACCTGTACCTGGTACAGTTGGCCATTAGGTGATTGGGGTTCAAATTCAGAAAAGGGGTGGAGCCACAGCCAATCACATTTATTTTATTTCATTGCAAAGTATTGATGCCAAAGACCACAAAGCTCACACACTTGGTCATTAAGTAATTGAGTAATTGTGTGTTAGGAAAAGTGGACGGAGCCAACAACGGTAAAATACATACCCGGGCCACCAGCTAGTAAAGAATAAAGTGACTAGTGCACAGAATTAGAAAAGTGCTGTCAAAAAAGTGGCAGGTGCATGGAGTAAAGACCCAAAATAAAGATTCTATTCAACAATTAATTCATAAAGATTCTACAGTAAAAACAGCAATTAATGTGACACACAAATCAAATAATCCTCAATTAAGATCTAATTCATATAAAATGACCTCAGTTGTTAATCCAATTCATATCAAATGACCTCAATTTTCTATTCAACTCCTATCAAATAACTTCAGTTATACATCAAATTCATATAAAGCAATTGTATGTCAAATTCATATGAATTAGCAACACATCAAAAAGTGGATGTGTATAAATGACTGAAATAGTATTTGCACTTATCAGATAGTGTATATCTGCAGGAAATAAGGCTGCCTCTTTAGTTCATAGAGAGGGCTTGATTCACAAAGCCATGCTAACTGTTAGCACGCTGGTGAAAAGCCCATTATCACGCCTAAACTTAGTTTAGGCGTGATAAAATAAATTCGCGAGCAAAGTTTTGCGCGTACAGTTTAAGTTTTCGCGCCCAACGCCATTAAACCCTATGCGACGTTTCGCACGCACCGGGCTTTGCACGCAAGTTTTTCCCTCAAAGCGGTGCTAACCTAATTAGTGCAATGCTTATCACACCCAAAAGTCTTTAGGCGTGCTAAGTAGGTTAGCACCGCTTTGTGAATCAAGCCCAGAGATTCTCTATGCTGCTTTCTGCCAGTGATGTACAAAACCCGTTCGCCAGCGAACAGTTCTCAGCAAATGGCAGTAGCCTAGTAGGTTAGTGATCATTTTTACCACAATAGTCCTTGTAAGAACTGATATAGATCCTCCTGTTATTATTTATTGTCATGGCGGTTTATGGTTTGGTGTCTTGTAGTAGACTTTTATAGACCACCACCCATATACAGTGTAGCATTTAGCTGCATCACCATAACAACCCTGTGTCACACTGCATCACTGCCTTCTGTGCATTACTGCCACTGCTCTGCTGTCTGTAAGTTATTTTAAAAATATACCGTTAGTTGTCACTAAGTGGCTTAATGGCCGGACCATGAGACATGCTGTGTTGCAGTGTGTCACATATCACCAACACTGACCTGGGGCTTGATGCACTATGCGGTGCTAACCTACTTAGCACGTCTAAAGTCTTTAGGTGCACTAACCAGGGTGCTAAGTAGGTTAGCACCAGTTTTCTCAATCAGATCGCGTGCTAAGTACCGTGCGCAAAGTTTTGCGCACGCAAAGTCCTATGCGCGCGCTAAGTCCTATAGGCTTTAATGGGCACTTTGTGTAGGTTTATAAAAAAAGACACTATTTATTACAATTAGGACCGATCTGAATCGTTCTATGTCAACGACAGAATTGATTGCAATACTGAAAGGGTTATCTATCAAATTCGCTGTCCATGCGATCGCATATACATTGGTAAAACATACAGAGCCCTCAATGTACGCTTAAGAGAGCATGTGGCAAATATAAGGAACCCTAATGTTGATAAAAAGAAATTGAACCCAATGGTGTCACATTTCAAATCTGACCATGATGCAAACCCAAAAGGTCTGATGGCCATGGGAATATATAAACTGAACATTAGCCCCAGACGGGGCGACTTTGATTGCGAACTCAGAAAGAAGGAGTCGGAGTTAATCTATAGATGTGGGAGTTTGATGCCAACTGGTCTAAATAAAGATCTGAACATTAAAGTGTTCCTATGAATACAAGCATTGTTTGCTCGCTTATATCTGGCTTTGCTTTACCTGGTTTGCCTTTTGCATGGGTCATATATGGCATATGCTGAACTGTCATTTTAAATTCAATGCAAATTTTGGATGTCCAGGACGGGCATAAAAGTAAAGCGTCTTGCCCTGACGTCACACGTCTGATGAAATCCTGATTGGATGAAACGCGTCACGTGCTACGTGGTGGTGACGCTCCTTGGCCGGTAGGCGTGGCTTCCCCCGTGCCTCCGCAACCTTCCTCCCTACAGCGTTAGCATCCAAGGTCCATGGTCGGGTCGCACACGGCTACACTCGCCGCACCCTGCAGCCCACGGAGGAGAGCACTGCCACACCACGAGTCCTGTCTGGGAAGTGAGGAATTGTATAGCAGCCGGGGCCCCGAGGCTGCACACGTGAGTGGACCAACACTACTGCTTATAACTGGCTTGAAACTGCTTTGACGCTGGGGAGGTTTGACACTGTCGGTGTCAGTAATGGCTGCGTAAGTGGTCAACACAGAGGCGTGCTTGCTTGCACACGGGGGGAATCTGAAGATCTTCCACTCTTATGAGGCTGATCAGCTGCACACCATCACCTTACAGTTCAAATTGGGCCTGAAGATATTATGCATGCTGGAATCTATAGTATATAGGAAGTGCACTCCTATTAGGGACACATGCTATTTACCCCATTGATCTGGCTTGGTTTTAGGGAGGGTGTTTTTATAATATTGGCAGGTCTGCATTCACTGCTATTCATTGCTATATGTATTAATAAATTTATACTTTTTTGCTATGAGCTCCCTTTGGTTCACCAATTGTTTGATATATCTATAGAAAGGTGAGACGAGCACTACATATATATTTGTAGGTATACAGGTTGATATCCCGTTGTCTTGTGTGTTCAATTCATATAAAATGACCTCAGTTGTTAATCCAATTCATATCAAATGACCTCAATTTTCTATTCAACTCCTATCAAATAACTTCAGTTATACATCGTAATTCATATAATTCATATAATTCGTATGTCAAATTCATATGAATTAGCAACACATCAAAAAGTGGATGTGTATAAATGACTGAAATAGTGTTTGCACTTATCAGATAGTGTATATCTGCAGGAAATAAGGCTGCCTTTTTAGTTCATAGAGAGGGCTTGATTCACAAAGCCATGCTAACTGTTAGCACGCTGGTGAAAAGCCCATTATCATGCCTAAACTTAGTTTAGGCGTGATAAAATAAATTCGCGCGCAAAGTTTTGCGCGTACAGTTTAAGTTTTCGCGCCCAACGCCATTGAACCCTATGCGACGTTTCGCGCGCACCGGGCTTTGCACGCAAAACTTTGCGCGCAAGTTTTTCCCTCAAAGCGGTGCTAACCTAATTAGTGCAAAAGTCTTTAGGCGTGCTAAGTAGGTTAGCACCACTTTGTGAATCAAGCCCAGAGAGTCTCTATGCTACTTTCTGCCAGTGATGTACAAAACCCGTTCGCCAGCGAACAGTTCTCAGCAAATGGCAGTAGCCTAGTAGGTTAGTGATCATTTTTACCACAATAGTCCTTGTAAGAACTGATATAGATCCTCCTGTTATTATTTATTGTCATGGCGGTTTATGGTGTGGTGTCTTGTAGTAGACTTTTATAGACCACCACCCATATACAGTGTAGCATTTAGCTGCATCACCATAACAACCCTGTGTCACACTGCATCACTGCCTTCTGTGCATTACTGCCACTGCTCTGCTGTCTGTAAGTTATTTGAAAAATATACCGTTAGTTGTCACTAAGTGGCTTAATGGCCGGACCATGAGACATGCTGTGTTGCAGTGAGTCACATATCACCAACACTGACCTGGGGCTTGATGCACTATGCGGTGCTAACCTACTTAGCACGTCTAAAGTCTTTAGGTGCACTAACCAGGGTGCTAAGTAGGTTAGCACCAGTTTTCTCAATCAGATCGCGCGCTAAGTACTGTGCACAAAGTTTTGCGCACGCAAAGTCCTATGCGCGCGCTAAGTTCCATAGGCTTTAAAGGGCACTTTGCGCGGAGCGTCCTGCGCTCTGTGCAGTGTGCGTGTAAAGTTTTGCGCGCGTAAAGTTTTGCGCGCGAAAAGCTTGTTTAGACGTGCTAAGGGGGTTTTCACAGGCGTGCTAACAGTTAGCTCCGCTTTGTGAATCAAGCCCCTTGTGTGCATTGCTGTTATATATATAATTAATAATTAATTCGCCGCAAAGATCACATATACTTGGTGGAATTGAGCTAAACTTTGAGCCAATACCTTACAGTCAGCAGACACATGGCAGCCATATCAGCTAGCATTCTCATCAGCTAGCACTGATGAGAATGCCGTCACTGGAATGTGGAACTCAGCTGCTGTCAGCTATCAACGGGGCAGAGAGTAAGTGACTGACACTGTCTGAATCTTTCATGAGAGGGAGGGAGGGAGAGGAGGACAGGAGGGGAAAACTTCACAGCATGGAAGGGGGTAGAGAGAAGCAGGGCATGGTACCAGAGCCGGATTAAGGCTAAATGGGGCCCTAAGCAAAGTAACTGATTTGGCCCCCCCCATCATGTCGTAATAGAATCAGAAGATGCAGCTAGGGATGATCGGAAAGAGCAAATTCTGTTCTGCCGGAAATCGCGGATTCCGTCAGCGTTAAATTCTGTCGCTATGAAAATTCCGCCGGATTTATACGAAATTCAGCGGAATTCCGGATTCTGCCGGAAAAATTTAAATAATCGCAAAAGCAACCTTATTTATTCTATATAAGCCTATAGACCCTATTAACTGTTCCCTTAGTCCTTTTTCTCCTTTTCCTCCCTTCTCCCGTAGGGAGGAGGGACTCATCTTCCAGGTCTGAGTGCGTGGTAGGTAGTTCTCTTCACCACTATACCACCACCAACACTACATGCTGAAGCCAGCCTAGCATGTACCATTATGATATATCCAAGAGAAAAATGAGCTTGCTTAAGGATTTGTAGCATGTGAGTTGGCTTTTGACAGAGCGAGCGGCTGCACTGTAGAAGCGACAGATGGGTTTCAGATGACGGGATCTCTATCGCTTGGATCATGGATAGGTGAGTGAGCGTTTGCCATCTGCTGCTATCATTCTTGCTGCAGCTGTGGTTCTCTGTGGGAAGCGAGGGAGGAGTGGGCAGCGGCAGAGCGCACAGTAGCAGGAGGGGGACCTAGGAGGAGAGCCTGGCTCTGAAGACAATCAGCAGTGCACGGCATCATTTGACAAGACAAAACAAATAACATTTATATCCCGCTTTTCTCCTGGCGGACTCAAAGCGCCAGAGCTGCAGCCACTAGGACGCGCCCTATAGGCGGTAGCAGTGTTAGAGAGACTTGCCTAAGGTCTCCTACTGAATAGGTGCTGGCTTACTGAACAGGCAGAGCCGAGATTTGAACCCTGGTCTCCTGTGTCAGAGGCAGAGCCCTTAAAGGGACTCCAAGCAGTGCCTGTGGGTATGCCTTTAAGCATACCCACAACTAATTAATTACATCCTCACACCTACCAGCATGATGTTTGTAATTATATCCCCCTGGGTTCTTTATATTTCATTGCATTGTGCTGAATCGAGCTGCCGACTTTGGAGAAAAGTCGTCCTGTGTAATACAATGTAACTATGGAAAGATGCATATCATTTTGAAGCTCTCTTTCTCCTCTTTCCAATAGATAAACTGCCACCCTACGCCTTTTAGTTTTTCGCTATTTTCGCGATCGAAATTGCTGTGGCTGCGATTTTGAACGCGGAAATATCGAAAACTAAAACGCATAGGGGGGCGGTTTATATATCATTGGAAAGAGGAGAAAGAGAGCTTTAAAATTATATGCATCTTTCCATAGTTACTGCACTGCTCAGAGTCCCTGTAACCATTATACCATCCAGCCACCGCTGACAGGATGGCGATGGCTGGTTTATGTGCTGATGGGGCCCCTTTGACTCTGAATGGGGGCCCAAAGCAACTGATTTTGTTGCCTGGTCGGTAATCCGGCCCTGCATGGGACATCTGCATCATCGAGAGGAAAGCTCTCAGGCACACCACATACATCACCCTGATAAAAAGAAGAACACACGATGTATGCGCAGCAGTGAGCAGCATTTTTTCTAAAGAATGACCAAAGAAGGGAGATTGGGTCTACTTAGCAAATGTGTCTGTCTGTGTTCAATTGTGTGTCTCGAAGTGTTTATGCATTAAAACACAGGGCTTGATTCACAAAGCGGTGCTATCTGTTTAGCACGGGTGTGCTAAACAGTTAGCACGTGAAGTGTCATTCGCTGACTTTTGCGCGCGCAAAAGTCCGCGAACGGCATTTCACGTGCTAACTGTTTAGCACGGGTGTGCTAAACAGTTGGCACCGCTTTGTGAATCAAGCCCACAGTGTACTGTGTTTGTGTGTGTTTAAAGAGTAACTGTCAGGCTGCAAAAGCTTAAACCTCTATTCTCCTGTGTTAAACAATTGAGAAGGAAGCCAAAAAGGCAATACTGAAGTTAAAAATCTCTCTTACTTTGATGCTTGCTGAACAGCAAGGCTTGTTATTCCCAAGCTCCTAAAAAGGTCGACAGGACGAATAACAGATACTGCAAAGCATTCTGGGGCTGCTCCTTCTCCCCACTCCCTTGGTCCTCCCCTTCATTTCGCTATACCGCCCTAAGGCTGCTTTCACAGTGAGAAGTTACAGGCTCATGTTACAGCAGCCAGTAATGCAGCCTAACTCACAGCACTGAAAAATCATTGTGCTGTACAGGGCACATGTTCCGCTATTGTTCCTAGCCACATGGCTAATTAATATTCACTGCACAGTAATGTTGTCCGGATCATGAACCATCTTTTTTGTGAGTCCAATCATCAGGAAGCACCGTAAGGGAGGATATTACGTCACAATTGGCTTCATACAAGACAGACAATCATGGAACCTGTCATGAGCTGTCAGGAGCATCATTCTCTGCAAATACTATATATAAAAATTCTGTGAAATCCAAACGTGGACAGTGAAATGCATATGTAATGTAAGTACAGCCAATATTTAGCTACTGATATATGTGTGTTTTTTCTCTGAGACCCTATACCTAACAGCTCCTCTTTAAGTGTATGGGCTTGATTCACAAAAGAGTGCTAACTGTTAGCACAGCCGTTTTCACGCAAATCGCGCGATCGCGAATTTTCATGTGCAATGAAACGTTTTCGCGCTCACACGCAAACACAAATTTTCGCATGAAAATGATAACGATTTAGCGCGAAAATTCACGTTTGCGCGCAAAAATGTTTAATTGCGCACGGAAATTCAGGATCGCCCGCAAACGCAAAAATTCACACAAACACAGCCGTGCTAACAGTTAGCACTCTTTTGTGAATCAAGCCCTATGTGTGTGTTCAAATGTGTGTGTGGGTAAATTGAATGTGTGTGTGCCTGTGTATTGGCGTGGGTGGGTGGTGGGGGGCATAGGGAAGGGGCCCCCTGCTTAAGCTTGCCCCAGTGCCCTGAGGCCCCTTAAACCGGCCCTGATTGTATTGCTCTTCTCTGGCCAGAGCACAAGTTAGCTGTTGGAGTCAGGTCTGCTGGATCTAGTAGTGCACCGACCATAACCCACCTCCACACCCCTACTGGCATCTAGTATCCACTGGCCCTTGTGTAAAACCTCAGTGCTGTCGGAGTGCAATAAAAGTTGTAAAAAAGAAATTAGGCTGGCAAAGATTGAAGCTGAAAATCAAATCACTAGGGATATCAAACCTAACCCAAAGAAGTTTTACAAGTACATCAACTCTAAAAAACGAGAAGTTGACTGTATTGGACTCCTAAATGATGAGGGTAGGAACTCAATGGTGGATGACCAAGGTAAGGCAGAGTTAGTAAATGCTTTCTTTGAATCTGTCTTCACAAGGGAAACATCACTGTTGCAAATTACAGATGCAGAAGAGTCTCAATCTTTCAATTGTAACTTTGAAAAGACCTTCAACATGGTTCCCCACAAAAGTCTGGTGAAAAAGTTGAGGATGCAAGGACTGGGGAAGAGTCTGTGTGCATGGATAGGGAACTGGCTAATGGACAGAAAACAAAGAGTTGTGGTCAATGGATCATACTCAAAATGGGAGGCTGTTAGCAGTGGGATCCCACAGGGGTCAGTAGTGGGTTCAGTGCACTTCAATTTATTTATTAATAATCTAGTAGATGCAGTAGAAAGCAATGTTGCTATTTTTGCAGATGATACAAAATTGTGCAGAATCATCAACTCTCAGGAAGATAATTGCAGAGAATGATGCTTCTGACAGCTCATGGCAGGTTCCATGATTGTCTGTCTTGTATGAAGCCAATTGTGACGTAATATCCTCCATTACGGTGCTTCCTGATGATTGGACTCACAAAAAAGATGGTTCATGATCCGGACAATATTGCAACAGGATCTGGTTAGGATGGCTATATGGGCACATAATGGTAGATAACATTCAATAAAGGGAGGGGGGACACCAAGAGCCCAATAGTGTGATATTGTATAGATGATAATTAATAATGCGTAATATAACAATTTAATACTCACAAACCAGGGTTACCATTAGGCAACCACTGTGAAGGCAGGTGGGGAGATTAACCTGACCCCACTCAGGATTAAAAGTCGCTCTCTGTAGATGGGAAGAAGATGGGTACAATCCTCCACCAAGGGTGGACTTAGCAATATGTAGAAGCTTTCCAGAGGCGCCAATAGAATAAAAGTTGCTTTAACGAGCTTAAAACCGATGGAGCAGTGGTGGGCCCATCCCATCCATGCAGACAAAGCAAACAAAGGAAGGACTGTGGCATCAACCATCAAACAACAATTTATTTATACTCCACAGTAAAAATAGGCAACGCGTTTCACGGGCTCAATCCCGCTTCATCAGGCCAATCAAAAAGGAGCATACAGCTTAACAGCATCAAAACCACACAGAGGCGCTCAGTGTGGTTTTGATGCTGTTAAGCTGTATGCTCCTTTTTGATTGGCCTGATGAAGCGGGATTGAGCCCGTGAAACGCGTTGCCTATTTTTACTGTGGAGTATAAATAAATTGTTGTTTGACTGTTGATGCCACAGTCCTTCCTTTGTTTGCTTTGTCTGCATGGATGGGATAGGCCCACCACTGCCCCATCGGTTTTAAGCTCGTTTAAGTGACTTTTATTCTATTGGCGCCTCTGGAAAGATTAAATTTAATGTTGAAAAATGTAAAGTCATGCATTTTGGTCGTACCAATGGTCTAGCACCATACAAAATAAACGGGATACAGATGGGGACATCAAACTTGGAGAAGGACTTTGGAGTACTCATCGACAACAAGTTAAATAATCGTATTCAATGCCAAGCTGCTGCAGCTAAAGTTAATAACATTTTGGGATGCATTAAAAGGGGAAAAAAAACTTGAGATGCTAGCATAATATTGCCCTCTCTAGTAAGGCCACATCTGGAATATGGAATTCATTTCTGGGCACCATATTACAGGAAAGATATTGCAGTTTTAGAGCGGGTGCAGAGACAAGCAACAAAATTGGTTATGGAAGGACTCACTTACCAAGAAAGTTAGATAAACTGGGTTTATTTAGTCTAGAGAAAAGACGCTTCAGAGGGGATCTAATTAACATCTATGGCTCGCACCTCAGATTTTGGGGTCGCGAATGCGAACTTCCACAAAAGTTCGCGAATCGGCGAGTTCGGCGAACCACAATAAACTTCAATGGGCAGGTGAAGTTGAAAAAATACAATCACTGTTTCTGGCCACAAAAGTGATGGAAAAGATGTTTCAAGGGGTCTAACACCTGGAGGGGGGCATGGCGGAGTGGGATACACGCCAAAAATCCCTGGGAAAATTACGGATTTGACGCACAGCAGGGTTATAATCCCTAAAGGGCAGAAATCACATTGCAATTGGAGGCATAAAGTGCTTTAAAACATCTTGCGTGTGTATACATGGATCAGGTAGTGTAATTAGGGTACTGCTTCACACTGGCAGACCAAACTCACTGTTTAACGCACCGCCACAAACAGCCGCAAAGGGTTGTCAGTTGACACTCACAGCCCAGGACATAAACTGTCAGTCCTCTCGGTGGCAATGGCCTCAATTCACTAAGCTTAACTCCTGTCTTTAATAACTCTTCAGAGCTGTTTTACAGTTATCACCATGATCATATAATTGTGATAACTGTAAAACAGCTCTGAAGAGTTATTAAAGCCAGGAGTTAAGCTTAGTAAATTGAGGCCAATGTTTGTGTAGTGATAGCCGTGCTTGTGCGCACGTTGGCGAGAGTGTAGGCCATGATGATGAAAACTGAAAAATACGTTGGTTGTTTTTTTTTTTTGATTAATTGAAAATGGAACTTACTTTCGATGGTTCTTTCCCTACCATTGGTAAAACTTACATCTATTTTTTTAAATTACTTTTTCTGCTGTCTGGGCAGTTCCTTCAACAAGAATCTGTTATGGAGGGCAAGTCTGCCATTCATTCAACTGTATGATAAACTTTCCATGGTACATTCTCAGTACCATGGTGACCACGGGTAACAGGCTGGGAATCAGGGTTTGATTCTGGTCCGGAGAGGAAGCCTGAGAAACGGCTACCACCACCACACATCCAAGGAAGGCAGCAGGCACGGCACGCTAAGTCCCAACTCAGGGAGGTAGTGATGAAAAATAACATTACAGGAGGACTATTTCGAGGCCCTGCTGTATAATGATGTGACAAATAAACTTAAAATCCTTTAATGAGAATCTGTTACGGAGGGCAAGTCTGCCATTCATTCACCTGTGTGATAAACTTTTCATGGTACTTTCTCACTCACGTGGTGATCATGGGTAACGGGCTGGGAATCAGGGTTCGATTCCGGTCCGGAGTGGGAGCCTGAGAAACGGCTACCACCACCACACATCCAAGGAAGGCAGCAGGCACGGCACGCCAAGTCCCGACTCAGGGAGGTAGTGATGAAAAATAACATTACAGGAGGACTCTTTCGAGGTCCTGCTGTATAATGATGAGACGAATAAACTTGAAATCCTTTAACAAGAATCTGTTATGGAGGGCAAGTCTGCCATTCATTCAACTGTGTGATACACTTTCCATGGTACTTTCTCAGTACCATGATGACCACGGATAACGGGCTGGGAATCAGGGTTCGATTCCGGTCCAGAGTGGGAGCCTGAGAAATGGCTACCACCACCACACATCCAAGAAAGGCAGCAGGCACAGCACGCAAGTCCCGACTCGAGGGAGGTAGTGATGAAAAATAACATTACAGGAGGACTCTTTCGAGGCCCTGCTGTGCTGTATAATGATGAGACGAATAAACTTGAAATCCTTTAATGAGATTCTTTTATGGGGGGCAAGTCTGCCATTCATTCAACTGTGTGATAAACTTTCCATGATACGTTCTCAGTGCCATGGTGACCATGGGTAATGGCCGGGTAATCAGGGTTCGATTCCGGTCTGGAGAGGGAGCCACAGATGCAGTGAAAGGTATGCAGTGACTGGTATAATACAGTGTGCAGTCACACAGATGCCGTGAAAGGTATACAGTGACTGGTATAATACAGCGTGCAGTCACACAGATGCAGTGAAAGGTATGCAGTAACTGATATAATACAGTGTGCAGTCACACAGATGCCGTGAAAGGTATGCAGTGACTGACTGGTATAATACAGTGTGCAGTCACACAGATGTAGTAAAAGGTATGCAGTGACTGGTATAATACAGTGTGCAGTCACACAGATGCTGTGAAAGGTATGCAGTGACTGGTATAATACAGCGTGCAGTCACACAGATGTAGTGAAAGGTATGCAGTGACTGGTATAATACAGTGTGCAGTCACACAGATGAAAAAAGAGCTTTTTTGGGGTGCTTTTCAGCAACAAATATCAGCAAGGAGCAAACAACAGCTAACAAGACCTAACTAACACTTTCCCTATCTCTGCAGCAATGTCTCCCCCTTCTCTCACTAAGCAGGCAGCAGATAGAGTGAGAGAATGGAAGACGCAGCAGCGTTTTTATAGGGGGGGGGGAGGGGGCGGGGGTCCTGGAAGGAGTGCAGCCTGATTGGATGACTGTGATGTAGAGGGTCAAAGTTTAGCCCAATGATGTGGTATAGGGGGCGGGTCGAACTCGCTATGTGTTCGCAATTCGCCGTGAACGTGAACTGCTCGAATTCGCGGGGACAAGTTTGCCGGCGAACCGTTCAGGTCATCTCTAAGCATGTATAAAAACATCAGAGGGCAATATAAAAGCTTGGCGGATGAGCTTTTTGTCCCTAGGCCTTAACAAAGGACTAGAGGACATGATCTGCGCATGGAGGAAAAATGTTTTAGCCATTTATTTAGGAAAGGGTTTTTTACAGTAAGAGTGATTAAGATGTATTGCCGCAGGAAGTAGTTATGGCAAATTCTATATCTGCATTTAAAGGGGGCTTAGATGCTTTCCTTGCGTTGAAAGACATCCATGGCTATGTATACTAGGTACTGTAATGCCCAATAGTGTTGATCCAGGGATTTTATCTGATTGCCATCTGGAGTCGGGAAGGATTTTTTTTCCCTTTTGGGGCTAATTGGAACATGCCTTGTAAGGGTTTTTCGCCTTCCTCTGGATCAACAGGGATATGTGAGGGAGCAGGCTGGTGTTTTACTTTGTTTTCTGGTTGAACTCGATGGACGTATGTCTTTTTCAACCCAAATAACTATGTAACTCTATGACAGATCTGTTAGTCCTAGTAGTTCAGAATCAGAATCAGAAATATTTTAATATTTAATATTTAATTTTAATCGCCAAGCATGAATGGGTCATGCCCGGAATTGGGTTTGGCACATACAGTAGCTCAGAATAAGGTTGGGAAGTATAGTTAACAAAACAAGCATAAACAGGAGTGCAAAATTATTAAATATACAGGAGTGCAATATAAAAATAAAATGAACATTAAGAAATGTAAAGCAGGATGCAGTTTCAACACATTTTACTCTGGGAGAGCAAGTCCGGCTGGAGTGCAATTAAAAAAGATCAGACGAGAGTGCGAGTGGAATAGAATAACCGTTCCGAACACAGTGTTACGCTCGAAAGGTCACAGCTTGGGAGGGGTAGGCACAAGAGGTGAAATGACCTGAAGGGAATTCAGGAGGTTGACAGCAGAGGGGAAAAAGGAGTACCTATGGCTCGTAGTTTTTGTGGAGATAGCTCTAAACCGACAGCCTAATGGTAGCTGACTGAAAAAGCAGTGTCCAGGGTGTGAGGGGTCTCTGGCAATCCTAAGTACTTTGAAACGCAGTCTGGAGTTGTGGAGGAGATAGAGTGAGGGGAGAGGCCTTCCAATGATCCTCTCTGCCGATCTAATGACCCTCTGAAGTTTGTATCTGTCTCTGGTGGGAGAGCCAGCATACCAGACTGGGACAGATGAGCAGAGGACGGACTCAATGGTGGCGGTGTAGAAGCTCGTCAGCAGCTCCTGGGCCATGCTGAACCTCTTCAGTTGGCAGAGGAAGAAAAGCCTCTGCTGAGCTTTCTTCTGGGTTTGAGGCAGTGCTTGCCTTCCAGCTCAGGTCATTGGAAATGGTAGTGTCCAAAAGACGGACGCTGGACACTCTTTTCACCTCATTGCCGTCAGTGTTGATTGGTGGAGGGGTGGGGGCATGCTTCCTGAAGTCTACTATCAGCTCCACAGTTTTGCTGTATTGAGGACCAGCTTGTTCACTCTACACCACTGGCAGATTCTGTCAACCTCCTGACGGTAGGCCCGCTCATCATTGTTGGTTACCAGGCCAACGATGGTTGTGTCATCTGCAAACTTGATGACCTTTACAGAATTGGCCGCAGATCTGCAGTTGTTTGTATAGAGGGAGAACAGGATCGGCGACAGGACACAGCCTTGTGGAGCCCCCATATTCGTTACCCTTGGCTGAGCGGTGATATCTCCTAGCTTCACAACTTGAGACCTGTTGGTCAGGAAGTCTGTGATCCACCGGCGCAGGGTGGGATGGACATTCAGTTCTGTGAGATTGGCCTGCAGTATGTGGGGGCAAATGGTGTTAAAGGCAGAGCTGAAGTCCAGCAGAAGGATCCTGACGTATGTGTTCGGTTTGTCCAGATGCTCATTTGTGAGCTCCAGGCAGATGGAGTTCACCGACCATAACCCACCTTCACACCACTACTGGCATCTAGTATTCACTACTGCCCCTAGTATAAGGCCTCAGTGCAGAATCAGTGGTTTTTTTTCACGCAAACTACTATCATGTCCGGGAAACTGGCTCTTAAACGCAAAAAGTCAAATTTTATGTCCCGGACAATACGCCTGGTAGGGCGTGACGCCAGGTCGTTACCACCTGCGTGGATCACTAAAATGTCGGGGGGGGGGGGGGGGGGGGCGATTCAACCTGGAAAATCGATGAACCTCAGGCACCACCCTAGCCCATAACATAC
The DNA here is from genome assembly GCF_040937935.1 of Hyperolius riggenbachi. NCBI lineage: Eukaryota > Metazoa > Chordata > Amphibia > Anura > Hyperoliidae > Hyperolius > Hyperolius riggenbachi. Next base: position 176,179,827 of record NC_090655.1, read on the forward strand.
CGGGCATCCCGATCCATCGTACGCAAGCCTGGGCTCGGGATATGCCCAACTTCCGGCCCTCGGGCCTTGCTCCTGCCCGCCGAGCTCCCCAGGCAACGTACGAATGGCTGAGGATCCAAACCAGGCAGGGGAGGGAGTCTGAAACACAAAATAACAAGAAACAGAAAAACTTACACCAGATACCAGAGAGAATAACGCCCAGCAACTACCACCAACCCAAACAAAAAAGGGGGGGGGGGGAAGTGGGGTGGGGGTTATACGGGGATAGTAGTTTAAGAAACAGAGGGCACCTGTTCGTACCCATAGAAGGTGGGGCCTGACGTAGGAACGAAAATGATCAGATTCCCACCGGCCGATCCGTTTTATACATGCGCTGCTCAAACCTGCCCTAGCAGCTTCAGTAGCGGCCCCAATACGAAACGAATGGGAGGCGAAACTAAAGAAGTCATATCCCAGAATCCTCAGCAGCTTCCTAAAGACTGCCACAAATTGAAAACGAGACAAAGATGACCCGTCCTCATGGCATAAAAAGGCCACCCCTCTAGGTGATCGGACATTCGAAAAACCCCTAACTGACTCAAGTGGACAAACTGAAGGCCCATGCACCGGAAAAAGAGTAATTGTCTTGCCCCTGCCCAACTGATCAGTTTTTGACGTGAGAAGCACTACAACCACTGACCCTGACGAAACAGATACGTCACCCGGCAGCGAACCCCCGGGAGATGACTTCCTAGCGCTCACCAAATCCCCTATCCTGAAAGCCCCAAAGAAGGCAAACGAAAAGGCAGCAGAGAACAAACAAACCTCATACTGGGAGAAGCAAGCATCAGACAAACGTACAAACGTCGGTCAGGATTGAAAAGGACAGCGGGCGACGCTGATCGCTCACTGAAACCCCCGACCGATAGCCCTTTAAGGCCAAACGAACCCGAGAATCTTTTGTAACATCCGAGGCTCCTTGCATTTTGAATAAAAAGGCAAGAGCCGTGAGTTTTTTGGTCAAAGCTGAAGGGGAGATACCCGCGGATCCATTAATTGCCATGAAATGGAACAGAACGCATAAGCGCTCCTCACTCGATTTACCAGCGCCGCATTGCCTCAACAGATAATTCCACTGTAACCAGACCGCCGAGTAACTGCTCCACGTAGAAGCCGATACCGACCGTTGCATCCACTCCTCTATCGCCCGAAAGGAATCGTCCATAAGGCCACCGGGCAAGGCAGGCCCTGTCGCTCGGCTCCCGGAGCTTCTCTGTGGAAACGATCCCACTGGAATCGAGAGAGGGCGTCAGCAACGTCATTCACCGCCCCAGGGAGATGAACAGCATACACATACATGTTGTGACGAAGACACAGCAAGACCAAGTGCCGAAGCAAGCACACAGCAGGAGGGGACGAAGCAGACACACGATTTATGGCCATAACTACACCTAGGTTATCACAGTTGAACTTAATTCGTTTGTTATTTAACTGACTGCCCCATAGTGCAACGGAAACCACAATCGGAAACAATTCTAACAGCAATAGGTTCCTCGTAAAACCCGCTTGGACCCACTCCCCCGGCCATGGGGCTGCACTCCACTGTCCAGCAAAGTAAGCTCCGTAACCGCAAGCTCCCGAGGCGTCCGTAAATAACTCGAGGTCAAAGTTAGTAGCGCCCTCGTCCATCCACATCGAACGCCCATTGAAGTCTCTAAGAAAAGAGACCCACATGGACAAATCGTCACGTAGCTCCTTACGCAAACGAATTCGATGATGAGGAACACACATGCCTGCTGTAGCAGAGGCCAGGCGCCTGCAAAATATGCGACCCATAGGCATGATTCTGCAGGCGAAGTTTAGCTTGCCCAGCAAGGACTGTAGCGCGCGCAGCGTAATCTTTTTACCCGACAATGCCTCGACCATGGTCTTTGTCTTCCGGGAGACGACATTCCATGGCGACCGAATCAATGGTAATGCCCAAGAACTTGATTGTTCGCGGGCCCTCAGTTTTTTCCTCTGCCAGGGGAATTCCGAATGAATGACAAATTTGCTGCATGGTAGCCAACAGGTACCCACAATGTGGTGAATCTCTGGGACCCAAGAAGAGAAAGTCATCGAAATAATGGATGACCGAACCCAAACCCGACACGTCCTTTACCACCCACTCGACAAACGTGCTAAAAGCCTAAAAAAAACTGGCAGGAAATGGAACACCCCATGGGAAGACACATATCGACATAGAAACTGTCCTCTCAAAAACAGCCCAATAGGCGAAAGCTCACGGGGTGAACTGGCAAAAGCCAAAACGCGGATTCCACGTCCGTCTTTGCCAATAGCGTTCCTTGTCCTAACCCATTTAACTGCCTCGTCAAAAGACGTGTAAACGACTGATGTTTCACCCAGATCTATACCGTCGTTCACCGACGCGCCCTTGGGATAGGAGAGATGGTGGAGTCGAAACGCGTTTGGTTCCTTCTTGGGTACCAGCCCCAAGGAAACCTCCTTGGCCAACTGAGAAATGACGTCCGGGCGCAGGGCTACCGATTTCAGGTTACGAAATGGGGGGGGGGGACACGGTGGAGGAGCAAGTGCTAGGGATAACAAAACCGTCAGTAAAACCATGCAATAAAAAGGAGGCAGCCTTAACATCCGGATACCTACTTAGATAACGCTCCATCCCTTGCACTTTCACCGGAGTCCTCCCTTTTACTTGAAGGATCGGCAGAACGTCCCTTACTCGCTTTAAAGCACCTGCAAGAGGCGTGATTGCCACCACAGGAGGAGCACTCGTGCTTGAAACAGCATGAATTCCCAAATCTACACGAACCCTCGTTAAATTGCCAGCACAATCCTTTTTTCTTTGCGGCCAGCTGTCCAGAGGTTCCTGAACTGCTGGCTCCACCTTGAAAGGACTGACTGCTGCGTCCCGACGGCATAGTTAATTCCATCCAAAGAATGATATCCCTATGGTCCCAATGGACCACGGGACGAACCGCCTTGCGCTGCCGGAATTGCTCATCGTAGTGCAGCCACGCTGTGCCACCATAAGCCCGGTAAGCTTTACCTATACATTCAAGGTAACAAAATAACGCTGTACAGCATTCTGGCTGCCGTTCCCCAATCACTCCCGCCAGTATAGAAAAGGCCTGTAGCCAATTTTGAAATGTGCGCGGGATCAGCCCATAGCGTCTGCGCTCCTCCTCTTCTTTTTTAGTCTCATCAGGCTTAGCCCTGTCAAGATTAAATTTCTCTAAAGGAAGTAGGGAGAATATTTCAACATATTCCCCTTTCCAAATACGTTCCTTAACCTCTGGCTTCAGATGCAAACCCAGAGGACCCTCAAAGCAAAGATATACCTCCGCCAGCTGAACCTGATCAGACCCGGGCGTGGGAGAGGGAATAACAACCGCACCCGATGTAGGGGGAGGAGGGGGTGACCCTGCTGAAACAGTAGGTACCGGGGGAGGGGGGGGGGTAAGGCTACCTGTGGCACTGCCGCACCCACTAACCCTCCTGGACTACATACCCAAGCGGCCGCCGGATTAGGTAAATTAGAGGCCGGCGTCACCTTTAAGACCTCCCGCAACCCCAACAACAATGAATTGACAAATGACAATGCAGAAGCAGAGGGAGGGGAGACATCAGCAACGGGAGACACCGCAAGCGAAGGTACAGCAACATCTCCTGCACCCACCCTAGCCCGCTTCCCCCTACCCCCTTAACTAGCATGCACATCCCCTGACATCTCACCTGGCTGCACCGAGCTTGAGCCCAGGTCAGCCGACATTCCGGATCCGTCAGGGAGGCCATCATCCGATATTTCACCCTCCGAGGAGGAGCAAGAGCTCTGCCTGGAGGAAGCCCCGGCGACTCCTCGAGGAGGGCTTCCTGGAGCTTCACCTCTGGACTGGGGTCCACCATCATTCTGACCCACTTGCTGGCCGTTGGTGCTGGGGGGATTGTGAGGGGAGGCCTGCCCAGGGGACTGGACAGCCTTGGTGCCAAGCGCCGGGAGCTGCAAGGCCTGCCCAGATGTAGGAACCTGCACACCAGGTGTGGCAGCCGAGGATGGCCCAGCCGAGCTGGAAGATGATGCGCCAGAAGGATGAGACGGCCCACCTGGATTGGCCGCCGTCTTACTGCGGGTGGAGGCACCCGCTCCGGAACCCTTCCTGCGCTGAGCAGGCCGCTTTCCCTTGCCGGGAACTGCCGCTGTAGGGGAACTGGAAGACGCCGGCGGTGCTGCCGGGGAAGACTTCTTGGTTGCACTGCCAGAAGAGCTCCGTCGCTGCTTAGGATTCCTCCCAGCCCCCTGCTTGCCGCTGGACTTGTTGCGCTTAGCAGGCGGGGCTGGAGGGTCCCCGGAGGGGCTCCCAAAGTGACGCTGAGCCCTGGGGGAGACATCAGGACTGAGGCGCTCGGGTGGGGGGGGGGGCGGCTTACCCGAGCCCTCGTGGATGTCCCGGCTGTGGCCGAAGCTGGAGCTGCATCCAGCATGCCAAGCTGACCGGAGACCCAGTCAGCTCCCCGGACAGCCGCCTCATCCCGGATCCGACGGACCAGGGCCTCAATATCCATCTTGAGAGGTAAGGGAATGCCCGTCCTGCAGCTTGTCCAGAGGCGATTCCCTGAAGGGGGGTTAACTTCACCCCCCGTATAAATAGTCCCTTTTCCCGCAGCTCCAACCCCTTTCCTGTACCCTCTTCCCATTGGCCCTCCTGTCCCCCTGTGCAATGCTGCACAGATTAACCCCTGCAATGCTGGAGGCAAGTTTAGCCTCATCATGCCTGCCCTCCCCAAGCCCTGCGGTCCCAGTCCGGGCCTTTCTGCCTAGTTGTTGAGACAGTTCCTTTTCACAAAAGTACGTGTAATGATGGCCAACCACCATAAAGTGCATCCGCTCTGTATTGCGCATCATGTGACATGCGCTATTACTGCTGGTACAGCATGGCTGGCATAATGGTATCAACCACCGGTATACTTACAGTTTTGGTGATCAAAGGCTGTTTGCAGGCATTATGCAGTGCCAATGGGGGATATGCTGGATGAGGAGGTCCCTCATCTACAATTCCTGCAGCAAGACGGCGTGGTCAATTCAATTAGCAGCTAAGCAGAGTATACATAGACTTGTTATTATAAGTTCAAAAGACATCCATGGCTGTTTCCTCTAGATCAGGGGTCTCAAACTCATGGCCCGCGGGCCATTTGCGGCCCTCGATACAATATTTTGTGGCCCTCGCTGGCAAAAGCTTCCTTATAGTTTGCTTCAGTGCTCCCAAGTAATCCACCGCATCCCCGCCGCTAAACGAGGGCTGCAGAGCCCCCAAATCGCCCGGGGGGCAATCCGCTGGCATTTCCTGGAAGAGGCAGAGCTTTCAGCTTCAGCTCTGCCCCTCCTGACGTCAATCGCCGCCTCTCCCCGCCCCTCTCTGTGAAGGGGCTTTGCCTCCTGCGGCCCCCAAGTAAATTGAGTTTGAGACCCCTGCTCTAGATATACAGTATATATTTGCAGGCTATCAGAAAATACATACAAGCAGTCTTGCAAGGGTAATTATTTTGACACAATGCCAGATTTTATTTCCTGTTTATCCAGCTGGGCGGTATGGACGAGCTCAGCTCATCCATTATCGCCGGAGGCTGCCGCTCAGGCCCTGCTGGGCCGATTTTAATGAAATAATAAGGAGCACACGCAGCCGGCACTTTGCCAGCCATGTGTGCTACCTGATCACCGCCGCAGCGCGGCGATCCGCCGCGTGCAGTGGCGAAAGAGGGTCCCCCCAGCCACCCGAGCCCAGCGCAGCCGCACCAAACAGTTCCGGCCAGCGCTAAGGGTTGGATCGGAGGCGGCTGACGTCAGGACGTCGGCTGACGTCCATGACGTCACTCCGCTCGTCGCCATGGCGACGAGGAAAGCATAACAAGAAGGGCTGCTCATCGCGGCCTTTCTTGTTACTTCTGATTGACGGAGGCGATCAGAAGCACGCATTCGGAGCGCCCTCTAGTGGGCTTTCATGCTGCCAACTTTCAGTTGGCTGCATGCAATAGTTTTTTTTTTATTAAAAAAAAAAAAACGTCTGGTCGCCAGCCTGGCGATCTTAATAGAACGCCAGGCTGGTTAATAGATATAAATCTCTCTTCAGAAGAGAGTCCAATAATTACCTTTTTATAGATATTGCAGATGATCAAATAATATTTTAATTCAAAAACAACCTGCATAACTAGCTTGTACAGATATGGTATGACCTATTAACTCGCATACAGTGGGATGCGAAAGTTTGGGCAACCTTCTTAATCGTCATGATTTTCCTGTATAAATCGTTGGTGGTTACGATAAAAAGTGTCAGTTAAATATATCATATAGGAGAGACACGCAGTAATATTTGAGAAGTGAAATTAAGTTTATTGAATTTACAGAAAGTGTGCAATAATTGTTTAACCACTTGAGGACTGCAGTGGAAAACCCCCCTAAAGACCAGAGCAATTTTAACTAAATGGGCCACCGCAGCTTTAAGGCATAGCTGCAGGCCCATACAACTCAGCACACAAGTGAATCCCCCCCCTTTTCTCCCCACCAACAGAGCTCTCTGTTGGTGGGGTCTGATCGCCCCCCTTGTGTTTATTTATGTTTTAATAAATATTTATGTAACGTTTTTTAATGTTTTTTTTTTTTTACTAATGCTGCTTTTTTTCTCTCTCTAAGAAATACCCTCCCTCCCCCCAGCCGGCCAATCCCGCGATCGGCTGTCATGATTTGGATTCAAAGCGTGTATTTAGCCCCTGGGGGTCTGTACACGCCCCTGATGGTTTATAAGCCAGTTGCAGCCTGTGAGCGCTGTCATTTTTGTTTGTCTGTCTTAAAGAAATGTGTATACTATTGTATGATAAGTTGCACCAGGTTAGTTATGCTTTTAATGTCAGGTTAGTGGTTAGGTCTTCCCCGAGGGGGCACATCACCGCCGTGGGGAAGTCTAGTAGGAAATTATTTGTGCACACATTATTGCTGAAGCTAACGCCCTCCATTGCTGTACCTGTTTGAATGCATGTTGTGTAATATAGTCCATTGGAGCTCTGCACTTCTTTGCAGCTAAATCAACTCCGGTTCAGCCTTCTGTATTTGGAAGCGCTGCCTACACCCTCTTCTCTATGTCATAGGCTTCTGCCTATGAGAGCCGATCGCTCTCTTGTCACATGGCTGTCCCCAGTACAGCGCTGCTGCAGATCGCAGCGCTGTACAAGTAAATAGACGGCGATCACGTTGTCTAACAGTCTCCTAAGCAGTAATAGCCGCTCGGAGACTGAAGAGGGGGCGGAGCTCCACCCTCCGAGCATGAGATGCGCGCAGCGTGCATGCAATCTCATGCAAATTAGAGCCCCAGGACTTGACGCCAATTGGCGTTAGGCAGTCCTGGGGCTGCCGCTGCGACCACGCCCATTGTCGTGGGGCGGTCGTTAAGTAGTTAAACAAAATTAGGCATGTGCATAAATTTGGGCACCACAACAAAGAAATGAAATCAATATTTAATGGAGCCTCCTCTTTTTTTATTTTTTTATTTTTAATACAAATTACAGCCTCTAAACGCTTCCTGTAGGTTCCAATGAGAGTCTAGATTCTGGCTGAAGGTATTTTGGACCATTCCTCTTTACAAAACATTTCTAGTTCATTCAGGCTTGATGGCTTCCAAGCATGCACAGCTCTATTCAACTCACACCACACATTTTTTATTATATTCAGGTCTGAGGACTGAGATGACCATTCCAGAATGTTGTACTTGTTCCTCTGCATCAATGCCCTAGTGGATTTTGAGCAGTGTTTAGGGTTGTTGTCTTGATGAAAGATCCAGCGCTGGAGCCGCTTCAGCTTTACCACTGATTCCTGGACATTGGTCTCCAGAATCTGCAGATACTGAGTGGAATCCATGTGCCCCTCAACTTTGTCAAGATTCCCAGTCCCTGCACTGGCCACACAGCCCCACAGCTTGATGGAACCACCACCATATTTTACTGTAGGTAGCATGTGTTTTTCATGGAATGCTGTGTTCTTTTTTCTCCATGCATAACACCCCTTGTTATGCCCAAGTAACTCAATTTTAGTTTCATCAGTCCACAGCACCTTATTCCAAAATGAAGCTGGGTTGTCCAAATGTGCTTTAGCATACCTCAAGCAGCTATGTTTGTGCTGTGGGCGGAGAAAAGACTTCCTCTGCATCCAGCATCTCTTTGTGTAAAGTGCGCCGAATGGTTGAACGATGCACAGTGACTCCATCTGCAGCAAGATGATGTTGTAGGTCTTTGGTGCTGGTCTGTGGGTTGACTCTGACTGTTCCCAGCATTCGTTGCTTCTGTCTATCCAAGATTTTTCTTGGTCTGCCACTCCAAGCCTTAACTTGAACTGAGCCTGTGGTCTATTTCCTCAATATGTTCCTAACTGTGGAAACAGACAGCTTAAATCTCTGAGACAGCTTTCTGTATCCTTCCCCTAAACCATGAAGGTGAACAATCTTTATCTTCAGGTCATTTGACAGTTGTTTTGAGACCCCCATGTTGCTACTCTTCAGAGAAAATTAAAAGAGGAGGGAAACTTACAATTGACCCCCTTAAAGCGGTATAAAACCCTGACATAATATTCAATAAAAACATTTTTTTTCTACTTTTTATATGCCATACTGTTATCATATTTGCTTTTGTGCATAAGTATTAGTATTCATTTAGAAATTATACGCTTCTAAAGTACACTTTTTTTGCTCTGAAAGCTGACTTTGCATTTTATTTATAACTGCTTTATTCATGTTCTAGCAAGCAGAAATGCTTTCTAAATTGTCTGACTTTGTTCAGGGGACCCAGCAGTGTAGGAGAAGTGTTTATTTACATTCCTCATTTGATACAATTAAACACAAGATAACATTATCTACAACTTTGGATGCAGCCAGATTTCTCTGCACTGAATTTTCAAGTCCTGTGTGTAACCCTCTGAATGCTGTTCTAGCAAAAAAATGCTGGTTGCATATAATATGCTGTAAATAATCTATTAGAGCAAAGAAGAAATGCTAGGTTTCATTCCGCTTTAAATACTCTTTTTCATAATTGGATTCACCTGTGTATGTAGGTCAGGGGTCACTGAGCTTACCAAGCCAATTTGAGTTCCAATAATTAGTTCTAAAGGTTTTGGAATCAATAAAATGACAACAGTGCCCAAATTTATGCACCTGCCTAATTTTATTTAAAGAATTATTGCGCACTTTCTGTAAATCCAATAAACTTAATTTCACTTCTCAAACATCAGTGTGTGTGTCTACCATATGATATATTTAACTGACATATTTTATCGTAACAACTAACGATTTATACAGGAAAATCATGACGATTAACAAGGTTGCCCAAACTTTCGCATCCCACTGTACCCATTTTCATACGCATCCAATCTTCATTCAACTATCCAGATCTGTGCATTGATAGGCAGATTTCTGTTGGTTAGATAGTTAACCATTGTAAGTCATTTGACGAAGGAAGGGGATTAGGTTAAAGTGAACCTCCGGACGAAAAATCTACTTAGCAGAACTGAAAAGGCTTGGTGTTTCTTTAACAGTTTCACAGCATCAGAACTTTGTTTTTCTTACCAAAGCATCATTTTTAGTTGCATTTTTAGCTAAGCTCCACCCATCAAAGAGAAAAAGCCAGTGCATTTTTCCCCTGATGCTTTGCAGAGCATGATGGGATTTCCTATGTTGTTAATCACGTTGCCTAGCAACTGGAAGAGGCGCTCAGGACACAGGACAGTTGGAACTGTGTATCATGCTACCTGTCACCTCCTTTCAACCAAAAAGATGGCTGCCATCATGAAATCAAACATTTGCCTGTTCTTTTAAAACAGGGTGGGTAAGAGATTATATTACCTATCTATTTTAATTAACATAACTAATGTAACTTAATGACAGTATGTTGGTTTAGGCTGAAGTTCCTCTTTAAGTTCTATAATTATACCAAGGGGTACTAGCTTGTTCAATCCACGTATACGGTATTCTTTACCTAATTATATATCATCAGAATCCCCTAGTTTCTCTGATAAGTTTAGCCTATAGATTGCATTAATTTGTGTACTCTTTAAGGATCTATTATGACATAAAATGTGCATGCATAGGGGTTTCTTGATTCCCAACCCTATATTTCTCAGAAATGCTCCAGGATTCTTGCTTTTAGCTCTCTTCAAGTTTAACAATAATTTTACGCAGTGATACATCACAACTTTTGAAGATGAGAAAGAGGAACACTTAAGCCACACCCCTGGTACGACATTAAGCCAGGCCCCCACTTTTGAAAACTGTCAGTGAGTGAGCGGGTTCATGACAGGTATGGGCGGAGCCACCTGTAAAATAATGGACCCACATTTTCTCCCTCAAAGATATATACATCCACAAAAGTACAAATAATATTTGTTAAGGCGTTACCTCCAGAACCACACATAATATGGCAAGGTTACCTTCAGAACCACACATAATATGGCAGCGTTACCTCTGAAACCATGTGTAATAATGCACCATTATCCCCAGAATCACATGTAATATGCCAGCGTTACCTGTTGGACATCACGTAATATGGCAATGTTACCTCCAGAAGAACATGTAATATTGCAGTTTAACCTCCAGAACAACATGTAAGATTGCAGAGTAACCTCCTGAATTGCACATAATATTGCAGCGTTTCAGAAGCACACATAGTATTGCAGCGTTACCTTCAAAACACCTAATATTGCAGCGTTACTTCCAGAACTGTATGTAATATTGCAGCGTTACCTCCAGAACAGTATGAAATATTACAGCATTAGATGAGCGTAATGACTTAATTACGATTTCGCGAAATTTCGCGTAATTAGTGTAATTACGATTATGGCCGTAAGTACATAATCGTAATGAAGAAGGATTTCGCGAAATTCTGCGTAAGCGTAATTTTCGCGTAATTCTCGCATTACAGTGGGTATCGTGAAATTACGTTTGCCTTGCATGCAACCGTTTGTAAGCGTAATTTCGCGATAGTTAATATTACTGTAAGCGTTAATTTTCGCGTCGTTTTCGCGTTACGGTGGGTATCACGAAATTACGTTTGCCTTGCATGCAAACATTTGTAAGCATAGTTTACACCCTTGAACTGCGCATGCTTAATTTTTACATTATTTAACGTGAAAAAGCGTTTATATGCGAAAATTTGTTAGCGTTCGTCTGACTACCGCTGATTCGCTTCTGATTGGCTAATGCGAACAAGTAATTTTTTATAGCTAACAAGTAATTACGAAATTCGCGAAATTACAAAGAAATGCGAATTTACGGGATGATTTAATGCGAAATTACGTTATGGTTTAACGCGAAATTACGTTATGAACGAAACACAAAATTACGCGTTGAAAATTACGCTTACGGTATTTTCAATTACGATTTTAATTGCAATTACGCTACCATAATTTCGCATCGTAATAGCAAATTTCGCATGCGTAATTATAGTAACGCGAAATTTCAAAATTCCGTCTCAACCCCATAACATCACGTAATATTGCAGTATTACCGTCTCAACTACACGTAATATTGCAGTGTTACTTTCAGAACAGCATGTAATATTGCAGTGTTACCTCCAGAACAGCATGTATTATTGCAGCATTACCTCCAGAAATACATGTAATATTGCAGCGTTTCCAGGGTCGATTCACTTGTACATTTTTATAGCATAAACAAACACATTGGAAATAATCTTAACAAAACTGCCCTATGCCTTTAAAGAGTGACTGTATACTGCCTCCTTTTTTCTTGCAAAACAAAATGGTGTCTTTTTTGTGTGAAAAGTGTAAAATAGAAGAATATACTAATCTGAAGGTGGGTGTCACTGTCAGAGACGTGCCTGTAAATAAAATTACTTACCCGAGTCTCCCGTGCATAGCAAAAATATGAGTGGTGTGGGGTGGGAATGTAGGCGGGGCTGGGTGGGAATGTGGGCAGAGCTTAGGCAGCATTGCTCCCTGGCCGGAGATATAGATTAATTGTCATTGTTACTATTATTCACACTAGGCCTAAGGCCCATTTAAAAACGGGCGCTAGGCTGTGTCCATGACCCCCACCCAATCCGCCCCCCCCCCCCCCCCGCACTGCTCTCTCTCTCTCCCCCTTTAATTACACATGCACACTGCGCGCGCACCCATTAGAGATGGCCTGAACGGTTCGCCGGCGAACGGTTCCAGGTGAACTTTGGGTGGTTCGCGTCAGCAGTGAACCAGGAACTTTTTTCAAAAAAAGTTCGGTTCGGCCATAGACTTTAATGCCCGCCGAATTTAGTGGTTAATAGCAAAGTCCCCTTACATAGTAAAAACACCAAATTTGCAAGGTATGTAGAGGAGGGCGGTGACTACAAGAGGAACATTTTTTTTTCCAAAAAGACCTTATACTTTTTGAGAAAATCGATTTTAAAGTTTCAAAGAAAAAAGAGTCGATCCATTAAAAAAAGAACCGATTCATTAAAAAGAACCGGATGATTCATGAACCGTTAGTATAGCTTAGAATGCGTCCTGAGCAGGACATATAGCTGCCGGCTCCTGCTGTCTCTCCTTACCTGTCTTTACCTGTCACTCTCACCTAGGCTGGCACCCGGTGCACCCATGGGTGCACCAAATGCTAGGCTGGGTGAGAGTGACAGGTGAGGAGGTGGGGAGAGACAGCAGGAGCTGGCAGCTATGCATCTCAAAGGACGCGTTCTGTGCTATGTGGAGAGGATACTGTATTCGTTGGATCGTTTATTGCGGATATTGACGTGGGAATTTTTTTTTTAAAGGTACAGGTAAGTATTTACGGTTAATTTAGAAAAATAAAATACTTTTCTCGTGGTTGTGTTTTTATTTAATTTAACCCTTTGTGGAAATGGGTAAGGGGTACTTTGTACCCCTATACTCATTTCTCTTGGGAGGGGGGTGGGCATCTGGGGTCCTGTTCTTAAAGGGGACTCCCAGATGCCACCATGAACCCCCCCAGGGAGTCGTCGCCCCCACCTCCTCCTGGGCCACTGGAGGTGGGGAAGAGCCCCTTGTCCATGGATTGGACCAGGGCTCCAGAGAGGGAGGGGAAGGCCTGGCCACCCCTCCCCCTGGAAACCCCCATACCAAGGACCATGCGGGCTGGTATAGCTCACGGTGCGAAGCCCCAGGCGGCCGGGGCTACGCATTCTGGCTATCCCAGCCTGCATGGGGGACAAGGGGTTACAGAGGCACAGGAGGGGGGACCCCACGCCATTTTTTTTCAGATTTCCCACAAATTTCCTATTTGTGACTCACCAATCATGATCCCCCTAAGAGTCCCTACAATGCTAGAAAATTTGCCACTGCTGAACCTTCGCCTTTTGAAAAAATGTGAGATTTTGGAAAGTGAAATAGGAGGCCCAATGAAAGCCTAAGGGGGAATTTAGCACTTTTGCACCCCCATAACTCTGGTTTGCAGAGATGTAGGGAACCCAACATTGGAGTGCAAGTACAACAATATGCCTTCTACCTGTGTGAGACATGTCGTGAGATTCAGACATTGCTAACGGCCATGGCTGCGATTTATGTTCGTCAGAATCACCACCATTAACATTGCCAAAATGAACAGGTTTTTGTGACCCTAGGCTATGACCTCTCTGGCCTAGGGTCCCGAAACTCACCAGTCATGATCCCCCTAAGAGTCCTTACAATGCTAGAAAATGTGCCATTGCTGAGCCATCGTCCTTTGAAAAGATTTGGGATTTTTGAAAGTGAAATAGGGAGCCCAATAAAAGCCAATGGCAGAATTCAGCACTTTTGCACCCCTATAACTCTGGTTGGTTATCACCAAGCAACACCAAATTTGTAGGATATGTTAAAAAGGTAGCAGGAAACAATATTTAAAGGACTTCCGAGGCCACAAATGGGAAAAAAGTTAAATACCTTTTCATAATCCAGATCCATGGAGGACGCCATCCGTACCCTCCCGTTCATTCCGCCATGGCTCCCGCAGTAATACCAGCCTCGGTCAAGTCCCGACCCCTACGAACGGGTCGGGTTCTCATTCCCCCCTCAATATGGCCGCCACAGATTGCCGCTGCTGTGCGATTGCGGTTTCGCAGCTCTAGGACCTTCTCCCGATGCATCCAATGTATGCACGCATATTGATGACACGGTGGGAGAAGGCCTTAGAGCTTTGCAGCTGCAATCGCGTCTATGCAGACTGCACAGCCGCGGCAATCTGTGGCGGCCATATTGAGGGGGGAATGAGAACCCGACCCGTTCGAAGGGGTCGGGACCCGACCGGGGCTGGTATTACTGCGGGAGCCATGGCGGAATGAACGGGAGGGCGCAGATGGCGTCCTTCATGGATCTGGATTATAAAAAGGTTTTTAACTTTTTTCACATTTGTGGCCTCGGAAGTCTTTTTTAAAAAATAAATTTTTAAAATAATTTTTATGTGCTGAGTGTGGGAAATCTGAAAAAAAAATGGTGTGGGGTCCCCCCTACCAAGCCTCTGTAACCCCTTGTCCCCATGCAGGCTGGGATAGCCAGAATGCGGAGCCCCGGCCGCCTGGGGCTTTGCACCCTGAGCTATACCAGCCCGCATGGTCCATGGTATGGGGGGCTCCGGGGCAGCCAAGCCTTCCCCTCCCCCCCCCCCCCAGAGCCCTGGTCCAATCCATGGAGAAGTGGCTCTTCCCCACCTCCGGTGCCCCAGGAGGAGGTGGGGGCGATGACTCCCTGGGGGGGGGGGGGGGTTCATGGTGGCATCTGGGAGTCCCCTTAAAATACTTTTCTTGTGGTTGAGTTTTTATTTCATTTAACCCTTAGTGGAAATGGGTAAGGGGTACTTTGTACCCCTATACTCATTTCTCCTGGGAGGAGAAATGAGTATAGGGGTACAAAGTACCCCTTACCCATTTCCACTAAGGGTTAAATGAAATAAAAACTCAACCACAAGAAAAGTATTTTATTATTCTAAATTAACCATAAATACTTACCTGTACCTTTAAAAAAAAATTCCCCCGCCAATATCCTCGGTAAACGATCCAACGAATACAGTATCCTCTTATCTTGCGATCTTCAATTAAGTTGATTGAAGATCTCCGACGCCCCCCACATAGCAGAGAATGCGTCCTTTGGGACGCATAGCTGCCGGCTCCTGCTGTCTCTCCCCACCTCCTCCCCTGTCACCTCCTCCCCTGTCACCGGGTGCCAGCCTAGGTGAGGGTGACAGGTGAAGGCAAGTGGGGAGAGACAGCAGGAGCCGGCAGCTATACGTCCTGCTCAGGACGCAGTCTAAGCTACACTAGTGGTTCATGAATCATTCGGTTCTTTTTAATGAATCGGTTCTTTTTTTTAATGAATTGACTCTTTTTTCTTTGAAACTTTAACATTGATTTGCTAAAAAAGTATAAGGTCTTTTTGAAAAAAAAATTCGTGTTCCCACTATTCCACTTAACATTCCCAGCAATTTTGGTGTTTCTAGCTTTCAAAGGGGCTTTGCTATTAACCGCTAAAGTCAGGGGGCGTTTAATTTTCCCACGGTCAGAAGGAGATCTTTAAAATCAATTTTCTCAAAAACTATAAGGTCTTTTTGGAATTTGTTTTCCCTCTTTTATCACTGAAAAAACTCAGGTGTTAGAAACCTTGAAACATCTTTTCCATCACTTTTGTGGCCAGCATAAATGTTTCTAGTTTTCAAAGTTCGCCTCCTCATTGAAGTCTATTGCAGTTTGCAAAAGTTCCTGCAAACCAAATTTTTTGCAGAAGTTTGCGAACCGGTTCGCGAACCAAAAATCAGAGGTTCGGGCCATCTCTAGCACCCATGCACGCCATGTGCGCACCCACCCATGCACGCCGTGCGGGCACAGGCCCGTCTCCTTCTGGACCCATTCTCCTCTGCTTCGCGTCATTCTCCCCAGCTCTAGGCAGTGTCTCTGCGTCCCTGCACATACGCAGAATGAAAAAGCACTGACACATGAACATGGGATGCAGGGACACTTGCCTTTTATTAGGTAGGATGGCACATGTCAGTTATTGCAGGCTTGATGCCTACCCTGGCCACAGGAACAGCTGTATTGCATCACCCCCACCCAGTATGTCACATCATGGTCCTACTTAAATTGGATTCTTACAAATTATTATTAATTAGGCACAGGCCAGTTATAGCAGGCCTCATGCCCACCCTGGCCACAGGAACAGTTATCCTGAACCACCACCAACCAGATTTGATTATCACTATTTATTTTTATTAGGCTGGCAAATGCCACTTATTTCAGGCCTCAAATACAGTGGCTGAAATTAAAAATGTATTCGGAAGTTAATTGCCCAATTTTTCTTACCTCCAGTGGCTGCAAGAGCAATGTTTTAGGAAGTTAACTGCCCATTTTTTTAGGCCTCAAGTAGCTGCAAGAACAGTGTATTAGGAAGGTAACAGGTGATTTTTTTCAGGCCTCACATACTGTGGCTGCAATATGAAATGTTTAAGTAGGTAACTGCACAATATTTCAGACCTCTCACACAGTGGCTGCAATTTAAAATGTTTAGGCAGATAAATGCAAAATGTTTCAGACATCTCACACAGTGGCTGCATATAACAATTTTTAGGCAGGTAGACACGGCAGCCATTCTAAAGACCTAATTAGAAAACTCCACAAACTATATGTGATTTTTCGCATTTGCACATTAAACAAAGACTTTGTGTAAAATACGTTCTGCATTTTTCAATTAATATTTTACCCTTGATCCCCCTCCGCCATGCCACTGACCCAGGTTTTGCGACACTTTGTACACCTTATTTTTTAAAAAAAATGTGGCTGCAGAGATGCCCGGAAGGTTTTAGAAATTCGTCTAAATTCATCTGCCGTTAAAGTCAATGGGTTTTTTGCAGACAGTCCATGAACATTCTTTCGCAATGTTCGTCCATCATACACCTTTAGATTATTAACTGGCTGAGGGTGCAGATCGTAGGTGAGGCATGCGGACACACAGAGTCCCCTGGCTGGGACATTCAGCAGCTAACTTGGGACATTTCTCGGGAGAAATTGAAGCGCGGGACAGTTTTCTCAGAGTCTGGGAATTGTCCTGGATAAAACGGGATGTCTGGTCTGGGTACCTTTATTTACACGTGTGCAATACTATTTCTAATATGTACACAGGAGCAAAAAAAAGTAAAACACCCATCCAGCTGTTTAACTTGAACAAAATAAAATACGGTATCCCTATCTAGCACAAACGGTCAAACTGACAGAAAATACATTATTTTTCCTGTGCTCACAGGAAGACCCCTGCTCTAGATCGAGCAGCTCCAAAGTGAGCAGCTTTCCGCCCAACACTTTCTTCCTCCCTTTAACTGATCTCCCAGGTCAGACTCAGCTGAGTTAATTAAGGGGACAGGCTTGCATAATACGGGAACCTGGGAGAAAAGTACCTTCCCTTCAGCACAATTCCCCATAAGCCTTTTTTTACACTGCCACAATATTTAAATCTTTTCTTTAAGTGTTTACTGTTTTAATGTGTCTGCTCAATAACACATTCATCAAAGTATGCCAGAGATAAAATCTATGAACTTTTTACTATTTTTATCTCTTTCCTACTCTCAGAAGCCATTTCCTGCCAGGAAAGTTTGTTTTATGGCTGTAATTCCTTATCAGTGAGGGTTACATTGTAGTCAGACCCCCCCCCCCCCCCGCCCGCTCAACCCAGACAGAAACTGTTACTTGCATACCTGATGTTTAACTCTTTCAGGCAGAGAAAGAAAAAAAAGGAACAAAACAAAGCCATTTGTGTGCTTGGCACTGTACATACACATATCTATCTTCTCTTGGCACATGTCACCTCTGATGTCCTTTAAGTACTGTGCTGTGGATTTTATTTCTGAATTACCAATGAGGGAAAAAGAGCAAAGAAACAATAGTACATTTATTACCACAATGAATACAGAAAGTATACCAAAGTAAATACAGAGAAGTAAGACTTTTTTTCTAATTTAGAAAAACAATAATATAATCAGCTTCTTTTTTTGAAGAAACGTGCTAGAACAGTTGAGATAATGGAAAGAAATTAAGTCCTTTTTCACAATAAGCATTCCACGTCAATTAACTCACCTCAGGAGTCAGTTCAATCAAATTTTGGGACCCTATGCAGCAGTTTTCTGGCATTATTTAGACTCCATAAAGTGTTGCAATGCACAGATAACGTGGCAATCAATAGACCCAAAACATTTTTTTCTTTATTTTATGTACATGTCAGCAGTATTTACAATACCGGTTGCTTGACCTTCAGTATCAGTATTTTGTTTTAAAATGTTTTCTTCAAACAATATTTGTGCATACACTGTATTTGTAGTGAAGTCCTTCACAGCTGGCTTAAGATTTATAAGCTCCAGTTCTGCGTAGGCTAATTTTTCTTCGGCAAGGCGGGGCTGTAAAAAGGTTATAGACAAAATTTCTGAAAATGTAGCATTTTTGACAAATGTTAATATACACAAAGCGTACTGTTTTGGACTTTTGTTTAAAGTACTAATGGGAGAGGGGGCAGGTTGTTTAGAGTTGGAAAATGGATAGCAGTCAGATATCTACAAATGTTAACCATTATGCCAGCAAGTTTGTTAACTGGCTTTTAATTTTTATAAAAACACCTTTGTAATAAAGAACATTTGGAGCAATATCAAGATGTTATGAAGCCTGTAAGCTCACATTCCCCCTTCTGCTATAGTTACATATTTTGGTAAAAAAAAACCAAAAAAAAAACATCCACCCCTTAAGTTCAGCCAGAAAAAAAAGACCACTGTCCTGAACCCACACATTCACAGTTGATCCAGAGGAAGTTGAAAAACCTTTACGGGCTAGAACCAATAAGCCTTAAAAGGGAAAAATCTCTAGCAGTCAGATACAGTGCATCCAGAAAGTATTCACAGTGCATCACTTTTTCCACATTTAGTTATGTTACAGCCTTATTCCAAAACTGATTAAATTAATTTTTCCCTCAGTGTTAAACACACAACACCCCATAATGACAACATGAAAGTTTTTTTGAGGTTGTGACAAATGTATCTCTCTCTCTCTCTCTCTCTCTCTCTCTCGTTCTATATATATATATACATATATATATATATATATATATATATATATATATATATATATATATATATATATATAAAATCGGATGTATGTGTGTGCGTGTGTGTATGATGACTCAAAAACGCCTTGGCCGATTTCAACAAAACTTGGTATACAGATCCTTTACTACCTGGGAAGATATATTCTGGGGGTCTCATGCAAACCCCTGCCCACCTGGGCAGGCCCCCAAGGCCCGGGACTAGGGTGACAGAAATCGCGACATTCCAAGGGGTGGGCCCTGTCACCTGCTATAAGAGCTGGCTCAGCTCACCCTCTCTGTAATTCCCCAGCTGTCCCACTCTGACTGTCTGCCTGAGCCTGTGTGAGCAGCAGAGCAGCCACAGTTGCCGGATACGAGCGGTGCAGTGTGAGACTGAAGAGAGCCTGTAGCATCCAGCATGCAGATGCTCCCAAGTGGCGTCAGCGGTTACAGCAGGCCAGTTCCAGGTGGCTTCCAGGACAGCGGGCAGCCAAGTCATGTGACGTCAGCCAGTCCTGAGCCCAGCCAGGAGTGTTGAATGGGGAGGTCTGAGGTCTTGCCGAGCTGCTGGGGCTAATGTATGGAGGAGAACTTCTCCGCCCCACCCAAAAAAGTTTTCTGCTTGGCACAGTGATTGTCTCTCAGATGATGTCTGGTGGATACCGGAGGGGGAGAAAAAAGCTGCAGGCTGTGAGTGAATATACAGCACTTTAAAATTGCTAACAAACTAAATGATGTTGTTCACTGTGTCCCCTCCCCCCTTTAGAAATGAAAGTCCTAAAGTAGCTACAGAGTATCTGGAGGGCTTCTTACCTGTCCCCATCCTCAGTTTTTGCTAGGGACCCCTCTGCTGTCATGCTGTGCCCTCTAATGCTCTTGCTCTGCCTCTGTGCACTCTGTTCCCTGTGAGATCATGCTCCTACTCAGATGTGTACAGTAGCCACAGCCAAGGAGCTTCCTCCAGTCCCCTGTAGTTCATCTGGTCGATCAGCATTCTCCCATCGTTTGACACATCACTTGTGCAGAACGCTACCAGCCATGAGGTTTCGGTTGGGTGTTGTGCGTGGTCAGCCCAGGACTGCACATGCACAGTGGAACGTGACTGGGCTGGATTACAGAATCCACTGCAGGAGAACAGAAGGGCTCAGAAGCAGTGATGCTCATAACGGTTATTATGAGTCGGAATTATGCGTTGCATGCATAATTACGAGTTGAAATTATGACTATATATAATATAATTAGCAGTTAAAGCAAATAGCAACGCTCCCGTACATGCTAGAAACATCAAATTTGCAGGGTAAGTTGAGGAAAGGGGAAATAAGATGAAAAAGACCTTGTAGTTTTTGAGATAATTGATGTTAAAATTAGAGGAAAAAAATTACTATTTAAATGTGGTAAAATGGCAGATAATGTAAAAACATGTTTATAAATGTAATTTTTTTTTATATGTTCAGAGTCTGTGAAATGTTTAAAAAATGACATGGGGTCCCCCTCCCGAGACTCTTTAAAGAGAATCTGTATTGTTAAAATCGCACAAAAGTAAACATACCAGTGCGTTAGGGGACATCTCCTATTACCCTCTGTCACAATTTCGTCGCTCCTCGGCGCATTAAAAGTGGTTAAAAACAGTTTTAAAAAGTTTGTTAATAAACAAACAAAATGGCCACCAAAACAGGAAGTAGGTTGATGTACAGTATGTCCACACATAGAAAATACATTCATACACAAGCAAGCTGTATACACCCTTCCTTTTGAATCTCAAGAGATCATTTGTGTGTTTCTTTCCCCCTGCAGCTATCTTCCACTGAAGTGTCAGGCTGTTTCTTCCTGCAGAGTGCAGACAGCTCTGCCTGTATGTAATTCCTCAGTATGTGAAAGCCCAGCCAGCTCAGAGGAGGATTTATCCAGCTTGTAAAAGATAAGAGAGAAGAGAGAAGCTGCCCTAATCTAAATAATACACAGGCAGTGTGCAGAGAGGGGCCTGGAGGGGGGAGATGCATCACAGAACCACAACACTGAAGAACTTGGCAGCCTTCCAGACACAGGCTGACAAGTCTGACAAGAGAGAGATAAGTTGATTTATTACAGAGATGGTGATAGTAGAACGTGCTGCAGTAAGCCAGAACACATTAGAATAGCTTTTGGAACTTGTAGGATGATAAAAACAGGATGCAATTTTTGTTACGGAGTCTCTTTAATCTCCCGTCCCCATGCTGGCTGGGATAGCCAGAATGTGGAGCTTTGGCCACATGGGACTTCACCCCCTGAGCTATACCAGCCCACATGGTCTGTGGTAGGGGAGGCTCTGGAGGAGAGGGGCGGGCAAGCCTCCCCCTTGTTAGAATAACTTGAATTCTAGGCCTCAGGTACTAAAGTCTAGTAAAGACTTGAGATGCAGGGTCTCTGTAAGCATAGTTTCTCGGAGAGAAATTATGCAGTCATTTACAAGAAGCTTGTTCCTCTAAAAGGACACATAATATGTTTTCAGGTCTAAATGTCCCAACATTGAGACTACGAAATGGTAAACATAGCCGATGTTTGGAAAACATTGCATTATGTGCATCTAGGGTGTAAAGCACTGGTGTACTAGATGATGATGTGGGTCTCATGCCCGCCAATTGTAGGTTTGGGGGAATGGCTCAGGTAATGTCAGAATTTAACTCTTTGATGTTCATATAAAAGTAAGAGACGGGATGGCAGAGAGGCTACTTTACTTCGACTTCTGCATGCAATCCTGCTCTCTACGCTTACTATTTAGAATAATAGCTTCATGTCTGTATGCTGTAAATATATGTGATGTACATAGGACATAGGAATGACTGTTTGTACTCTGAAGAAATCAACATGTAACAAAAGATGCCTGATTGCTGAATAAACCCCTTAAAGATGAAGGTGGCTGTCTCCGCTCTATCTCCTGTATGCTGTCGCTGTGAGTTGCAGCTCTAATGAGTTGCCGGTGCTGGAGTAAAAGGTGTGTTGTGCTGTTGCCCATAGCAACCAACGTATAGGTTCTTACAGTTAGTGCCTGAAACCCTAGGCCGATTCCAGACCGATGATTGGTGATCCAGGTGTGCACAAGAGTCAGTCTAATTAGGACTTCTTGAAGCAGCGACTTACATCTCTGTGAGGCAAGCACAATCGAACAGTAGATGCTCAGAGCTGAGCTGTAAAGCCCCATCTACACCATGGGACATTGTAGCGATCCGGCGGCTCGATTAGCCGCCGGATCGCCTCTTCCGCGTGCCCGCCGCGTCCCCGCTCGCCGCGCGTGCGCTGCATTCGAATCCCCGCTCGTGCCCGCTCATCCCCGCCGGCGCCGCTTATCTCCCGCACGATTCCCTGCCATTGTCCCCTCGCGGGGATTGAGCAGGGAATCGGCGGTGCGGAGATCCGTCCTGTCGGATCTTATCAATCGAGCCGCATCAGCTTTGTGACTGCCACTGAGAGACAACTCCAGTGTGTTTGGCTAAAGCAAGTGCATTATACTGTGTTAAACCCAGCGTTTTTACACCTTAACACCTGTACTATAAGACTGTGTTATTGTTTTTTAGCTAGTAGTGTGTTGTATTGTGATTGTAGTTAGTGTGTGTGTCTGACTGTCTGTGAGCTGTGACAGTCTCTGCTGCAACCTGCAGCAGCTCTGCCAGTTAGGTGTCCGTGTCTGCTGTTTGTGCACACAGGCCAGGCCTGTGCTATTGCCTTAGCTACACAGTATAGTTTAGGGCATAGGGAGGATTACTGTATTATTGTGTAGTTATTCAGTACCGCAGTGCTAGTTGTTAGAGTAGTACTATCTGTGTGACTACTGCATTTCTGTTGTGCTGCTGACTCTAAGTGTCAGTGTGACAGGCCATCTGTTAGTGTGCACACTGTGTTCTACTCTGCTGTCTGTCACTCCGTGCAGATTCATTCAAGTCCAACACCAATTACCCCGATTTGAATAAAATGCAAGTACCCCACATCCATCTGGTGACATCATCAATCATCACACAAACTTGCACTTGTGCGAGCCGGGGGGAAGGCCAAGAAGAGAGGGAACATTGCTGGCACCATCACCGCCAGCAGTTCTGCCGCACCAGTGTCCATTCCGCCTCTAGCTCCTGGCCGTGGACGCACGGGGCACCCAGCTGATAGGGAGAGTCACGCTGCAGAGGCGCAGCAGCGTGTAGTGGCCATTTTTCGGCAGGGACGGCGCTGCAAATTGGAGGAGAAAGACGCCGAGCCTTTGATGCAGCTGATGGTGGATGACGAGCAGGCTACCACCACCTCTACAACACACACCTCCACCACCACTCCTGTTCGCAGGAGCAGCAGCACCCGCCCAGCAGTGCATGGGGACTCGTCGGTCATCATGTCGACCCCAGCGGGCAGCCTACCCTCAGTCAGTGCGCTCTGTAGTCCAGACACCGCAAGCGCAATGAGGGCTGTTGCCACCACTGACAATCTGGCCACAATGAGGTTTGCGGAGGAGTCAAAGATGTTGACCGTTATTGTTGGGGGGGATTCGTTCCCTGAGGTGTCAGCAGAAGAGGAGTTTGGGGGGGTCATCAACATCCCAGCAATTGTTTGAGGAGGGGGAGTATGATGTTTATGATGCTGGTGATAATAATTATGATGATGACGAGAGAAAGGACCATGACTACCAACCACAGGAGGGGAATGTTGGCTCTGAGTCTGAAGAGGAGGAGGCATGCATGGGTCAGCATCGCTGACATTGGCAGGAGCAGCAGTGGGCGTGGAATGCGGGACCCACAGCCTGCTGCGTTATTTTCTGCCGCTACCACCAGCCGCACCACTCAACCCCGGGCCCCAACCACCGCAGGCCCAACCACCGCAGGCCGAAAAAAAGCAGCAGCAGCCCATTCAGGGCGTAAGGGCAAATTTCTATCCCCAATTTGGCAGTTTTTTGACCTGCCTTCAGTGGACAGCCAGTTTGTCAGTTGCAATGTGTGCTAGATGAAGCTGAGCAGAGGTTGTAAACCCTCCAACTACGGCACCTCCAGCTTCATTGATCATCTTGCCAAAAAGCATTATGTTGAGCATGAGGAGTTCAAGAGGCTGAAGGAAGCTGGCGCTGACAGTGCTCTGGCCAAAAGCACCACCAGAACCCCCCCTTTGCCACCCCTGCCGACACTGAGGCCTGTTCAGGCAGCCAGTCCCTCCAACAGACGCTGCTGAGTGAGTCCTTTGTGGTAAAGGCTCAGCCTCCCAGAAGCCATCGCATCCGCCAGCTGAACGGCCTTCTTGCACGGGCCATGTCTTCCCAGCTCCTCCCGTACCCCTTTGTGCAGGAGGGGAGCGACATGTGTGCGCTCCTGCAGAGCGCAGCGCCGGATTGGCCAATATCCAGCCGGTACTACTTCTCATGCACGGCCATCCCAGCACTGCACCGCTTCGCGATGGCCAACGTGGAGCGTGGGCTGGATCATGCGGTGGGTGAATGGGTCCATGTGACCATGGACTCCTGGAGCAGCAGGTTCGGGACAGGCTGCTATCTGTCCTTCACTGGATCAGTTTGGTGGAAGGGGGTGAGGAGGGGACAGCAGCATCAGCCACAACAGAAATCCAGTGGGTGGTGCCACCCCGCAGCTGGGTCAGGGAAAGTGCAGCAGGTTCCTGTGGTCCGGTTCCATCCCCTGCCAAACGCCCCCACCTCAGCAGCAGTATGAAGGCCCGCCACTGCCAAGCGCTGCTGGAGATGGTCAGCCTGGGGAAGCACAGGCTGATGGCAGACCACGTCCTGGAAAAACTCCAAGAGCAGGAGAGGAGTTGGCTGACCCCCAGAGTCGGAGAGGTGGTGTATGACAATGGGGCCAACCTTTTTGCTGCCATCCACTGGGATGACCTCACCCACATGGGCTGTCTGGCCTACATCCTGAACCTGGTGGTGCAGAAATTTCTGAGCACCCACCAGGGGATGGACCCACTGTTGAAAGCGGCTCGAAAAACGGTGGGTTATTTCCGCCACTCGGGCGGAGCCTCAGCGGCCCTGGAAGGTGTGCAGAAGGAGCTGAACCTGCCACAACACCGTCTGATCATAGACGTTCCAACATGGTGGAATTCACCCTGGCCATGTTGGAACGTCTGGTTGAACAGAGGCAGGCTGTCAACCGAAACCTGGCCAGAGTCACCACGGACGCCACCATGTTCGGGACCGGCACCACCCACCTCCCGGACATCATCCTCAATGCAGAGTGGGAAAAAATGCAGCTGGTGTGCTTGGTGCTGGCACCCTTCCTGGGGGCCACCAACATGTTCAGCCAGGATCGTGCGTCAATGTGTGAGTGGGTGACCATGGTGTGCATGCTGGACAAGGCCCTCGATGCTCTGCTGGAAGTGGGAGAGGCAGCCTTGATCCAGCAGGAGCAGCAGCAGCAACCTTCAAAGTCCACCTCTGTGCGCCAGGAGGAGGATGTTGAAGACTTGGAGTTGGAGGACTTGGAGGAGTTGGAGGTCCCTGACCTTGAAGATGAGGGGGCACGGTCGAGTGCAGCTGCAGTGGTGCGGGGGTGGAGAGAGCAGGGGGAGGCTCAGGAATCAGAGGAGGATGACAGCACTGGGGGTGATGAAGACGAGTATGTGTCAGCAGAGATGGCAGACCTCTTCCCCATGGCAGCGCACATGCTGCAGTGCCTGCGCAGTGACCCAAGGGTGAAGCAGGTGCGTGCTCGGGAGGACATGTGGATCACCCTAATGCTGGACCCACGGCTGAAGGGGAAGCTGCATCAGTTCCTGCCTGCAGGAGGAGACCCTGTGCGCCGAATTAAGGATTTGCAGCGGTCCCTGGTGCGGCGCTGGAGGAAACCTTCCCCCAGACTCCCCCCCCCCCCCCTGCTGTCACAGTCCAGCCAGCACAGCAGCAAGTGCCTGCGTCCATCAGCAGCAGGCGCCCATCAAACCTGCTGTCTCTCACAAAGACGCTGTACGCCACGCCGGTACAGCTGCTGACTGAGGAGGCGCCTGCAGCAGCATGTGGATATCAAAGCCAGAACCAGCGCCTGACTCGGATTGTGGCAGACTACATGGGGTCCTACAGCGGGCTTGACACCGACACCCCTGTGTGGGTCAAACACCTGGATATTTGGAGCGAGCTGGTGCAGTACGTCCTGGAAGTCCTTGCTTGCCCCCCTTTCAGCGTGCTGTCCGAAAGGTGCTTCAGTGCGGCCGGTGGCGTGGTGACTGCGAAGCACTCTCGTCTGTCCTCCCAGTCTGTGGACAGACTGACGTTCCTCAAAATAAATCAGGCTTGGGTGGTTGGTGAATTCCTGGCCTCTGTTGTTGGCAAGAGGGGGAAATGAAGTGGCTGGGTCAGAATTTTGTGGTGCTCGACGGAGAAGTGGAACAAGTGGACTGGTCATCATGCTGGCAATTTGCAGATAAGTACTAGTGTTGGGCGAACACCTGGATGTTCGGGTTCGGGAAAGTTCGCCGAACATGACCGTGATGTTCGGCATGTTCGGGCCGTACCCCGAACTCCTCGAACATCCCGCTTTTGGGGGCCCTATGGGGTCGCAGGCATAAGGGGGGAGCATGCCCCGATCGCGGGGGGGGGGTCGGAAATTCCCCCCACCCCCTCCGCTAGCGCTCCCCCCTCTGCCCGCTTCCCCATACAAAAGTTTAAGGAAAGTACCGGTGGTAGTGGATGGCCTGGCAGTGGCACTGTGGAGTGAGGAGGAGGAGTCCGGAGAGTGACACATTGAGGGAGGCCGGGCAGCGGGCGGTTCAGCGGTAGTACCCTTGTGGTACTTCCGCCCTTTCTCTGACCTCACGCCTGCTGCCCGGCCTCCCTCAACGCGTCACTCTCCGGACTCCTCCTCCTCACTCCACAGTGCCACTGCCAGGCCATCCACTACCACCGGTACTTTCCTTTTGTATGGGGAAGCGGGCAGAGGGGGGAGCGCTAGCGGAGGGGGTGGGGGGAATTTCCGACCCCCCCCCGCGATCGGGGCATGCTCCCCCCTTATGCCTGCGACCCCATAGGGGGGCCGTATTCGGCCGAACAGGGCCCTGTTCGGCCGAACAGGGGCCCTGTTCGGCCAGGTTCGGCCAGGAATTGAGCCGTTCGGGCGAACGCGAACAGTTTGGCCGAACACCACCAGGTGTTCGGCCGAACTCGAACATCACCCGAACAGGGTGATGTTCTGCAGAACCCGAACAGTGGCGAACACTGTTCGCCCAACACTAATAAGTACCTGTGTTTACCAGGACAAGTCAGATTTAGTGATGAAGCCTGCTGGCTTAATAGCACCGAATGCACAGCGGCAATTCACAAGATCCGCCCTGAAGCCAAACCAATATTTCCAGTGGCTGAAGGAAACGTTTGTTTTTTTAACATGATGTCCACGGACACATTCATTGTACATTTTCATAATTGTTCAGACAAGTTTGATCTTACGAGGGGGACGTACTGTGTAAGCAGAGATGCCATATTGATTCAGTCGTTGAGGTTTGACTATGTTATTCCTCAAATTGGTAAGAGAACTCTAAAGTTCAAAGCTTGACAATAAGTGCCCATACTGAGAGATAACACACCATGGGATAAATGGGTACAGGTTTTGACACAAGTCAACACTTTGTTAAAAAGGTTAAACAAACATAACATTAAATTAGAGGTGATATTTCACCATGATCAAGGAGAGCTGACAGAGGTTGAACACAAATATAATCAGGTGAGTTCCAGTCTGACCTGGTGGAGAAGGTTTCTGGCAATATTCCAGGGGCATTCAGACTGGGCCTCCGCAGTTCAAACCTTTTTCCTGCACCCACTGGTCACAGTGATGGGAATTACAATCATATGCATTATTACACAGGTGAGTTTGTGTTTAAAATTACGCAAACAAATAAACATGGTAAGAAGATTTGTGTTAAAGAGAGACTGAAGCGAGAATAAATCTCGCTTCAGACCTCAGAGTTAGCAGGGGCATGTGTGCCCCTGCTAAAACGCCGCTATAGCGCGGCTTAACGGGGGTCCCTTCACCCCCAAATCCCCCTCCGTAATGCAGGGGAGCGCTTCCTGGTTGGGACAGGGCTAACCGCCGCAGCCCTGCCCCACGCGCATCTGTCAGCGCGTATCTCCGCCTCTCCCCCGCCCCTCTCAGTCTTCCTTCACTGAGAGGGGCGGGGGAGAGGCGGCGATGCGCCGCTGACAGACGCGACTGGAGGCAGGGCTGCAGCCGTTAGCCCTGCCTCCAGGAGCGACCAAATGCACGACCAAGTCGTGCTGGGGTGGGTTTGGGGGTGAAGGGACCCCCTTTGTGCGGCGCGATAGCGGCGGTTTAGCAGGGGCACACGTGCCCCTGCTAACTTTGAGCTCTGAAGCGAGATTTATTCTCGCTTCAGAGTCTCTTTAAGTACACAATCTCACAAGCCTATATTTTCAAGCTAAGCCACATAATACAAGGTTTCAGATAAGTAACTAAGGGTTGGAGCTGATTGTATAAAGGTGTTTTTTTAGAAGACCCCTAGCACTGCTACGTCGCTTTGGGTACAAACAAGTTTCACTTTTCCATGGTCAAGTGGAGTATGTAAGGGATAAACCTGTGACGAGAATGCTGAGCGGAGAATGGGATGAGGGCTTAGAAGAAGGGCATTCCCAGAGAGACAAGAGGTCTTGCTCTCCCTCCCAGGGGCATTCACCTAGAGCAGAGAGAGTGTGTTTGGAAACGAGCATGGAAGGGTGAAACATAACAAAAACAGGCTCATCGGTACCGTCTGAACCCTAATGGAGAAACCTGCAGCTCAAGTCATTTCAGGGGGGCTGCTAGAATGTAACTATACTTGAATTCTAGGCCTCAGATACTAAAGTCTAGTAAAGACTTGAGATGCAGGGTCTCTTTAACCTCCTTGGCGGTTTTCCCGACCTGAGCTCGGGGTAGAAAAAAGAAGCTGCTAGCGGTGATCCCGAGCTCAGGTCGGAGTAGGGAGTTCAGCGTTTTACCTGCAAATGTGGAGTCCCGTGCGTGATCGCGCTGCGCAGCGGGACTCCAGCCTCTCTTCCCGGCAGTGTGGGGTCTTTCCATGGCCGCCGGGATCCCCATGTCCCCGTCTATTCTTCCGGGGACCCGGCGGCCAATCAGAGCGGCGTGAGTCATCGGGGGCGGGGCTAATATTTAAAACGAACTTCTCTATATTAGAGAAATATAGAGAAGTTCGTTTATATGTATATTAGCGCCATCCAGTGGACAAAGTGTAAAAACTGCAGCACTGGAGCCCAGGAAGGTGAATTTTTTTTATTCTGCTGTAGATCTCCCTGCCAGAATGATTTTTTTCAGGTTTTAGGGTCTGAAAGAGTGGAAAAAATTGCACCTCTTTTAGACCCTAAAATCTGGAAAGAATCAGAACGGCAAGGGGGTTAGCATAGTTTCTCAGAGAGAAATTATGCTGTTCCTCTAGAAGTAGCAGTAGGGTATTTTAGTTAGCCAATAAATGGTATCATCCTGATTTAAAACTTCTTCCTCTAGAAGGACACATAATATGTTTTCAGGTCTAAATGTCCCGACATTGAGACTACGAAACGGTAAGCAAAGACGATATTTCGAAAACATTGCATTCCGTGCATCTAGGGCATAAAGAACTGGTGTACTAGCTGATGATTGGGTCACATGCCCATGCCCGCCAAATGTAGGTTTGGGGGTATGGCTCGGGTGATGTCAGAATTTAACTCTTTGATGTTCATATAAAAGTAAGAGACGGGATGGCAGAGAGGCTACTTTACTTCGTCCTCTGCTATCCTGCTCTCTACGCTTCCTATTTAGAATAATAGCTTCATGTCTGTATGCTGTAAATATATGTGATGTACATAGGACATAGGAAAGACTGTTTATACTCTGAAGAAATCAACATGTAACAAAAGATGCCTGATTGCTGAATAAACCCCTTAAAGAAAACCTGAACTGAAAATTAAAAGTCAAAATAAGCATACACAAGTCATACTTACCTCCTGTGTAGGCTACTTCTCAATCTCTTCCTCTTCTCCTGGGTCCTGTTTGTCCACTGTGATCAAGGGAATTCTCCGTCCTCCATTTTGAAAATGGCCATTACCCCATAACAGCTTTCTGGTCAGCACACTGTTAAACTGTAACATCGTCCACTTGAGCCATAGGGAAACATAGACATTACCGGACACATCAGTTGTCCACTCAGCTATAACTGACAGCAACTGATATATAACTGACATCAACTGTTATGAATGTTGTCAGAATTGGAAGGGATCATTGTCAGAAGAAAATGGTGAGCTTCTGAGAGGAACTGATGGCAAGGTAACTATTTAATGTTCATTTAAAGTTACCTCATGTGTTTATTTTAAATAATTTTACTCAGTACAGGTTCCCTTTAAAGGTGAAGGTGGCTGTCTCCGCTCTATCTCCTGTATGCTGTCGCTGTGAGTTGCAGCTCTAATAAGTTGCTGGTGCCGGAGTAAAAGGTGTGTTGCGCTGTTGCCAATAGCAACCAACGTATAGGTTCTTACACCCCTCTCCCCCAGAGCCCTTTTCCAATCCATGGACAAGTGGCTCTTCCCCACCTCAGGTGCCCCTGGAGGAGGTGGGGGGTCAACAACGCCGGTGGTGGGTTGGGGGGTCTTTCATGGTGTCATCTGGGAGTTCACTTTAAGAAGAAGACTCCCAGATGCCAGCCGCCTCCCCAGGAGAAATAAGTATAGGGGTAGATAGTACCCCTTACCCATTTCCACAAAGAGTTAAAAAAATAAAAACAAGGGCAAGTATGAGGGCTCGATCATACTTAAGCGGGAATCGCGCACCGCGATTCCCGCTTAGCGAAAAATGCTAGCGTTTTTTAAAAACCGCTAGCCCATGTAAGCCTATAGCAGTGTTCTCATTGCCAAGTTTGCGGTTAGCATTAACCACAAATGCATAACATACAGCGTTTTGCTGGCGATTCGCGATCGCGATTAGCATGCATAGCACCGCTAATCGCGATCGCTCCCAAAACGCTGCAGTGTCCAGTGATTTTTCCGCGTTAATCACAGAAAAATCACTCTCGCAAAACGCTAGCAGTAATCTCTAGCGTTTTGTGATTCTTATTGAGCCTGTTATGGCAATTATAATTGGTTAAGACAGAGGAATATACCCAATTGTGATTATCTGTATTGTACCTATATTTGATTTGATGGAATTGTATTGCTCCATGTGATTCCCCTCAGCTTGTGATTTTAATTATTTTATTTATATTGATTACTCCATAAAGTTTATATTTCTTCCAGCAGGGCTAGCCTTAGGTTTCACAGCGCCCTGAGCGTAACCAGATTTTGGTGCCCCCCATTCATCCTCTTCGCACACGCATGTACACACACGCCCATGTGCAAGATCCCCTTTCGTGTATATAGACAGATCCCCCCTTTGGTGTATATAGGCAGATCCACCCCCCTTTTAGTGTATATATAGGCATATCCCCCCCCTTAATGTATGTAGGCAGATCGATCCCCCCTTTACTATATATAGGCAGATCCTTCCTTTAGTATATATAGGAAGATCCCCCCTTTACTATATATAGGCAGATCCTTCCTTTAGTATATATAGGAAGATCCCCCCTTTAGTGTATATAGGCAGATCAGGGGTCTTGACTAGACCAGACTAGCGGCACACATAGCTTCAACTCGCCGGAACGAGGAGGAAGTAAGTCCTGTCCGCTGATGCCCGCTGCAAATGTTCTGGAGGGGAGAGCCAGGAAGAGGAGCCCCAAGGTGAGGGAAGGGGGGGGGAGACATCCGCCCTTCCCCACTGCTCTGCACAACGCTCCTTTCCACTGCGCTGCTCCCCTCCTGCTGGGGGGACACCTGGCTACCTATTCTGGGGACACCTATAAACTGGCTATACTGGGGACACCTATACACCTGGCTACATATACTGGGGACACCTATACACCTGGCTATATTGGGGGCACCTATACACCTGGCTACATATACTGGGGACACTTATACACCTGGCTACATATACTGGGGACACCTATACACCTGTCTATATGCGGCACAGAGGTTTTTGGGATGAGTCCACTCACCTCTTTTCCCAGGACTAGACCCCTGAGGCAGATCCCTTTTTAGTGTATATAGGCAGATCCCTCCTTTAGTGTAAGTAGGCAGATCCCCCTTTAGTGTATGTAGGCAGATCCTGCCTTGTGTATATATTGGCAGATCCTTCCTATAGTATATATAGGCAGATCCCCCCTTTAGTATATATAGGCAGATCCCCCCTTTAATGTGTATATAGGCAGATCCCCACTTTAAGTCTATATAAACAAATCCCTCTTTTAGTGTATATAGCTAGGCAGATAAATAGTATACGAGCAGCTCTCCCTTAAGCATATATAGGCACCCCCCCCCCCCCCCACACACACACACACTCTTCCCCAACAGGAGGCAGTCGGGGAATCTTACTTTTTTGCTTGTAGCTGGGGACAGAAGATGACCAGGAGTCAGGAGTGACAAACAGGTCTCTCTCTGATTATCTCCTGTGAGCAAGGGGCGGCGCTACTGGCTAGTGTTGGGCAAACACCTAGATGTTCGGGTTCGCGAACGTTCGCCGAACATCGCCGCGATGTTCGGGTGTTCGCGCCAAACTCCGAACATAATGGAAGTCAATGGGGACCCGAACTTTCGTGCTTTGTAAAGCTTCCTTACATGCTAGATACCCCAAATTTGCAGGGTATGTGCACCTTGGGAGTGGGTACAAGAGGAAAAAAAATATTTGAAAAAGAGCTTATAGTTTTTGAGAAAATTGATTGTAAAGTTTCAAAGGAAAAACTGTCTTTTAAATGTGGAAAATGTCATGTTTCTTTGCACAGGTAACATGCTTTTTGTCGCCATGCAGTCATAAATGTAATACAGAGAAGAGGTTCCAGGAAAAGGGACTGGTAACGCTAACCCAGCACAAGCAGCAGAACACGTGATGGAACAGGAGGAGGCGCAGGAGAAGAAGGCCACGCTTTTTGAGACACAACATCCCAGGCCTTGCATGAGGACAAATAGCGTGCGGATATAGCAATGCTTTTTGCCGCCATGCAGTCATAAATGTAATAAAGATGATAGGCTCAATAAACAGGGACCGGAAACGCTAACCCAGCAGCAGCAGCAGCAGCAGCACACGTGAGGGAACAGGAGGAGCCGCAGGAGGAGAAGGCCACGCTTTTTGAGACACAACATCCCAGGCCTTGCATGAGGACAAATAGCGTGCGGATATAGCAATGCTTTTTGCCGCCATGCAGTCATAAATGTAATAAAGATGAGAGGTTCAATAAACAGGGACCGGAAACGCTAATCCAGCAGCAGCAGCAGCAGCAGCACACGTGATGGAACAGGAGGAGGCGCAGGAGGAGAATGCCACGCTTTTTGAGACACAGCATCCCAGGCCTTGCATGAGGACAAATAGCGTGCGGATATAGCAATGCTTTTTGCCGCCATGCAGTCATAAATGTAATAAAGATGAGAGGTTCAATAAACAGGGACCGGAAACGCTAACCCATCACAGATGGTCATTGTTCATGTTACTTGGTTGGGGTCCAGGAGTGTTGCGTAGTCGTTTCCAATCCAGGATTGATTCATTTTAATTTGAGTCAGACGGTCTGCATTTTCTGTGGAGAGGCGGATACGCCGATCTGTGACGATGCCTCCGGCAGCACTGAAACAGCGTTCCGACATAACGCTGGCTGCCGGGCAAGCCAGCACCTCTATTGCGTACATTGCCAGTTCGTGCCAGGTGTCTAGCTTCGATACCCAATAGTTGAAGGGTGCAGATGGATTGTTCGACACAGCTACGCCATCTGACATGTAGTCCTTGACCATCTTCTCCAGGCGATCGGTGTTGGAGGTGGATCTGCACACTTGCTGTTCTGTGGGCTGCTGCTGCATGGGTGTCATAAAATTTTCCCACTCCAAGGACACTGCCGATACCATTCCCTTTTGGGTGACACAGAGCACAATGCTATACAGTGGCGGGTGAGCGGTGTACCACTATTCCCAGCAGCGACACAGAGCACAATGCTATACAGTGGCGGGTGAGCGGTGTGGCTATACAGTGGCGGGTGAGCGGTGTACTACTATTCCCAGCAGACACAGAGTGGCAGTAAACAGAATGCTATATAGTGTGGCTGAGCGAGGTACACAGAGTGGCAGTAAACAGAATGCTATATAGTGTGGCTGAGCGAGCGGTGTACTACTATTCCCAGCAGACACAGAACAGTAAACAGAATGCTATATAGTGTGGCTGAGCGGTGTACCACTATTCCCAGCAGCGACACAGAGCACAATGCTATACAGTGGCGGGTGAGCGGTGTACCACTATTCCCAGCAGCGACACAGAGCACAATGCTATACAGTGGCGGGTGAGCGGTGTACTACTATTCCCAGCAGACACAGAGTGGCAGTAAACAGAATGCTATATAGTGTGGCTGAGTGAGGTACACAGAGTGGCAGTAAACAGAATGCTATATAGTGTGGCTGAGCGAGCGGTGTACTACTATTCCCAGCAGACACAGAGTGGCAGTAAACAGAATGCTATATAGTGTGGCTGAGCGAGGTACACAGA
This sequence comes from Hyperolius riggenbachi, assembly GCF_040937935.1. NCBI lineage: Eukaryota > Metazoa > Chordata > Amphibia > Anura > Hyperoliidae > Hyperolius > Hyperolius riggenbachi. The sequence goes on from NC_090655.1 coordinate 176,214,435, forward strand.
GTGGCAGTAAACAGAATGCTATATAGTGTGGCTGAGCGAGCGGTGTACTACTATTCCCAGCAGCGACACAATGACTGGGGGGACCCTGGCTAGCGTGACTGGAGCGCGAACTACCCTGCCTGCCTACCCAATGCTAATCCCACAGACAAATGGCGGAGATATGACGTGGTTCGGGTATTTATTTACCCGAACCACGTGACAGTTCGGCCAATCAGAGCGCGTTCGGGTCCGAACCACGTGACCAGTTCGGCCAATCACAGCGCTAGCCGAACGTTCGGGGAACGTTCAGCCATGCGCTCTTAGTTCGGCCATGTGGCCGAACGGTTTGGCCGAACACCATCAGGTGTTCGGCCGAACTCGAACATCACCCGAACAGGGTGATGTTCTGCAGAACCCGAACAGTGGCGAACACTGTTCGCCCAACACTACTACTGGCACGCATGGTTCACATAGACTCAGCAAGAGGCAGCAACAGGTTCCTGGAGTCTTCGCCCCCATCACCCCTAGCGACACCAGGGGGCGGTGCTACCACTCGCAGCAACCACAGACGGACCCGGAGCCTGCAGCCGCAGCCAGCAGGTAGAAATGCAGCCAGGGCCAGTTGAATGCACATCACGTGTGCCCCCCTGGGAGCTGGCGCCCTGTCTGCTAGTCATGTCTGCTAGTCATGGCATTACTTATATATTTCTTCAGACATGAATGTCTTTTCTTGCTTTACCTGATTGCAGGGGGCTATACTTACTTTATCTCAGGTTTCCTTTAAATTGTGCCTGAGGCAGTCTTCTTACAATCCCTTATAGCCTTACCGGTCCCTGGGTTTCTTCCCAGTCCGTTATGTTGTGCTGCTCCAAATGCTTGCCCATTAGACCAGTCATGGGCTACTGCACAGGCGCAGCCCAGGCTGTGCGCCTCCTTAATAGTGCTCCCTCCCGTAGGCGGGATTGTTCCGGCGAATAAGTAATGCTTCCACAATCAAGGAAGTATGCTGCCTGGGCCGCGCATGCGCAGTGCCCCAAGACTGGCGATCTTTCAGAGGGATATAGCCATCAGTGATGCTCAGATGGAGGTCGTGATCACGACTTGCCGTGATTCCACGACCATTTTTCAGCTATCTGCCACGGGTATTCGTCGCCGTGGATCAATTTTCATTCACTAAAATCCGCTTCGGCAGACCGTGAATGAATGCATTCACGCTCGTGAAAACGGCGCAGAACTCGTGGTTAGGTCGTGAATGGCAGAAGTAGGTGGAAGTGACTTCCCTGGCCAAATCAGAGGCCCCCAGCCAGGCCCTATCAACCAATCACACGAGGGGAGGCTATGCCCTCCCCTCCTGCATATAAAGCGACGGCTATGATGGAAAACCTCCGTCCTTGCTAGACTCTGGTACTGAGAGGATCATCTCCAGGCCATTGTTCCTTCAGCAAGCGCATTTTCTGTGTCAAAACCCAGCGTTTTTACTCCTAACAGTGAGCTTATATTTGTACTTGTCAGTTGTATTTAGTTAGCTAGCCAGTGAGTCATTGCTGTAGTCAGTGTAGTCAGAGTGTACTGGTGATTAGCGTGTTTAGTGCAGGCAGGCAGTTTCAGAGTGCTCACTTGTATTCAGCTAGCCAGTCATACACTTCAGCTACTACTTACAGACAGTCACACTGCCACTGCCAGTCATTCAGTAAGTTTTGTGAGTGACATTGTGTACTGTGCTCACTGCTCACTGGTATTATTCATCTCATTTGGCAGTGATACCCTTCAGTTAGGTTGTACTCTGCTCACTGCTCACTGGTATTATTCATCTCATTTGGCAGTGATACCCTTCAGTTAAGTTGTACTGTGCTCACTGCGCACTGGTATTAATCATCTCATTAACCAGTGATACCCTTTACTTAGGTTGTACTGTGCTCACTGGTTTTATTCATCTCATTTGGCAGTGATACCCTTCAGTTAGGTTGTACTCTGCTCACTGCTCACTGGTATTATTCATCTCATTTGGCAGTGATACCCTTCACTTAGGTTGTACTGTGCTCACTGCTCACTGGTATTAATCATCTCATTACCCAGTGATACCCTTCACTTAGGTTGTACTGTGCTCACTGCTCACTGGTATTAATCATCTCATTACGCAGTGATACCCTTCAGTTACGTTGTACTCTGCTCACTGGTATTAATCATCTAATTACCCAGTGATACCCTTCACTTAGTTTGTACTGTGCTCACTGCTCACTGGTATTAATCATCTCATTACCCAGTGATACCCTTCACTTAGGTTGTACTGTGCTCACTTCTCACTGGTATTAATCATCTCATTACCTAGTGATACCCTTCACTTACATTGTACTCTGCTCATTGGTATTAATCATCTCATTACCCAGTGATACCCTTTAGTTACGTTGTACTCTGCTCACTGGTATTAATCATCTCATTACCCAGTGATACTCTTCACTTAGGTTGTACTGTGCTCACTGGTATTAATCATCTCATTTTGCAGTGATTCATTAGCAACATGTCTGGCAGGGTTCGTGAAGGTGTCAGGAAAGGGAGTTCCATTGCTTCAGCCACTTCTGGGACTGCTCCTCGACCAGGGAGAGGACGCCCAGCTGTACGGGGTCGTGGTGCAGCAGAAACGGCAGCACAATATTTTAAAACTTCTGGTCCCCGTGTGGTGGTTGAGCAGATGGAACCTGACGTATTGATGGACATCATGACTGCATCCCAGACCTCTACTGTGAGCAGCACTCCAAGCAGCAGCAGCAGCAGCAGCCAACGCCCCACGCTTGCTGTGACATCCAGCCCAGCAGCCAGTGGTCAGCAGCCCTCCCAGGACGACAGCGCTCTGTCCCTCAGTCCGGCATCTGGGAACATATTGATGACTGAAGCTCAGGACATACTGGGGACTGATATGGAGGAGATTCAGCTCAGGACAGAATCACAACTGTAATTGGACGATGTTGATGAAGAGGGGTCTGTGTCTGGGGATGTAGGGGCGGAAGAGGAGGTGGGGGTCCAGTCAGAGGAAGAGCTTGATTATGATGATGACGATGATGATGGTGTTGTGGACCGTCCGTATGTGCAGCCTGAGTCCGGGGAAGAATGGTCGGAGCAGGATGACGAGTCACTTAGGCATAGGCAAGGATATCGCCATTAGAGATGGCCTGAATGGTTCGCCGGCGAACGGTTCCAGGCGGACTTTGGGTGGTTCGCGTTTGCATGCAAACTTTTCCGGAAGTGCGATTCGCCCCCATAGTGCACCATTAGGGTCAACTTTGACCCTCTACAGCACAGTCAGCAGGCCCGTTGTTGCAAATCAGGCTACACTATCTCCTGGAGCCACCCCCCCCCCCTTTATATAAGGCAGGCAGCGCCGGCCATTATAGTCGTTTGTGTCCCTGTAGTAATTAGTGAAGGGAAAGCTGCTGACAGACTCTCATAGGGAAAGATTAGTTAGGCTCTTGTAAGCTTGCTCCTGGCTGATTGTTATTCCTAAAATAGCACCCCACAACACCTCTTTTGAGAGCTAATCTTGTTCTTGTGTTGTTGTTTTTTTACCTTTCTCTCTCTCTCTCTCTCTCTCTCTGATTTTGTCTTCGAGGGATTTGTAGGCTGTCAAAAGCAAGCACACATACATTGGCCAGGAATCTAACCCAGGTCAACTGCTTGGAAGGCAGCTATGCTCACCACTATACCACCATTGGCCAGGAATCAAGCCCAGGTCAACTAACATTACAGGCTGAAGCCAGCCATTTCACTCATCTCTTCAACTACAAGAAAGGCCCAGGAGTAGTCTTAGCTACCATAATATCAATGTTACGGCAGGGCCCTTATTACACTTTCTCTTACAGAGCTATGGAAACCATTTTGCCCATGCGATAAAGCGAGGTGCAAAAATTAAATCATGCCTAGCAGGGGATGGTTTCAATCTACCAACCTCTGGGTTATGGGCCCAGCACACTTCCACTGCACCACTCTGCAGTCTGTTTACATTTGTATACAATCTTCAAGTTCAAGAAGGGAACATTAGTTGAAATAGTTACACTACAATATATGTTACAGCAAGGCCCTAATGAAACTTTCTCTTAAGGGGCTATGGCCACAGATTGGCCCATGTGGTAAAGCAAGGTGTAAAAAACAAAGTACACCTAGCAGAGGATGGTGTCAATCCATCAACCTCTGGGTTATGGGCCCAGCACACCTCTGCTGCACCACTCTGCTGCCACACAGTGAATGCTTCGTTGTAGGAAAAAGTGGTGTTAAACTTCTTGGACCAGACTAACTTCCTCCCTCCAAAAGGCACACATACATCCCCATAAAATCATTTAGCAGCACCTACATGCACAGTCTCTGTGGCACAATTGTTTCACGCATTTGGCTGTTAACCAAAAGGTTAGTGGTTCAAGCCCACCCAGGGATGGCTTTGCCTTTTGTGTTCAACAGTTGTCCGAAGAGAACCCCATATAGCCATTCAGCAACAACTACATACACAGTCTCTGTGGCACAATTGGTTAGCGCATTTGGCTGTTAACTGAAAGGTTGGTGGTTCAAGCCCACCCAGGAACGACTTTGTGTTTTGTGAAGGGAACTAATGTACCCTTCTTAAACTTGAAGATTGTATACAAATGTAAGCAGACTGCAGAGTGGTGCAGCGGAAGTGTGCTGGGCCCATAACCCAGAGGTTGATGGATTGAAACCATCCTGTGCTAGGCGTGATTTCATTTTTGCACCTCGCTTTATCGCATGAGCAAAACGGTTTCCATAGCCCTGTAAGAGAAAGTGTAATAAGGGCCCTGCCAGAACATAGATATTATTGTAGCTAAGACTACTCCTGGGCCTTTCTTGTAGTTGAAGAGATGAGTGAAATGGCTGGCTTCAGCCTGTAATGTTAGTTGACCTGGGTTTGATTCCTGGCCAATGGTGGTATAGTGGTGAGCATAGCTGCCTTCCAAGCAGTTGACAGCATACAAATCCCTGGAAGGCAAAATCAGAGAGAGAGAGAGAGAGAGGAAGGTGGAAGAATTACACTCCCTGATTGATGTATACACATGCAGTAGTGTAGGCCTGCAATTTAGCATTGAATGTGATTTCTGCCCTTAAAACCTGTCAGAGGTGCCGAGTGTTGTTTGTTTTGCTAGATGCTGTAACTCCTTTTTCTATTGCCTGAGGAAGCGGGCACTGACCTGTGAAACGCGTTGCTTTGTTTTATCTGGAGTTCGTTAATAAATAGACTGAATGTACAGTCGTGTTGTGTCTGCTTGGAGGAGGTAAATCCACCACTGCCTCCTCTTATTACCAAATTTTTGGCTTTTAAGCTCATTTAAAGGGGAACTGAAGATAGAGGTATATGGAGACTGTCATGTTTATTTCCTTTTAGACAATACGAGTTGCCTGGCAGCCCTGCTGATCCTCTGCCTCTAATACTATTAGCCATAGCCCCTGAACAAGTATGCAGCAGATCAGGTGTTTCAGTGGTTCAGACTGATAAGTCTGATCTGACAAGACTAGCTGCATGCTTGTTTCTGGTTTTAATCAGATACTACTGCAGAGAAATAGACCAGCAGGGCTGCCAGGCAACTGGTATTGATTAAAAGGAAATAAACATGACAGCCTCCATATACCTCTCTCTTCAGTTCCCCTTTAACCACTTGGGGACGCACGCTTTACCCCCCCTTAAGGACCAGCACTGTATTCTGTGATCTGTGCTGGGTGGGCTCTGCAGCCCCCAGCACAGATCAAATAGCAGGCAGAGCGACCAGATCACCCCCCTTTTTCCCCCCTATGGGGATGATGTGTAGGGGGGGGTCTGATCGCTCCTGTTGGCTGAGGTTTGCGGGGGGGCACCTCAAAACCCCCCTCCGCGGCGACATTCACCCCCTCCCTCTCCTACCTCCCTTCCCCTCAGAGATCAGAGGCTGCACAGGAATGGATCTGTCCTGTGCAGCCTCTAACAGGCTCCTGCCTGTCATGTGACAGCGATCCCCGGCCGCTGATTGGCCGGGGATCGCTGATCTGGTACAACGCTGCTACTGTTAGAAACGTTGTACGAATGTAAACAAAGCGGATTATTTCCGCTTGTGTTTACATTTAGCCTGCGAGCCGCGATCGGCGGCCCGCAGGCTATTCACGGAGCCCCCCGCCGTGAATTGACAGGAAGCAGCCGCTCTCGCGAGCGGCTGCTTCCTGATTAATTAGCCTGCAGCCGGCGACGCAGAACTGCATCGCTGGTCCTGCAGCTGCCACTTTGCCGACGCGCGTTATGAGTGCGCGGTCGGCAAGTGGTTAAAACCCCCTTTATCATAGAAGATTTTATTTTTTGTCAAAAGTTAGCAGAAATTGATTTTTATTGTTTTTTTCACAAAGTGTCATTTTTCACTAACTTCTGACAAAAAAATTAAATCTTCTATGAACTCACCATACTCCTAACAGAATACCTTGGGGTGTCTTCTTTCTAAAATGGGCTCACTTGTGGGGTTCCTATACTGCCCTGGCATTTTAGGGGCCCTAAGCCGTGAGGAGTAGTCTAGAAAACAAATGCCTCAAAATGACCTGTGAATAGGACGTTGGGCCCCTTAGCGCACCTAGGCTGCAAAAATAGTGTCACACATGTGGTATCGCCGTACTCAGGAGAAGTAGTATAATGTGTTTTGTGGTGTATTTTTACACATACCCATGCTGGGTGGGAGAAATCTCTCTGTAAATGGACAATTGTGTGTAAAAAAATCAAAAATGTGTCATTTACAGAGATATTTCTCCCACCCAGCATGGTTATACACCCCAAAACACATTATACTACTTCTCCTGAGTACCGCAATACCACGTGTGGCACTTTTTTGCAGCCTAACTGCGCTAAGGGGCCCAAAGTCCAATTAGCATCTTTAGGCTTCACAGGGGTGCTTACAATTAGGCACCCCCCAAAATGCCAGGACAGTGAACACACCCCACAAATGACCCCATTTTGGAAAGTAGACACTTCAAGGTATTCAGAGAGGAGCATAGTGAGTCCATGGCAGATTTCATTATTTTTTTTTGTCGCAAGTTAGAAGAAATGGAAACTTTTTTTTTTTTTTTTTGTCACAAGGTGTCATTTTCCGCTAACTTGTGACAAAAAATAAAATCTTTTATGAACTCACCATGCCTCTCACTGAATACTTTGGGATGTCTTCTTTCCAAAATGGGGTCATTTGGGGGGTATTTATACTATCCTGGAATTTTAGCACCTCATGAAACATGACAGGTGGTCAGAAAGTCAGAGATGCTTCAAAATGGCAAAATTCACTTTTGGCACCATAGTTTGTAAACACTATAACTTTTACCCAATCCAATAAATATACACTGAATGGTTTTTTTTTTTAATCAAAGACATGTAGCAGAATAACTTTCGCGCTCAAATGTATAGGAAATTCGCGCTCAAATGTATAGGAAATTTTACTTTATTTGAAAAATATCAGCACAGAAAGTTAAAAAAGTCATTTTTTTGACAAAATTCATGTCTTTTTTGATGAATATAATAAAAACTAAAACTCGCAGCAGCAATCAAATAGCACCAAAAGAAAGCTGTATTAGTCAAAAGAAAAGGAGGTAAAATTCATTTAGGTGGTAGGTTGTATGACCGAGCAAAAAAACGTGAAAGCTGCAGTGGTCTGAATGGAAAAAAAGGCTCTGGTCCTTAAGGGGCGAAAAGACTGTGGTCCACAAGTGGTTAAGAAATCGACTTCAGTATGGTTGATTGAAAGTTGATCGACTAGTGACTCACACACTACAAAAGATATCCTATGTGATTCACCTGCACATTCGATCTGGCCGATGTTGTGTCTCCATGCTCTGAATACAAAAATCGATTCCGAGCTGATCGAATAATAGTAAACACTAGCCGATTCCTGTGCGATCGACCAAATATCTTGCATCCTGGTCGGTCAATTAAGCTGGTCAATTTGACATGAAATCAGCCACTTTTCATCGATTGGGAATTCTGGAACACACTCAATTCTCTCTCGATTCTATAAATGATCGAATCGAATAGTTGATGGTACAGCCAAATTGCTTCATGTATGGCTACCTTAAAGCGGATCCGAGATGAAAAACTGACTATAACAAGTAACTTGTCTATATATCTTATCTAAAGTTGATAGTTTACACAGCGTATCTAGCTGCACACAGCTTCAATAGAATATGATTAATTATAATTAATTATTCCTCTGATACAATGAGAGTGGCCATGTTCTGTTTGTAATCATTACACAGGTAATCTGCAACTGCATCTCCAGCCCTCAGCTCACTCCCTCCTCCTCCTCCCTCCTCCCCTCTGCCTCTGAAATCACTGGTTAATAGCCTCCTCCTCCTCCTGCCCAGACTGAGCTCCCATAAGCCCCTTGCTACATGGGTCTGCCTTGGCGTTTTGGAGAAGCTGTGGGCGAGGCTTGTTTAGTTTATTGGGAATTAGAGTATTAAAACAAAAAGAAAAAATATTTGGCTTGAGGAATGCCCTATAAACTATATATATGGAACACAATCATGCAATTTGTAAAAGTTCATTTTGGATCCACTTTAACACTGAAGACTGTACAGACTTTTATAAGCAAAGCTTGTATTATGGCGGTCTGAAGTACCTTTCAGGTGGCTCAGGCTCATGCTGTGTTTTTATGAAACACCTGGCTTACAAGTACTTACCAGCAGAAGTGGTTTCTGGCTGCCTTTCTCTAAGCTTATTAAAGGACCTACAAATATAAAAAATACAAAATTGGTATTTCTTCAATGTTACAATAAAAACAAAACAAAAAGAAATAGATATGTGAAAAAGGGAGGAGAGAAGTGGGGAGGGGAGGCTCCATACTAACAGGCCAAAGTAGCCAGTGCTGCCAAAATCTATAATATAATTTGTACAGTAGTAGTTTTTAAATGCCGCCTGTATATAAAAACAATGCATTAGTAGCTGATTTCTTTGGTTGCCCACTAACCTCTGGTTTCATCTTAGCATTATTCTGCCACTAACTACAGGACAATTTGAATTAATGGGCTCCTGGATGATCTGAGTAGTTCTCCAAAACCCCCCCCCCCACAAAGAATAGAAACCACGAGTCAGGGGAGTAGCTAGAGGAGAAAAAGGGGCGACATCTGTACCAGGGCACAGCATCTGGGAGAGGCGGGAGGGGGGTTCGCACTGGATTGCCGTTTAGACTGGGATTACCTTTGTGTACAGCCCCAACAAAGTATCAGCTAAGCAGCCAGCATCATGTGTGTAGACAGGGCCGGATTAGTACTCTTTACTGTCTTAATGATACAGCGCTCACCACCTCTAGTGCAGAGTTCACGTTTAATTAGCTGCTTGCTGCCAGACTAGTCGAAGACAAAACCTCCTTGCTTTTCCATCTTATATTCAACACAGCTGCGCTTCTTGAATCCTCTTTATGCCTCCAGAAACTCCTCTTGTTAGCATGCGTATCAAAAAATCATTCCTCAGTTCCAGCTGTATGAATAAAGCAAAAAGGGGTTTTCATAGTGTATACAAGTTAGATTTAATATGGCCAAATGCCCCAATTAAAAGTATGCGTACCAGATTAAAGATAAAAATCAGCGTATCTCACATATCCATAATGGCTAGGCGCAAATCTCTCCACACCCGTGCTGGCGTCCTCCGTGTAGTTCCAGATAGGTAGCGTGCGTGCTTAGGCTCCGCCCCTGGGCTACCTGGGCTACCTATCTGGAACTGCACGGAGGACGCCGACCCGGGTGTGGAGAGAGTTGTGCTTAGCCGTTATGGATATGTGAGATATGCTGATTTTATCTTTCATCTGGTACGCATACTTTTAATTGGGGCATTTGGCCATATTAAATCAAACTTGTATACGCTATGAGAAGCCCTTTTTTGCTTTATTCATACAGCTGGAACTGAGGAATGATTTATTGATACTCATGCTAAGGCATACAGAGGATTCAAGAAGCGCAAGACAATACGTGGTTTGAGCGCAATCTCAGCAACAAGCCCAGCATAGGCTATCACGGGCGATAACTGAGGGCGCTCACCTTACATTTAAACCTTACATTTAAATTAGCGCTAACCAATCAGAACCAAAAGGAATCCAAAGAGACCAATCCAGATAGAGCGTGTCAGCAGATCAGCTGTGTGTGCACACGTGGTCATTGTTTACAGTGGTGGAGTGCATACTGCGAGCGTGTCCAGCGCTTATCCAGTGGGAGCTGAGCACCATGCGCTCCAGTGACGTCAAAGAGAGGCTGAGACCCAGAGGCTTGCGCCTCAGCATGGGTCTCGGTGTTCTGCCGCCACGAGCAGCCAGTGAATCTTACAGTACCCCCTCCCTTAGTAGTGGACTCTGGGCACTCCAACCTGGGTTTCCCAGGATTTTTCTCATAAAACTCCCTTATTGCTAAATCAGCATGAACCTGTTTAGCAGGAACTCAAGATCTTTCTTCTGGTCCATATCCTTTCCAGTCAATTAAATATTGCAAATAATTTCTTGCAATGCGGGAGTCAAGAATTTTCTCTACCTCAAAATCTTGTTGACCATCTAATACCACAGGTGGAGGGGGTGGGTCTGAAGTCCTGTAATTAGCAGCAGACTTCAACAGTAATACCTGAAAAGAATTAACCCCTCTAATGGATCTAGGCAATTTAACCCTATAGGTAACCCGGTTGATCTTTTCAATGACTGGATATGGACCAATGAACCTGGGTCCCAACTTGGCAGACGGCTGACATAACGGAATGTGATTCATTCATTTTCAGCAGTTCAGTGTAAATCAGAAAACAATTTCTGGGTATTTACAGCATTCCTGATATTTCTCTTCTAATTCAGGAGGATTGGAAATACCAGAAAGTGCATTGAACTTATGGTTGGAACTACAGATGACCTGAAAAGGAGACATCTTAGTGGAACTGTTAACCTGATTGTTCATAGCAAATTCAACAAATGGCAAAAACTGAACCCAATCTTCCTGGCAATCTGAAACAAAACACCTCAAATACTGTTACAAAGACTGATTCATTCTCTCAGTTTGTCCATAATGCTGGGGATACACAGTACGTTTCTCTACCGTGTATCGACCAGCTGATCCGGCCAGCTGGCCTGATCAAGCCACTCGACCCCCGCCCGCTCGATCCCCGGGGACGAGCGGTAATCGATCCGCGCGCATGTGCAGACGAGCGGGGACGCGGCTGGGGTCGATCCGGCGGCTAATCGGCCGCCGGATCGACCCGTGTATTCCCAGCATTAGATTCAGGATGAAACCCAGAAGAAAATGATAATGATACTCCCAGTTTATCACAAAAAGCTCACCAGAACTGAGAGACAAATTGTACCCCTCTGTCAGAAACAATGTTTTCAGGAACACCTCGAATTTGAAAAATATTTTCTACAAAAATCTGAACCAATTTCTTCGCTGAAGGCAGCTTAGGAAGAGGTACAAAGTGTGACATCTTACTAAACCTGTCCACCACTACCCAAATGACAGTTTTACCCTGGGAAACTGGAAGGTCAACCACAAAATCCATGGAAATATGAGACCATGGTTTCTCAGGAATGGGCAAAGGCAAGAGAGTTCCCTGAGGTGCAGTTTGTGCCAATTTACTTCGAGCACAAACAGAGCATGATTTTGCAAAAGACTCAACATCTTTGTTAAGAGATGGCCACTGAGGAGCTCAATAGTTTTTTTTAACCCCTGGATGACCTGCTGGTTTATCTGCATTAAATTGTTTAAATATCTCTTCTCTCAGATCATCAGGAATAAACAATTTCCCTGCAGGTTTGTCTTTGGGTGCCTGATCTTGGACTCTGAACAACTGGTTGGAAAGGTCAGAAATAATACACTTCTTGGGAATTATGGACACAGGATCCATATTGTTTTTTTCTTTCAAAAAACATCTGGACAAGGCATCAGCCTTAATGATTTTTGACCCAGGCTTATAGGTGATGCGGAAATTAAACCTAGAGAAAAATAGTGCCCAACAAGCTTGTCATGAATTCAACCGTTTAGCATTCTCAATATACTCAAAATTCTTATAATCGGTGTAAATTGTCACAGGATTCTCTGCACCTTCCAATCAATGTCTCCACTCTTTCAGGGCTAATGTAATTGCCAATAACTCTCTATTTCCTATATCATAGTTTCTCTCTGCAGGAGAGAATTTTTGAGAGAAAAACGCACAAGAATGCAGTCGCTCTGGACTACCAGAAAACTGAGACAAAACAGCTCCTACTCCCACTTCAGATGCATCCACCTCCACAATGAAATACTTTTTAATCTCTAGATGAACCAGAATGGGAGCAGAACAGAAGGCCTGCTTCAATTCTTTAAAAGCTGCAACAGCCTTAGGACTCCAATTAGATGAGTTTTTTGTTAGGTCAGTAACTAGAGTCACTTTACTAAAGAAATTACTGATATATTTTCTGTAGAAATTGGCGAAACCCAAAAATCGTTGCAAGGCTCTAAGACTGTTTGGCTGAGACCAGTCTAATACAGCTTTGACCTTTTCTTGGTCCATGGCCAATCCTGTATCAGAGATGACATACCCTAGAAATGTGACTTGATTGACCTCAAATAAACATTTCTCCAATTTGGCATACAATCGGTTTTCTTGCAATTTTGTTAACACCTTCTTAACATGATCATGACGTTCACACAAGGAAGAAGAAAGGATTAAAATGTCATCGAGGTATACCATCATAAATCTGCCAAGGAACTCATGAAATGTATCATTAACAAAATGCTGAAAGACTGCTGGAGCATTACATAACACAAATGGCGTAACCAGATACTCGTGGTGACCATCTTTGCTATTAAATGCAGTCTTCCATTCATCATTTTTTCTGATACAAATAAGATTATAGGCCCCTCTCAGATCTAACTTCGAAAATATCTTAGCTCCAACCACCTGCGAGAACAAATCATCAATCAAAGGCAAAGGGTATATGTTCTTAACAGTAACCTTATTCAATCCTCTATAATCAATACATCCTCTTAAACCACCATCTTTTTTTCTCAAAAAAACAAAAACTCTGCACCAGCTGGTGAGGAAGAGGTTCTAATGAACCCCTTCTTGAGGTTTTCCTGGATATACCCCCTCATAGCTTGTTCCTCAGGTCTAGTCAGATTGTATAACCGACCATGAGGGGGCATACTACAAGAGAGTTAATCAATAGCACAGTCATAAGGCCTATGAGGAGGTAACACATCAGCTGCTTTTGGAGAAAACACATCAGCAAATTCCTGGTAAGCATTAGGCAGTTTATGTTCAATGAATTTAGTACAACTTAACACCACTTTTTGTACTGGATGACTGACAAGTATGTCATTTATGGTATCAGAAAGTCCAAACAGAAATTGATCCATGAGAGCAGAGTCATTCCAATTAGTTGAGACAGCCCACCGCCTAAACTCTGTGGCTTATTCTTCTACTGTTCGGCGGGCTTGTCGCAAGTTCCTTAACTTCTGAACTGCAGTAGAAGTGACATCAGGATCAGAGTATAATACAGACATGGCTTTAAACAAGTTTTCTTCTGAAGATAAGGCTTCATATGCTCAGGTGGTAGGCCATAGGCTCAGGACTGTGGATCTCCTTGTAATAAGGATATGACAAATGACACTTTTTGAGATTCTGAACCAGAAGATTGGAAACGTAACTTGAAATATGTTAAACAGTTATTCATGAAATTGCTGAATTGAGATCTGGTGCCAAAAAATGTCTCCGGTATAGGCATTTTGGGATCCATAGGAACTCTTAGCAAAAGAACAGGTGGAGTTACTTGATCAGAAGCAGTTACAGGCACTAGAGATGGCCCGAACGGTTCGCGGCGAACGGTTCCAGGCGAACTTCGGGTGGTTCCCCTTTGCCGGCGAATGCAAACTTTCCCGGAAGTTCGATTCGCCCCATAATGCTCTATTAGGGTCAACTTTGACCCTCTACATCACAGTCAGCAGGCACATTGTAGCCAATCAGGCTACACTCAGCCCTGGAGCCACTCCCCCCTTATATAAGGCAGGCTCCGCCGGCCATTACACTCACTCATGTGCCTGCAATAGTGAGAGTAGGGCGAGCTGCTGCAGATTATTTCTCTTAGGGAACGATTAGTTAGGCTCTTGGCTTGTTAGCTTGCTCCTGGTTGAATCTTATTGCTGTAATAGCACCCCACAACAGCTCTTTTCAGAGCTAATCCTGTCCTTGTGATCTATTTTTTTCTTCTGTGTGTCCCACTGACACTTGTGTTGCAAGTCACAGATCATTCATACTGTGTGTGTGCCACTGCCAGCGGCCCAGCACATTCAGTGACTACCTGTGTGACACAGGTAATACCCAGTACTGCATATACCTAGTACCTGTTGTGTTTAGTTAACCCACCTCATCACTGCATATACCTACCTTTGTGTTGAGTGAACCCATCTCACTGCATCTATCTAGCTGTTGTGTTGAGTGAACCCACCTCACTGCATCTACCTACTTTTTGTGTTCAGTGAACCCACCTCACTGCATCTACCTACCTTTTGTGTTGAGTGAACCCACCTCACTGCATACAACTACCTTTTGTGTTGAGTGAACCCACCTAACTGCATATAACTAGCTGTTGTGTTGAGTGAACCCACCTCACTGCATATAACTACCTTTTGTATTGAGTGAACCCACCTCACTGCACATAACTACCTTTTGTGTTCAGTGAACACACTTCACTGCATCTACCTACCTTTTGTGTTGAGTGAACCCACCTCACTGCATCTACCTACCTTTTGTGTTCACTGAACCCACCTCATTGCATCTACCTACCTTTGGTGTTCACTGAACCCACCTCACTGCATCTACCTACCTTTTGGGTTCACTGAACCCACCTCACTGCATCTACCTACCTTTTGTGTTGAATGAACCCACCTCACTGCATACAACTACCTTTTGTGTTGAGTGAACCCACCTCACTGCATATAACTAGCTGTTGTGTTGAGTGAACCCACCTCACTGCATATAACTACCTTTTGTGTTCAGTGAACCCACCTCACTGCATCTACCTACCTTTTGTGTTGAGTGAACCCACCTCACTGCATCTACCTACCTTTTGTGTTGAGTGAACCCACCTCACTGCATATAACTACCTTTTGTGTTCAGTGAACCCACCTCACTGCATATAACTACCTTTTGTGTTCAGTGAACCCACCTCACTGCATCTACCTACCTTTTGTGTTCAGTGAACCCACCTCACTGCATATAACTACATTTTGTGTTCAGTGAACCCACCTCGCTGCATATAACTACATTTTGGGCTTGATTCACAAAGCGGTGCTAACCTACTTAGCACGTGTAAAGTCTTTAGACGAGCTAACCAGGGTGCTAAGTAGGTTAGCACCGGATTTCTCAATCAGATCGCGCGCTAACTTTGCGCGCGCAGTTTTACGCGCGCTAAGTCCCATAGGCTTTAATGGGCACTTCGCGCGGAGCGCTCTGCGCTCTGTGCAGTACACGCGCAAAGTTTTACGCGCATAAAGTTTTGCGCGCGTAAAGTTTTATAGCGAAAAGCTTGTTTAGACATGCTAAGGGGGTTTTCACAGGCGTGCTAACAGTTAGCACCGCTTTGTGAATCAAGCCCATTGTGTTCAGTGAACCCACCTCACTGCACACAACTACCTTTTGTGTTCAGTGAACCCACCTCACTGCATATACCTAGCATCCCCCCCGAGATGGACAAAATGGACAAACCAGGTAGAGGAAGAGGTAGAGGCAGACCCAGAGGAAGGCCACCTGGCACCAGCAGGTCTGTGCGAGGTCGTGTTGATGTGATTTCGTGCGGCCCTGGCCCAAAGTACAGTGCTCAGAAGAAGGCATGTGCCATCACTTTCCAAGATTGTCAGGACGTGCTAGACTATTTAACACAGAACACCTCATCTCCCGCAGCCACCAGTGCTACTACAAGCACCACATCCGCTGCATTTGACACGTCGCAGGAGTTATTTGGTGTGAAAATCACTGATTCACAGCCAACACTGCTACAACAAGATGAAGGTGCTAAGCAAGTTACACCACCTCATACGTCTGAGTTAGGTGGCGATAGTATGGACGTAACGTGTGAGGAGGGGTGTGACGAATATTACGGAAAGTTGTGCGCAAAATCGCCATCGATTTTCGCATGGTCGTGCACAGTCACTGTCAGCCCTGGGTAGGATAACAAATACCTTTCTTTGCTCTTCTTCTGAGAGCATTGCAGGAGTACAGTAGCCTCCCCCACATCCTGTGTCAGGAAAGAATGTCACACGTGGCTAGCTTCCCTGGGGAGAAGCCATTTGGCTACACAGCTCATCTTTCCCCAAAAGAAAAACCTCCTCAAACTGGTTGAGATTCAAATTTCCCTCCAAAAACTCATAGCCTCACACAAAGGGAACGTTAACTTATTAATAATTCAAAATAGGTTTGGCACAGCAAGACCAAAATTACATTTCCTGATACCTAGGAAACAGGTCTATAATTCACATGAATTATCATTCTCTAGCTATCAGGAATCAATTGAGAAACCACTTTATCCGGCATGCGTAGAGCAAATTCGTTAGACTTGGCATGTATAGCCTCATTTAATACAGAGTCGCATGCTGCTTATGAATATGGGCTCGGATTTGCGATACACTAATCTTGGGCCGAGTCACACAAATTATTAATAAATTGGTACATTTCTTGCTCTAAGTCTGAGGGTGGCAACCTGGTTTCCAGGAGGGAACCCTGCCTTAAACACACCTACTTTCCAGGTAGTGACCGCCCCAAAACTGAGGTCAGTAAAAAGTGTTTGCGAGGAACTCCGCCTCAGTTCTTCAAATTCCATCGAGCAGGGAAGTCTAGACATGTGCTCACGGAGAACCGGGTGCATGTTGTGTACAAAGGACTTTTAACCTGAATGCCTACCTTTAAACTGGACTATTTTCTTCATTCTTCAAATGGACAGCTCAGCATAACTAAATAAGAATTTTCTGATTTTATTCCTTTTTATTTTTAAGCTCTGTGTATATGTTAATTGGTGTATATAACTGTATGTAATGCATTTTTGTTATTAAACGTTTTAAAAATCGTTTAGCGGTTATGACCTGTTGCTGAACATACACAATCGTACCTATTCTCCTGAACTCGCTACCCTGTGTTTAATAGAAGTATACATTTATAACCCGTATGCGTGAATCCGGCTCAGATAGTCAGATCTGACCCAGATTCCTGCATACTGCTAATAGAGCGTTCTCCAAGTCCTAGTATAATTACAGTAGCGGGCTGTGTAACTCGCTTGGTGGCAGATCTTTGAATTGTATATGTGTGTGGTGAATCCGTTAGTGGCAGAACGCTCCCTCCATTAGTCAGTTCATCAAATTGCGAACGTGGGTTACCCTTCGTGATGAACAAATGACAGTGTGAGAGGATTTCTGACGCTGATCGACTGACCTACCCGCAGACCGGCCTAGCGGTCTGTGACAAGGGGGATGATGAAGTACCTGGTGTTGGTGCAATTTTGGAGGTGTCAGGAGGATTATGATGACGATTATACGGATGCCACGTATGATCCCAATAGAGGAGATGAACAGGGGGACAGTTCAGAGGGGGAGTCAGAGAGGAGTAGGAGGAGACGAGTCCATGAAAGAAGCAGAGGGAGCTTGTCCTCAGAAACAGCTGGGGGCAGTGTCCGGCGCCATGTATCGCCAGCTATGGACAGCCAGCCAACATGCCCTTCAACGTCAGCTGTTGATGCCACCATAGTGCCATCAACACAGGGGGGCTCAGTGGTTTGGAAAATTTTTAACGTGTGTGCCTCAGATCGGAGCAAAGCCATCTCTTGTCTCTGCCTCCAAAAATTGAGCCATGGAAAGGCCAACACTCATGTAGGGACAAGTGCCTTATGAAGGCACCTGGAGAAAAGGCACAAACAGCTATGGCAAGAACACCTGAGGAAAAGCAGCACCCAAAAGACAAGCCACCCTCCGCCTCCTCTTCCTTCTTCAGGTGCATCATCTTCAGCCACTTTCTCCCTTGCACCTTCACAGCCACCCTCCTCCACACTGCCTATGCCCTTGAGCGGTTCCTGCTCCTCTGTCCACAGCAGCCAGGTGTTCGTGAAGGAAGTGTTTGAGCGGAAAAAGCCAATTTCTGCCAGTCACCCTCTTGCCCAGCGTCTGACAGCTGGCGTGGCGGAACTATTAGCTCACCAGCTATTACCATACAAACTGGTGGAGTCTGAGGCTTTCCGTAAATTTGTGGCTATTAGGACACCGCAGTGAAAGATACCAGGCCGCAATTATTTTTCTAAAAAGGCCATACCCAAACTGTACCGTGCAGTTGAGAGACAATTGGTGTCATCTCTGGCGAAGAGCGTTGGGTCAAGGGTCCACCTGACTACGGATGCCTAGTCTGCCAAGCATGGGCAGGGCCGCTACATTACGTTACACAGCCCATTGGGTCAACCTGGTGACCGATGGCAAGCAGGGAGTACGTGGCTGTGCAGCGGACCAACTTGTGACACCTCCATGGCTTACAGGCAGGCCTCCTGCCACCTCCTCTCCTTCTCCTCCTGCTACATCCTCTTCACTGTCATCCTCCTCCTCCTCCTTGGCTGAGTGGCAGTTCAATTCTAGTGGTGCTGCTATCTCCTCCTCTCCAGCTACACAGACCCATCTCCCCAGAGCCTACGCTGCATGCTAGGTACGACGGTGTCACGCCATTTTAGACATGTCTTGCCTCAAAGCGGAGAGTCACACTGGACCAGCTCTCCTGGTTGCTCTTAACAAAGAGGTGGAGCAATGGCTGACCCCGCACCAGCTGGAGATTGGTAACGTGGTGTGTGACAACGGCAGCAATCTCCTTTCCGCTTTGAATTTGGGAAAGCTGACACATGTACCCTGCATGTACTATGCTGAATCTGGTCGTGCAAAGATTTGTCTCAAAGTACCCAGGCTTAGAGGACGTCCTGAAGCAGGCCAGGAAGTTGTGTGGACATTTCAGGCGGTCTTACACGGCCATGGCACGCTTTGCGGACATTCAGTGGAGAAACAACTTGCCGGTGAGACGCTTGATATGCGATAGCCCGACTCGCTGGAATTCGACCCTGCTCATGTTCTCTCGCCTGCTAGAACAGGAGAAAGCCGTCACCCAGTACCTGTACAATTACAGTAGAAGGATACAATATGGGAAGATGGGGATGCTGTGGCCCAACAACTGGACACTGATGCGAAATGCATGCAGGATTATGCGGCCGTTTGAGGAGGTGACCAACCTGGTGAGTCGCGCTGAAGGCACCATCAGCGACTTGATCCCCTACGCTTACTTCCTGGAGCGTGCCGTGCGTAGAGTGGTGGATAAAGCTGTGGAGGAGCGTGAAGAAGAACAGCTACGGCAGGAGGAGTCGTGGGAGCAATTTTCATCCAAACCAGATGTTTCCTCAACACCTGCGGCAGCACAGAGGGGAGAGGAGGAGGAAGAAGAGGAGTCGTGTGGGGAAGAAGAGGAGTCAGACTCAGATGATGAGGAAGGTGTTTCTGTGGAGGAGGAAGAGGCAGCGGCAGAAGAACAACCGCAGCAGCCGTCACAGGGGGCTTGTGCTGCTCCACGTTCCAGTGGTATTGTTCATGGCTGGGGGGAGGAAGAGGACTTACGTGACATCACTCAGGAAGAGCAAGAGGAGATGGATAGTACGTCTGGATCAGACTTTGTGCAGATGGCCTCTTTCATGTTTTCCAGCCTGTTGAGGGACCCCCGCATAAAAAAACTCAAGGGGAATGACCTGTACTGGGTGGCCACGCTACTAGACCCTTGGTACAGGCACAAAGTGGTGGACCTGTTACCAACACAACAGAAGGTGGAAAGGATGCAGCACTTGCAGAACAAGCTGGCAATGATGCTTTACAATGCGTTTAAGGGTGATGTGACAGCACAACGCAATAAAGGTACCACTGCCAGTAATCCTCCTCCCATGTCCACGCAGGCAAGGACAGGACGCTCCAGCGATCTCATGGTGATGTCGGACATGCAAACATTCTTTAGTCCAACGCCTCGCCGTAGCCCTTCCAAATCCACCCTCCACCAATGCCTGGACTGGCAGTTAGCCGACTACCTGGCCTTAACTGTGGGTGTAGACACTGCGAGCAGCGAGGATGAACCCTTGCTCTACTGGTTGCGCATGCTTGACCTGTGGCCAGAGCTGTCCCAATTTGCCATCCAACTTCTCTCTTGCCCTGCTGCAAGCGTCCTGTCAGAAAGGACCTTCAGTGCAGCTGGAGGCATTGTCACTGAGAAGAGAAGTCGCCTAAGTCACAAAAGTGTTCAGTACCTAACCTGTATAAAAATGAATGAGGCATGGATCCCGGAGGGCTACTGCCCGCCCAAAGACTAAGTCAGTCCCCTTACACAGCATCTCTGCCTGCACGCCGTGTGACTGCCTGCCCCAAGACTAAGTCGCTCCCCACACAGCACCTCTGCCCGCAGGCCACTTGCCTTCTCCGCCACCACCAACAGGGTCCAGGACTCCAGGTGGATTCCTGAATTTTATAATATATTCTATAACAATTGTTCTGGTGCGTGTACATGCCTTCCTAATTTTTCTGGCTGCACTGAATCTGCAACAACAAAACAAAAGGCATGTACATGTGTCAATTCACCTTCGTGATCGTTACCTTGCCACAATGAAGCAATGAACGCCGGCTATATTAGTGTCTCGGGTGTTAGACCCCTTTAAACAACTTTTCCATCACTTTTGTGGCCAGCATAAATGTTTGTAGTTTTCAAAGTTCGCCTCCCCATTGAAGTCTATTGCAGTTCTCCAAAGTTTGCGCAAACCAAACTTTTGCGGAAGTTTGTGTTTGAGATTAGCGACTGAAAATCGGAGGTTCGAGCCATCTCTATTAAGGAGAGTTAAGCCATGATTTAAGTCAATTAAGGAGAGTTATACAATGGATTAAGTCAGTTGAAGAATACCCGAGGTGACATGTGACATGATAAGGTAGACATGTGTATGTACAGTGCATAGCACACAAATAACTATGCTGTGTTCATTTTTTTTTCTTTCTCTGCCTGAAAGAGAATGTATGCAAGTGGCGGTTCTTGTTAGGGCTGGGTCAGACTACGTACAGTGTGACCCGCAATGATGAGAAATTATAACTATAAGACACTTTTCTAGCAGAAAATGGCAGGAAAGAGATAAAAATGGTCAAAAGTTCATAGATTTTAGCTCTGACATACTTCAATGAATGTGTCATTGAACAAAAACAATAAAACTGTAAAAACTTAAAAAGTAGATTTAAATATTAAATAAAACTGTGTCATATCTTAAAAGTCATTTTTAGGAGAAGGAGGATAGATACAATTGTTTATTTAATTAGAAAAAGAGAGAACACCAAGAGCCCAATATAGTGTAGTATGTACTAGTAAAGGTATAATTGATAGAGTAATAATATTAATTTAATACTCACAAACCAGGTTTACCAAGTAGGCAACCACTGTCAAAGCAGGTGGGGAGATTGTCCTGACCCCACTCAGGATTAAAAAGTCGCTCTCTGTAGTTCAAGAAGGAAGGGTACAACCCTCCACCAAGGGTGGACTTGATGTAGTTAATAGGATAACAGAGGCGCCAATAGGATAAAAAACACTAAAAGAACTTAAAAACCCATCTTGGTAATAGAGGAGGCAGTGGTGGACTCACCCCCTCCAAGCAGAACACACGACTGTGGATTTTCAGTCAAAACAATTTTATTGGATACTCCAAATAAAGTGCAACGCGTTTCACGGGATACAAACCCGCTTCATCAGGCAATAACAGATAGGAGTAAACAGCATCTGCCAGCATCATCAACACTGAGCGCCTCTGTGTTGATGTGTTTGGAGTATCCAATAAAATTGTTTTGACTGAAAATCCACAGTCGTGTGTTCTGCTTGGAGGGGGCGAGTCCACCACTGCCTCCTCTATTACCAAGATGGGTTTTTAAGTTCTTTTAGTGTTTTTTATCCTATTGGCGCCTCTATTCTGTTTATTTAATTAGTTTATTTTCACCTTGGGTGTCCTTTAAGGAGAGCTAAACCATGAGTTAAGTCAGTTAAGGAGAGCTAAATCATGAGTTAAAAGGGGTTCTTTGGTATTTCTAAAACATATAAAACTGACACTTACCTGGGGCTTCTATCGGCCCCCTACAGCTGTAATGTCTTGCGGTTCCCCACCGCCGGTAACCTGCTAAATATTCGTCTAACTAGACGAATAGAACTGTGCGCGCGCTCCCGTGCACACAAAGTGAGCAGGGCGTGGCCATAGCCGCTCAGCCACAGTTCTATTCGTCTAGTTAGACGAATAATTAGCAGGTTACCGGCGGCAGGGAATGGAGCATCGGAGGAGGACGGCGCAGAACATCACAGCTACAGGGGGCCGATAGAAGCCCCTCTTGTTCCCACTGCCCTCCTTAAAGAGACACTGAAGCAAAAAAAATTTTTTGGGGATATAATGACTTGGTTGTGTAGTACAGATACAGTAATTACTAGAACATTAGTTGCAAAGAAAATAGTCTCATATTTTTATTTTCAGGTATATAGTGTTTTTATAATATTGCATCATTCTCTAACATTTGCAGTTTACACACTACTCAGCATTCTAAATGTTTTTACAGAGCAGGCTACTGAACTTTTGAACTAGTCCTCTGCAGAGAAAAAGAAAATACAATGACTGACAGTTGAGATAACAAGCTTCAGAAGACAGAAGAAAGTCGTGGAGCTCAGTAGCTCTTTTGCATAGATAACTGGAGTTTCTTAACTCTTTCTTTACTGGAAACAACAATAGACTTGTGTCTCTGCTCCTAATGTTTTATTTCTTAGCTGTACTACACATACAAATCATTATATCATATTTTTTTCTTCAGTGTCTCTTTAACACATCCTGTAAATTTGGTGTTTCTAGCACATAAGGGGGCTTAGCTATTAACCGCTATTAAAGTCAGCAGCCATTGAATTTAATGTAAAACGCGAACACAATTTTTTAAAAATTTGCGTTAAAGGAAAATGGCGAACAACCCAAGTTCGCCGGGAACTTTTCGCCGGTGGACTGTTCAAGCCATCTCTACTGGCAATCTGCTGACTGTGCATTTAGGCAGGGTGCTTTAGGGATCATGGCAAAAAGGGTGCTAAGTGACCTCTCTGCTACTAATATGTATACATGTACCCTTAGGGCCTGATTCAGTAAACGGTGCTAACCCAGTAAGCACACCTAAAGGCTTTGAGCGTGCTAACTAGAGAGCTAAGTAGTTAGCACATGCAAACTACTATGCACCGTAGTTAGCACATGCAGACTACTACTTAGCACCGTGCTAACAAGGGTGCTAAGTAGTTTGCATGTGCTAACTAGGATGCTAAGCAGATTGCATGTGCTAACTACGGTGCTAAGTAGTTTACATGTGCTAACTATGGTGCTAAGTAGTTTGCATGTGCTAACTACTTAGCACCCTAGTTAGCACGCGCAAAGCGTGTTAGCACATGCAAAGTGGCTTTTCACTGGCGTGCTAACACTTAGCACCCTTTTCTGAATCAAGCCCTTAGTGTCGCACATCAGAATGGAGTTCAATCCTGCTGGTGGCACTGTGGGGAATGAGCGTTGCACAAACGCATCGTCCTGCAGAGAATGTGTGTACTAATGCTATTGGATGGGGATTAGGCACAGTGGTGTGGCCCACAATCGCCCATCCTGCATATGGTGCAATGACGGAAACAATGCGTTCAGGGATTCCTGGTCATTTTCATGGTGGTGTGCCCTGTCACACCACAGAGCAAAATTGTTAAAATTATATTTCCTGCCCACTATATTACCACAAAAATTTTAAAACAACTGGAAAAAAACTCTCCAGTATGACAGGCCCTCAGTGTGATTTTTAAACAAGATCGGGAGACACCTTTACACATGCTGGATTTGCACATGAGGTGGTGCCAAATGGCCACCTCAGCCTGGTTTGGTAAAACATGGGGATGTAGCTTAACCACTTGCCGACCGCGCACTCATAACGCACGTCGGCAAAGTGGCAGCTGCAGGACCAGCGACGCAGATCTGCGTCGCCGGCTAATTCATCAGGAAACAGCCCCTCGCGCAAGCAGCTGTTTCCTGTCATTTCATGGCGGGGGGCTCCGTGAATACAAACAAACAAACAAACAAACACAGAACATTTATATCGCGCTTTTCTCCTGGCGGACTCAAAGCGCCAGAGCTGCAGCCACTAGGACGCGCTCTATAGGCAGTAGCAGTGTTAGGGAGACTTGCCAAAGGTCTCCTACTGAATAGGTGCTGGCTTACTGAACAGGCAGAGCCAAGATTCGAACCCTGGTCTCCCATGTCAGAGGCAGAGCCCTTAACCATTACACCATCCAGCCACTGGCCCATCCAGCCCATTTAGCCTGCGGCTCGCAGGCTAAATGTAAACACAAGCGGAGATAATCCACTTTGTTTACATTTTTACAACTCTGCTACAGTAGCAGCGTTGTAGTAGATCAGCGATCCCTGGCCAATCAGCGGCCGGGCATCGCTGTCACATGACAGCGGGGAGCCTGTTAGAGGCTGCACAGGACAGATCCGTTCCTGTGCAGCCTCCGATCTCTCGGGCAGGGAGGGAGGAGAGGGGGAATCTTGCGGTGGAGGGGGCTTTGAGGTGCCCCCCCCCGCCACCCACAGCAGGAGCGATCAGACCCCCCCAGCACATCATCCCCCTAGTGTGGAAAAAAGGGGGGCGATCTGGTCACTCTGCCTGTCACTTGATCTGTGCTGGGGGCTGTAGAGCCCACCCAGCACAGATCTGAAAAAACAGTGCTGGTCCTTAAGGGGGGGGGGGTAAAGGCTAGGTCCTCAAGAGGTTAAAGTGTAACCATAATGACATATTACATAATCTAAGTTATTCAGGTACCCAATTCTATCTTAATTATTTTTTATTTTAGAACTCTTAGGTGAGACTTGCAAGCCAAATCACCCAAATATCAAAAATGGGGTTGGAAGCGTCATGTTGTTGGGATGCTTTGCTGCTCAAGGGACTGGTGAAAAAACATTTTTTGCACAGCTGGGTATATGCTTGAAAATTAATGAGCCTGAGAAAACATTTTCAAGAAACTTCATATTTCCTCAAAAATGTGGATTGGGATGGAGGGTAGAATGCAGAAGAAACTCTAGAAATTAGAGGAAGACAATGGAGCAGTATGTGGTTTGAGTATTGGAGTGGAGAATGGGGTAGAGCCCCTGGTTCCAAATAGCCCACGTCTTACTAGATTTATATTGTACTGACATATTAGACAGCACTTTACAGAGCACTTTGAGCCAGTAACATTTGTCATATAACACTTTCATATGCGATTTATCGCATCGTGTGGAAAATTAAATTGAATTCAGAATGTCATTACTTTGTTTGAACTCTACACTAACACTAAGCATTTACATTTTACCTTTAACAGGGATAATTGGAGGAAGTTCCTCTTCCCGTTTTTTCTTTTGTTTCTTCTTTTTATGAGGTGCAAGTGACATCAGGTCTGTGACACTTGGATAACTGTCTTTATCACAGTATCTGAAAAAAAAAATCCAGGAAGCATGTTGTTGGATAGGGATATAGAAATATCATTGTATTACTGTGCTGGAAGTCACATCTTCCTGTTGACATAATGGCACTACAATGATATGCTGACATATTTAGGACCATATTTACCAACATGTTGCAAATCACATTCAGCCCAATACGGCCCAGATTTACCTCATAGGAGCCTGTAGGTACAGATGTCCTGGCACCTTAGACTTCACTTTGCCCTCCAGGAACCTACAAAACCTCACCAAACTTCACCCCAATTGTGCTGGCTGTCCCAGCTGTCACCTCTCCCTTATTTTCCTTGCTAGGTAGGTAGCTACAGGTGCCCCTTAGTATTAGGTAGCCAGAAGTACCCTCAACATTAAGTAGCTAGAGGTGCCCTAAGTATTAGGTCGCTAGATGAAAACTCAGTATTAAGTAACTAGAGGTGTCCCTGACTGCAGGGCCGGTTCTAGACTTTTTGCCAACTGAGGCAACCTGAGACAGCAGAGGAAAATTCAGCCTAATGCCTGGTACACACCATGCAATTTCCTTTTCCTGTCAGACAGACGGATCAAATCTATTATTCTGACAGGTCCGATCTGATTTCCAGTTGTTTCCTATGATCAATTTTATATAGAAGTGATTGTAAAATCAATCAGAAAAACTTCAATCCAAAAAAAATAAAAATAATCAGAGTTCAGATGAGACCCGTTAGAAATAATCAATTTAACCCGTCTATCTGACGGAAAAAAGCATGGGGTGTATCAGGCATAACGCAGACACCAATGGCACATTGTTAATCTGCTAAGATTGAGTCTGACTTCACATCTTCAATGGCTCTCTGATTTGGCTCATGTACAGTATTCGAGAAAGTGAGACTCTTGTGCATCATGCGATCAGAAGAAAGGATCATGGTATATAAACCTTCAAGGGGCTTGGTGAGCAATCACTGAGCCTCATAGAAAAATGTTGGTTTCATTCCTAAAATAAAAAAACACCACCCCTCCCAGCCGGTAGTATAAGGTGGCCTTCCCCCCCCCCCAACAGATAGTAGTATTAGGTCACCTTTCTGCCCTCTCATTACCTTCCCCATACAGTATTAGGTGGTTTTACAGCCCTCTCATTACCTGCCTCCCCCCCCCCCCCCCGCTTTATAGTAGTATTAGGCAGCCTTTTTGGCCCCTCATCATTTCCCCTCCCCTAATAGTAGTATTAGGTAGCCAGGTATGTTCCTATATGCAATTATTAGGTGGCCAGATGCTTTCTACAATTAGTAGTATTAGTTAGTCCTCTGAATCCCTTCAGAAAGTATATGGTAGCCACCCAGATGTGCTACTAAATAGTAGTAGGTAGCCAGATGTACTTCCAAACAGTATTAGGTAGTCGTTACCCAGATAGGATTAAGTAGCGTAAGTGGCCTCCAGTATTAGGTAGCCAGATGTATCCTCCCATTATAGGTAGACAGAGATGAACCCCTGGTGTTTGATCCAAGAGGGGCCCCCAGTGTTAGGTAGCCAGTGCTCACTAATATTTAGGAGCCAGAGGGGCTCCAGTATTAGGTAACTAGAGGTACTTCCCCTTCCCCCAGTATTTGGTGTCAGGAGGGGCCAGTCACAATTTGGACTTACCTGGGGCTTCCTCCAGCCTCCCGTAGCCAGCAAGGTCCCCCGGCATCCTCCTGGCTCCTCTCCAGGCCCTGGTCCCTCCGTTAATCAGGGACTTCAGCCTGAAGTTGGCCATGTGCACCCCCGCACAAGCTATGTGTCATTACGCCGGTATGAGAGTCCTGTGCATGCGTGGTTCTCTATGACTGAACCGCGCATGTGCAGGACTCTCACACCAGCTTACATGCGCGGCGGTGGCACACATAAGCAAATTCAGGCCGAAGTCTCTGATTAATAGAGCTTCCAGCGGGACCTGGAGAAGAGCTAGGAGGTCACCGGGGGACCTCCCGGGCTATGGGGGGCTGGAGGAAGCCCCAGGTAAGTCCAAATTAAGATTTTAGGCAGAGCTTAGGGTCCCTTTAACCCCCTCCTGCCTCATTTTAAGAGGTGTTCCTGCACTTGTCTTAAATCAAACCCTAAGTACAAAATTGTCACTATATTTAAAAGGCACTTGAGCTGACATTATATCTATGCCAGGGTGTGTAGTATGGGATCCTTCTACTTACCTGTTCTCGATTTTGAATGGACTTCGATCCATTGTGCTGCCCTGTCCTCCGTTTGTGACCCAGACTGCAGCCAGTCTCACAGAGGACAAAGAAGCAGTGCATGCTCTGTTCACTTGTGCTCCCTATAATTTCATGCTCCTGCCCGGATGTGCACGGTAGCCGAGGCCAGGAGTGTTATGGGTATGCATACTTAACAAGTGCCACTCATCCATGAGTGTTATTTCTCAAGTATGGATGTGCGAGTAGACATAGCATGCACTGCTTCTTTGTTGAACAGGGTGGCAGAGAAGCACAATGGAGGGGAACCCATTCAAACCAGTGATCACTAGTTAAGGTGTTGGACAGAATGCCATTGTGTGTCCGGGGGGCCGGTATGGTTGGCGACAGTGGACCTTAGGTGCTGGAGGCAGAAGTCCAACTGTGACGGAGCGGAGCAAACATGATGTTAGGCAGAGGGCGGGGCAGTGGTAAGTTAAAGTAATCGGATTGTTGGCCAGGTGGTGGTCGCTGGTCGGAATGCCACTGTACACGCCGGATTATCGGCTGAGATAGTCATTATCGGCAATTTCAGTTCATTTTAATCTAGCGTGCGTATGGAGTTTAATAACAGCATTGTATATTGTGTGAGAAACTGCTCTATTTATTTAATGTATGCCTGGCATACTGTGGTTTTGTCCAGAGCTTATGTGTCAGTAATCCTGCGCTTACCAGCTCAGTTGCTGTATCCTCCGCTTGTCGTGCATCTGGGGCTTCTGGTGCAGCCGGCCGCAGTAGCAGGAATGATGTCAGCAGCGTGCCTGCAGGGATCCGGTCACATGGTGCTCTGAATGAAAATGAGGGCGGAAGCATGCTCTGGCAGCGACGCCCCTCTTATGCTCTAAGAAAGCGGGTCAGCTGATGAGCTGTCAGCTGACACGCAGGACTCCACCTCCGGTTCCTGATTGGCCAAGCGGCTTGGGGGCGTGTTTTCCTGCTCACCCAGGCTATTTAAGCTCTGTTCTGACACTTGCTCACTGTCTGCTCTAGCTAACACTTCGCAGTGAAGGCTTCAGACCTTAGTC
This sequence comes from Hyperolius riggenbachi, assembly GCF_040937935.1. Classification (NCBI taxonomy): domain Eukaryota; kingdom Metazoa; phylum Chordata; class Amphibia; order Anura; family Hyperoliidae; genus Hyperolius; species Hyperolius riggenbachi. The sequence goes on from NC_090655.1 coordinate 176,243,169, forward strand.
AGTTCCTTGTGTGACTTGAACCAGCAGGACCCCGGGGATTCCACACTAACTAGCGTATTATTATTATTACTGATTGATATACTGTGTTTGACTTCTGCTTGATTCTCTGACTACTCCTTGCCTATCTATTCTGTACCTTTGTCAATCTGATCTGTTGCCGACCTCTGCCTGAACACTCACTTAGCTCTTGCCTGCCGATTCTGTACCTTGCATATCTGATTGTTGCCGACCTCTGCCTGTTTACTAACCTTGTATTTGCCTGTCGATTTTGTACCGTATCTGTCAGATCTGTTACCGACCCTGATTGCCTGACCATTCTTATTATCTGTACTCAGTGTTAGTGCTGCCTTCTACTCAGGGCCGGGCCGAGGCATAGGCTGGAGAGGCTCCAGCCTCAGGGCGCAGTGTAGGAGGGGGCGCACAATTCATTCAGCTGTCATTCCTAATTGTGTATGAAGCAGAAAGAAATAAGAAAAGGGGATACATAGCATTGACTGCAAGCCAGATAACTAGATATTAAGGTGTTGGGGAGGTTGTGGGCTCTGTGGCCCTCTTAGTCTAATAGCATTCAGTGTGTGACAGCTGGGGAAGGAGGGATGGAGGGGCGCACTTTGGTGTCTCAGCCTTGGGTGCTGGAGGACCTTGTCCCTGCTCTGCTTCTACTAACACTGTCTGTAGACAATTCCTGTTGAGGGAACGTCTGATGTTTGTCTGTCTGCTAGTGCTCACACACTAGCAGATCGTTACATTATGTCTGACTTCAGGGCCACAACTATACAGGGAGCATCACTACAACTGCAGGTTGGCCCAAAACTTTTGGAAAGCTCCAACTATATAGTAAATATTCTATCTGCCAAACTAGGTGTTGTGGCCACATTTGTTATGGCATGTGGGGGCTACATAAAGACCTCGCTTGTTAATCCCTGGCAGATTGCCTTCCTGGCTTTGAGGGTCACAGAAAGGGATGTAAATGTTAGAGGGGCAATGGAATCCTGTGATTTGTAGTGCTCCACTAGACAGTGACTTTCTGTGCTCTAAGAACATTTCTGCTGTAATCATTAGTTCAGACTTGCCTCAGCATGTTCTTAATACTACTGTCTTGCCTTCTCGTCAACTGATACAAATGAGGGACCTTTGGCAGCACCGGTCAAAGATGACACAAGACTGCCGAATTCTGAGTAACTCTGTATTAGAAATGTTGTCAACCTACTGGAGAAAAGAACTGAACTCCTTTTTGAAGATCATATATTTTTAATATATTAAACTTGTCAACTTACCTTTCGAAAGAGTGTTTCCATTTTACTGCAAGGAAAAATAATAAAAAATGTTAAAAACATAAATGTAACCTTTTAAAAACACTTGAAATCTGTAAACATCAAGGCATTCAATTCATTTTTATTCCTGTTTTCTCCTATGATTAGAGATGGCCCGAACGGTTCGCCGGCGAATGGTTCCAGGCGAACTTCTGGTGGTTCGCGTTCGCCATGTAATGCAAACTTTTCCGGAAGTTCAGTTCGCCCCCATAGTGCACCATTAGGGTCAACTTTGACCCTCTACATCAGTGAGCAGGCACATTGTAGCCAATCAGGCTACAGTCTCTCCTGGAGCCACTCACCCCCTTATATAAGGCAGGGAGCGCCGGCCATTACACTCACTCGTGTGCCTGCAATAGTGAGAGGAGGGACAGTTGCTGGCAGACTCTCATAGGGAAAGATTAGTTTGGCTGTTATAGGCTTGTTAGCTTGCTCCTGGCTGATTCTTGTTGCTAAAATAGCACCCCACAACAGCTCTTTTGAGAGCTTATCTTGTTCTTGTGATCTCTTTTTTTTTCTGTGTGTCCCACTGACATTTGTGTTGCATAGACAGCCTTGTTAATTCATACTGTGTGTGTGCCACTACCAGGCCCAGCACATTCAGTGACTACCTGTGTGTGTGACAGCAGGTGCACATTGTAATACCCATCACTGCATATACCTACTTGTTGTGTTTATTGAACCCACCTCATCACTGCATATACCTACCTGTTGTGTTGAGTGCACCCACCTCATCACTGCATATAACTACCTGCTGTGTTCAGTGAACCCACCTCATCACTGCATATACCTACCTGTTGTGTTGAGTGAACCCACCTCATCACAGCATATACCTAGATGTTGTGTTCAGTGAACCCACCTCATCACTGCATATACCTACCTTTTGTGTTCAGTGAACCCACCTCATCACTGCATATACCTACCTTTTGTGTTGAGTGAACCCACCTCATCACTGCATATACCTACCCTTTGTGTTCAGTGAACCCACCTCATCACTGCGCATACCGACCTTTTGTGTTGAGTGAACCCACCTCATTACATCATATACCTAGCTGTTGTTTCCAGTGAACCCACCTCATCACTGCATATACCTAGCTGTTGTGTTCAGTGAACCCACCTCATCACTGCATATACCTACCTTTTGTGTTCAGTGAACTCACCTCATCACTGCATATACCTACTTGTTGTGTTCATTGCACCCACCTACCTACGTGAGTGCAAGCAGTGTGATATACCACTCCGTGCATACCCGTTAACTGTACCTTGGACTGGTTCAACAGTGGGTATTGTGTTGGTAAGGACAGTTCCGGTGGGCATTGCAAAGGGTTTGGCATTTTTGGACAGTCCCTGGAAGGCGGTAGGTATCGCTCAGAGAGTTTCAGGGGGCTTGTTCCTGGAAATCACGGTTCTGATGGGTATCACACTGGGGCTTGTAGTACTGATGGGCATAGTTCTGTAGGTTCTGGTTCTGATGGGTTCAGTCTTGGGGTGACTGATTCTGGAATTTGGTCTTGTCGGGCTGTCACGGCCATCATGAATTATCAGTCAGATTGTTTTACTGGGAATGTCAGTTTTGAAAGTTGAAAGGCGTCTAGTATCTGCCTTTAAGGGGGGGGGGGGGGGGTACTGTTATGATCACTTCTGCAGCATGTACATGCTAGCCAAGCAGTTTTTGATTTCTTTACATGCATTTGCTCACATAGACAATTGTAAAGAGGCGCCCTAATCGTAGATAAAAGAATCTAAAAACAGTTTAAAATTGACAAAAACATGAGGTAGATTACCTCAATGACGACAGAGAGGCTCCCTTGGCTAAATATTCCATTTAGCTTGGCACTTGTATTGGCCTGAGGAAGAGGCTCTCTTGGCTAAATATTTCATTTAGCTTGGCACTTGTATTGGCCGGAGGAAGCGGGCTTGGACCCGCGAAACGCGTTGCCTGTGCTATAAATAAATATTTTGTTTCTTACAAAGATTTGTCGTCATTGAGGTAAGCTACCTCATGTTTTTGTCAATTTTAAACTGTTTTTAGATTCTTTTATCTACGATTAGGGCGCCTCTTTACAATTGTCTAGTGCATCTTGTACCCCCATACGTGTCCCGTTTGAGGGGTGGAGACAGACCACACGTGGTGTACACCACGGTGGACACCTGTCCCCTTTCTTTTACCCAAGGAATGCGACCGCATCTAGGTCCTCGGTGACCTCCCCGAGTGGAGTCGGGTTTATTGTCTCCACCTGCTTCCTGCGGTCGGTTGCCCTTCTGCAACCCACCTTTGTGAGTAGAATTTCACTTACTACAATTACCCGATTGTATTGACAAACTGCACAATTGGGCTCCCCGTTTTTGTTCCCTGTGTCCTTTTTCAGAAGGTGTCCTGACACCCACTACCCACTACACTTGCTCGCATAGTTTTGCTTGCACTCACACTAAGTGTTAATTCCATCTGCAGTCGCTCTGCAGTTCATAGAAGTTTGGGATGCTCTTGTGAAATCAAACTATGGCCTCAATTCACTAAGATCATGCTGGAGATAATAAGGCAAGAGAAAACTTACCTCTACACAGTAAGAGAGTTTCTTATCTCTTCATTCCTTAACCACTTCAGCCTTCAGTTGTTTTCACTTTATGCATCCGATGCTCACCTCCCATTCATTAGCCTATAACTTTATCACTACTTATCACAATGAACTGATCTATGTCTCGTTTTTTTCCACCACCAATTAGGCTTTCTTTGGGGGGTACACTTTGCTAAGAGCCACTTTACTGTAAATGCATTTTAACAGGAAGAATAAGGAAAAAACGGAAAAAATGCATTATTTATCAGTTTTCGGCCATTATAGTTTTAAAATAATACATGCCTCCACAATTAAAACTCACGTATTGTATGTGGCCATTTCTCCCGGTTATTACACCGTTTAAATTATGTCCCTATCACAATGTATGGCGACAATATTTTACTTGGAAATAAAAGTGCATTTTTTCCGTTTTGCATCCATCACTATTTACAAGCTTATAATTAAAAAAAAAAGAAAGATTTCATGTTTACATAGATATTTAAAAAGTTTAGACCCTTAGGTAAATATTTATGTGTTTTTTTTTTTAATTGTAATGTTTTTTTTTATTTTTTATTATTCAACATTTTATGTGGGTATTTTTGGGAGGGTGGGATGCAAATCAATTTTTCTTTTACATATTAGTCTATTTTTTAATTTTTTTTGCATTTTCATGCAGTTGGCTTTTTGGCCACAAGATGGCAGCCATGAGTTTGTTTACAATGACGTCACTCTAAGCATAACACGGATGCTTAGAGTGACGTCGGGGGAAATAGGAACAGAAAAACCTCAGCTTCTGTGCGAAGCTGACGGTTTTTCTCGGGGGGAGAGCAATCAGTGATCGGGCACCATAGCCCGATTCACTGATTGCCTGGCTAGCGAACCCTGGGCCGGGAGTGCGCGTGCACGCGCGCAATCGGCCGCGGGGGCGTGCGGCAGCGCACATGGCCTCCTGGGCGTAGCTAGTACGTTGCTCCTGCTTCACCTCTAATGTGAATAGACTATTTACTTTGTAATACACATAGGAAGGAAACATCAGTACCTGCACATTGAACATAAGGTGGTATTGCAGTTGTTTACAGGACTCCCTTGCTTCCTCTCTTTGGGGACTGCAGCAAGTTATATTGTGAGTCATAGCACCACCTCTAAATGATGTGGTTTTGGCTTTGCCTGTTGTTATATGTACAAAAGTGGGTTGTACAAGTGGAATTCAGCAGATGCAATTGTTTTTACTGCAATATATTTGCACATATTTCCAGTTTACCATGCACTTGTATAGCCCATTGTTGCTGAATCTGGAGTTCTTCTTTTAAATTTCCTAAAGTCATTTTAAGTTAGTTTAATCGAACAATTAAGATAAAAAAACATTTATGTTGGAAAGCTAAATTAATGTGTGATAAGCAAGTGACACTTCAGGTCATTGGGGAAATTAATACAGCTGCTTAACTGTGCACTGGATAGCAGTAATAGGATTATTAGTATGTGACTGTTACTCTTCATTACAAAATATTGTCCCATTGATAGGAATTAACTCTTTTCATAATAAAAGTTTTACAAAAATCCAGTTGTAACTAGGCAACATTGTACATATGGCTGGTATAATCTTACAGACAGTTAGGAGATTACTTAAAAAGTTATAGAATTTCTATTATGCAATAAGTGCCCCAATGTCATCTAAATAATAAAAAATGGCTGGTGATGACCCTAAACTGAAAATACAGTGGCTTGCAAAAGTATTTGGCTCCCTTGAAGCTTTGCACAGTTTATCAAATTACTGCCCCAAACATGAATCAATTTTATTGGAATTCCATGTGAAAGACCAATACAAAGTGGTGTACACGTGAGAAGTGGAATGAAAATTATACATGATTCCAAACATTTTTTACAAATGAGTCAATACTTTATAGAACCACCTTTTGCTGCAATAACAGCTGCCAGTCTTTTAGGGTATGTCTCTACCAGCTTTGCACATCTAGAGACTGAAATCCTTGCCCATTCTTCGTTGCAAAACAGCTCCAGCTCAGTCAGATTAGATGGACAGCGTTTGTGAACAGCAGTTTTCAGATCTTGCCACAGATTTTTGATTGGATTAAGATCTGGACTTTGACTGGGCCATTCTAACACATGGATATGTTTTGTTTAAAACCATTCCATTGTTGCCCTGGCTTTATGTTTATGGTCGTTGTCCTGCTGGAAGGTGAACCTCCGCCCCAGTCTCAAGTCTTTTGCAGACTCCAAGAGGTTTTCTTCCAAGATTGCCCTGTATTTGGCTCCATCCATCTTCCCATCAACTCTGACTAGCTTCCCTGTCCCTGCTGAAGAGAAGCACCCCCAGAGCATGATGCTGCCACCACCATATTTGACAGTTGGCATGGTGTGTTCAGAGTGATTTGCAGTGCTAGTTTTCCGCCACCCATAGCATTTTGCATTTTGGCCAAAAAGTTCAATTTTGGTCTCATCTGACCAGAGCACCTTCTTCCACATGTTTGCTGTGTCCCCCACATGGCTTGTGGCAAACTGCAAATGGTACGTCTTATGCTTTTCTGTTAACAATGTCTTTCTTCTTGCCACTCTTCCATAAAGGCCAACTTTGTGCAGTGCACGACTAATAGTTGTCCTATGGACAGATTCCCCCACTTGAGCTGTAGATCTCTGCAGCTTGTCCAGAGTCACCATGGGCCTCTTGACTGCATTTCTGATCAGCGCTGTCCTTGTTCGGCCTGTGAGTTTAGGTGGACGGCCTTGTCTTGGAAGGTTTACAGTTGTGCCATACTCCTTCCATTTCTGAACGATTGCTTGAACAGTGCTCTGTTGGATGTTCAAGGCTTTGGAAATCTTTTTTGTAGCCTAAGCCTGCTTTAAATTTCTCAATAACTTTATCCCTGACCTGTCTGGTGTGTTCTTTGGACTTCATGATGTTGTTGCTCCCAGTCGCAGAGCAGCTGTCACAGAGCAGCTGTAATTGTACTGACATTAGATTACACACAGGTGCTCTCTATTTAGTCATTAGCACTCATCAGACAATGTCTATGGGCAACTGACTGCACTCAGACCAAAGGGGGCTGAATAATTACGCACACACCACTTTGCAGTTATTTATCTGTAACAAAATGTTTGGAATCATGTATGATTTTTGTTCCACTTCTCACGTGTACACCACTTTGTATTGGTGTTTCACGTGGAATTTCAATAAAATTGATTCATGTTTGTGGCAGTAATGTGAGAAAATGTGGAAAACTTCAAGGGGGCCGAATACTTTTGCAAACCACTGTATATCTTCATCTTCCACACTTTGAACTTTATCAGCTATATCAGATCTACAGTAGGATGCAAAAGTTTGGGCAACCTTGTTCATCATCGTGATTTTCCTGTATAAATCGTTGGTAGAGATGGGCCAAACGGTTCGCCGGCCAACGGTTCCAGGTGAACTTCGGGTGGTTTGCCTTCGCTGGCGAAGGCAAACTTTCTCGGAAGTTCGATTCGCCCCATAATGCTCTATGAGGGTCAACTTTGACCCTCTGCATCACAGTCAGCAGGCGCATTGTAGCCAATCCAGCTATACTAAGCCCTGGAGCCCCCCCCTTATATAAGGCAGGCTCCGGCGGCCATTAGCCTCACTCGTGTGCCTGCTAGAGACAGACTAGGGACAGCTGCTGCAGACTTGTTCTCTTAGGGACAGATTACTCAGGCTCTTGCCTTCTTAGCTTGCTTCTAGCTGAATCTTATTGCTATAATAGCGCCCCAGAACAGCTCTTTTCAGAGCTCATCCTGCTCATGTGATCAATTTTTTTTTCTGTGTTTGAAACTGACACTAGTGTTTTTTAGACAGCATTGCTAATTCATACTGTGTGTCCCACTGCCAGCAGCAGCAGCAGCAGCAGCAGCACATTCAGTGACTACCTGTGTGTGTGTGAGACACTTGTGTTGCTTAGACAGCATTGCTAATTCATAATGTGTGTGTCCCACTGCCAGCAGCCCACCAGCATTCAGCAGCACATTCAGTGACTGCCTGTGTATGTGACAGGGAGCTGCACATTGTACTACCCACCCAGTACTGCATTTACCTACTACTAGTACCTGTTGTGTTTAGTCAACACACCTCATCACTGCATACACCTACGTTTGTGTTAAATGAACCCACCTCACTGCACATAACTACCTTTTGTGTTGAGTGAACTTGCCTCACTGCATATAACGACCTTTTAAGTTGAGTGAACTCACCTCACTGCATATATACCTTTTCTGTTGAGTGAACTCACCTCACTGCATATATACCTTTTCTGTTGAGTGAACTCACCTCAATGCATATAACTAATTAACTGCCTTGTGTTAAGTGAACTCACCTCACTGCATCTAACTACCTGTTGTGTTCAGTGAACTCACCTCACTGCATATATAACTACCTTTGGGTTGAGTGAACTCAAGTCACTGCATATCTACCTTTTCTGTTGAGTGAACTAACCTCACTGCATATAACTACGTTTGTGTTGAGTGAACTCACCTCACTGCATCTAACTACCTGTTGTGCTCAGTGAACTCACCTCACTGCATATATAACTACCTTTGGGTTGAGTGAACTCAAGTCACTGCATATCTACCTTTTCTGTTGAGTGAACTAACCTCACTGCACATAACTACCTTTTGTGGTCAGTGAACTCACCCCACTGCATATATAACTACCTTTGGGTTGAGTGAACTCACCTCACTGCATATCTACCTTTTCTGTTGAGTGAACTCACCTCACTGCATATATAACTACCTTTGTGTTGAGTGAACTCAGCTGACTGCATCTAACTACCTGTTGTGTTCAGTGAACTCACCTCACTGCATATATAACTACCTTTGGGTTGAGTGAACTCACCTCACTGCACGTAGCTACCTTTTCTGTTGAGTGAACTCACCTCACTGCATATAACTACCTTTGTGTTGAGTGAACTCAGCTGACTGCATCTAACTACCTGTTGTGTTCAGTGAACTCACCTCACTGCATATAGCTACCTTTTGTGTTCAGTGAACTCACCTCACTGTATATATAACTACCTTTGGGTAGAAGAAGGCGCAGGTACACCACCTCATAAGTCTGAGTTAGGTGGCGATAGTATGGACGTAATGTGTGAGGAGGGGCATGATGAACCACCTGAAGTTGGTGCAGTTGTCTGAGGAAAGCGAAGCTGGGCAGGAGGATTATGATGACAATTATACGGATGTCACGTATGTTCCCAATAGAGGAGATGACCAGGGGGACAGTTCAGAGGGGGAGCCAGAGAGGAGTAGGAGGAGACGACTCCATGATAGAAGCAGAGGGAGCTCGTCCTCAGAAACAGCTGGGGGCAGTGTCCGGTGCCATGTATCGCCAGCTATGGCCAGCCAGCCAACATGCCCTTCAAGGTCAGCTGTTGATGCCACCGTAGTGCCATCACCCTAGGGGGGCTCAGCGGTTTGGAAATATTTTACGGTGTGTGTCTCAGATGGGAGCAAAGCCATCTGTTCTCTCTGCCTCCAAAAATTGAGCCGTGGAAAGGCCAACACTCACGTAGGGAAAAGTGCCTTACGAAGGCACCTGGAGAAAAGGCACAAACAGCTGAGGAAAAGCAGCACCCCTCAAAAGACAAGCAACCCTCCTTCTCCTCTTCCTCCTTCAGGTGCATCGTCTTCATCCGCTTTCTCCCTTGAACCTTCACAGCCACCCTCCTTCACACCGCCTCTGCCCTTGAGTGGTTCCTGCTCCTCTGCCCACAGCAGTAGCTAGGTATCCGTGAAGGAAGTCTTTGAGCGGAAGAAGCCAATTTCGGCCAGTCACCCTCTTGCCCGGCGTCTGACAGCTGGTGTGGCGGAACTATTAGCTCGCCAGCTATTACCATACAAGCTGGTGGAGTCAGAGGCTTTCCGTAAATTTGTGGCCATTGGGAAACTGCAGTGGAAGATACCAGGCCGCACTTATTTTTCACGAAAGGCCATACCCAAACTGTACCGTGCAGTTCAGAGGCAAGTGGTGTCATCTATTGCGAAGAGCGTTGGGTCAAGGGTCCACCTGACCACGGATGCCTGGTCTGCCAAGCACGGGCAGGGCCGCTACATTACGTATACAGCCCATTGGGTCAACCTGGTGACCGATGGCAGCAAGCAGGGATTACGTGGCTGCGCAGCAGACCAACTTGTCACACCTCCATGGCTTGCAGGCAGGCCTCCTGCCACCTCCTCTCCTTCTCCTCCAGCTACATCCTCTACGCTGTCAACCTCCTCCTCCTCCTTGGCTGAGTGTCAGTTGAACTGTAGCGGTACTACCATCTCCTCTTCCTCTCCAGCTACACAGCCCCATCTCCCCAGAGCCTACGCTGCATGCCAGGTATGACGGTGTCACGCAATTTTAGACATGTCTTGCCTCAAAGCGGAGAGTCACACTGGAGCAGCTCTCCTGGCTGCTCTTAACAAACAGGTGGAGCAATGGCTGACCCCGCTCCAGCTGGAGATCGGCAACATGGTGTGTGACAACGGCAGCAATCTCCTTTCCGCTTTGAATTTAGGAAAGCTGACACATGTACCCTGCATGGCACATGTGCTGGATCTGGTCGTGCAAAGATTTGTCTCAAAGTACCCAGGCTTAGAGGACGTCCTGAAGCAGACCAGGAAGTTGTGTGGGCATTTCAGGCGGTCTTATACGGCCATGGCACGCTTTGCGGACATTCAGCGGAAAAACAACTTGCCGGTGAGACGCTTGATATGCGATAGCCCAAATCGCTGGAATTCCACCCTGCTCATGTTCTCTCGCCTGCTAGACCAGGAGAAAGCCGTCACCCAGTACCAGTACAACTACAGTAGAAGGACACAATCTGGGAAGATGGGGATGTTGTGGCCCAACAACTGGACACTGATGCGAAATGCATGCAGGATCATGCGGCCGTTTGAGGAGGTGACCAACCTGGTGAGTCGCGCTGAAGGCACCATCAGCGACTTGATCCCCTACGCTTACTTCCTGGAGCGTGCCGTGCGTAGAGTGGTGGATGAAGCTGTGGAGGAGCGGGAACAGAAACAGCTATGGCAGGAGTATTCGTGGGAGCGATTTACATCCGAACCACATGTTTCCTCGACACCTGCGGCACCACAGAGGGGGGAGGAGGAGGAAGAAGAGGAGTCGTGTGTGGAAGGAGAGGAGTCAGACTCGGATGACGATTATGAGGAAGGTGTTTCTGTGGAGGAGGAAGAGGCAGCGGCGGCGGCGGCAGAAGAACAACCGCAGCAGCCATCACAGGGGGCTTCTGCTGCTCCACGTTCCCGTGGTATTGTTCGTGGCTGGGGGGAGGAAGAGGAGTTGCGTGACGTCACTGTGGAAGAGCAAGAGGAGATGGAGAGTACGTCTGGATCCGACTTTGTGCAGATGGCCTCTTTCATGTTGTCCAGCCTGTTGAGGGACCCCCGTATTTAAAAACTCAAGGGGAATGACCTGTACTGGGTGGCCACGCTACTAGACCCTCGGTACAGGCACAAAGTGGCAGACCTGTTACCAACTCAACACAAGGCGGAAAGGATGCAGCACTTGCAGAACAAGCTGTCAACGATGCTTTACAATGCATTTAAGGGTGATGTGACAGTACAACGCAATAAAGGTACCACTGGCAGTAATCCTCCTCCTCCTCACCAGTCCACGCAGGCAAGGACAGGACGCTCCATCGATCTCGGGGTGATGTCGGACATGCGGATATTCTTTAGTCCAACGCCTCGCAGTAGCCCTTCGGGATCCACCCTCCACCAACGCCTGGACCGGCAGGTAGCCGACTACCTGGCCTTAAGTGTGGATGTACACACTGCGACTGCGAGCAGCGAGGATGAACCCTTGTTCTACTGATTGCGCATGCTTGACCTGTGGCCAGAGCTGTCCCAATTTGCCATACAACTTCTCTCTTGCCCTGCCGCAAGCGTCCTGTCAGAAAGGACCTTCAGTGCAGCTGGAGGCATTGTCACTGAGAAGAGAAGTCGCCTAAGTCATGACAGTGTTCAGTACCTGACATTTATCAAAATGAATGAGGCATGGATCCCTGAGGGCTATTGCACGACCGAAGACTAAGTCAGTCCCCACACACAGCATCTCTGCCTGCAGGCCGCTTGACTGCCTTCTTCGCCACCACCACCAGGGTCCAGGACTCTAGGCGGATTCCATCCCTTATTCCCCGGCCATTACCCGGGGTCACAAATGGCAGACTTGCCCGCCTCCATATGATTCTCGTGAAAGGAATGTGGTGTCATCTTTGCCCGCCATAACTGGTTCCCGTTAAAGGATTTAAAGTACATTCATTTCAAATACAGCAAGCCCTCGATAGTCCTCCTGTATTGTTATTTTTGGTCACTACCTCGGGGCGGGCGTACATGCCTGCCTGCTGCCCTCCTTGGATGTGTAGTGGTAGCCATTGCTCAGGCTCCACACCGGATTCAAACCCTCATTCCCCGGCCATTACCCAGGGTCACAATGCCAGACTTGCCCGCCTCCATAGGATTCTCATTGTAGCGGTACTGAACAAGTACACAGCAAGTAGAAAATGTAATTTAAAAACAAAACGTAAGCTTTTTAACAATGCCATGGAAAGTTGAGAAGGCAGTCACACATTACCTGACATCACTGAGTGAGGAAGAGCAATCTCGCCATGTTGCGCAGTAGTCCAGCATGGCCGTCACTACACAAACAGCTGGTGCGTTACACAGTTAGTTTGGTGCGTCAGTGTGAAGCAGTACTCTAATTACACTACCTGATTGATGTATACACATGGAAGATGATTTAAAGCTCGTTAGGCCTGCAATTTAGCATTCAATGTGATTTCTGCCCTTAAAACGCTGTTTTGCTTCACATCCAGATTTTTCCCCGGGACTTTTGGCGTGTATCCCACTCCGCCATGCCCCCCTCCAGGTGTTAGACCCCTTGAAACATCTTTTCCATCACTTTTGTGGCCAGAATAATTTTTTCTATTTTTCAAAGTTCGCCTCCCTATTAAAGTCTATTGCGGTTCGCAAACTTTTTCGCGAACCGAACCTTCCGTGGAAGTTTGGTTCGCGAACCTAAAATCGGAGGTTCGGCCCATCACTAATCGTTGGTTGTTACGATAAAACATGTCAGTTAAATCTATCATATAGGAGATACACATAGTGAAATTTGAGAAGTGAAATGAAGTTGATTGGATTTACAGAAAGTGCACAATAATTTTTTAAATACAATTAAGCAGGTGCATAAATTTGGGCACTGTTGTCATTTTATTGATTCCAAAATCTTTAGAACTAATTATTGGAACTCAAATTGGCTTGGTAAGCTCAGTGACCCCTGACCTACATACACATGTGAATCTAATTATGAGAAAGAGTATTTAAGGGGGTCAATTGTAAGTTTCCCCCCTCTTTTCATTTTCTCTGAAGAGTAGCAACATGGGGGTCTCAAAACAACTCTCAAATTAACTGAAGACAAAGACTGTTCACCATCATGGTTTAGGGGAAGGATACAGAAAGCTGTCTCAGAGATTTCAGCTGTCTGTTTTCACAGTTAGGAACATATTGAGGAAATGGAAGACCACAGGCTCAGTTCAAGTTAAGGCTCGAAGTGGCAGACCAAGAAAAATTTCGGACAGACAGAAGTGACGAATGGTGAGAACAGTCAGAGTCAACCCACAGACCAGCAGCAAAGACCTACAACATTATTTTGCTGCAGATGGAGTCACTGTGCATCGTTCAACCATTCGGTACACTTTACACAAGGAGATGCTGCATGCGAGAGTGATGCGGAGGAAGTCCACAGCACAAACAGAGCTGCTTGTGGTATGCTAAAGCACATTTGGACAAGCCAGCTTCATTTTGGAATAAGGTGCTGTGGACTGATGAATTATTTAGGCATAACAAGGGGCGTTATGCATGGAGGAAAAAGAACACAGCATTCTAAGAAAAACACCTGCTACCTACAGTAAAATATGCTGGTGGTTCCATCATGCTGTGTGGCTGTGTGGCCAGTGCAGGGACTGGGAATATTGTCAAAGTTGAGGGGTGCATAGATTCCACTCAGAATCTGCAGATTCTGGAGATCAATGTGCAGGAATCAGTGACAAAGCTGAAGCTGCACCGAGGCTGGATCTTTCAACAAGACAACTACCCTAAACACTGCTCAAAATCCACTGAGGCATTCTTGCAGAGGAAGAAGTACAAAATTCTGGAATGGCCATCTCAGTCCCCAGACCTGAAGATAATTGAAAATCTGTGGTGTGAGTTAAAGAGAGCTGTCCATGCTCGGAGGCCATCAAACCTGTATGAACTAGAGATGTTTTGTAAATAGGAATGGTCCAAAATACCTTCAAAACAGAATTGAGACTCTCATTGGAACCTACAGGAAGCGTTTTCAGAAGCTGTAATTTCTGCAAAAGAAGGATCTACTAAATATTGATTTCATTTCTTTTTTTGTGGTGCCAAAATGTATGCACTTGCCTGATTTTGTTTAAACAATTATTGCACACTTTCTGTAAATCCAATAAACTTAATTTCACTTCTCAAATATCACTGTGTATGTCTCCTATATGATATATTTAACTGACATTTTTATCGTAACAACCAACGATTTATACCGGAAAATCATGACGATTAACAAGGTTGCCCAAACTTTCGCATTCCACTGTATTTATGCATTTTAAATGTAATTTATTTTATATGCAAATGTTTTATTTTGGTAACTATAGGAGCGTGGGGTAGGTAAGGGGTTAATTTTAATTGGAAATGTAAGTATTTTTATTTAATAAAATAGATGTAGCATGTAATTTTACTATTCAGCAACTAGATGCCTCCTCCCTCCCATTTATTCCCATGCAATGTGTGAACAGTACACAGGAACCAGTGTGTGTGGTTTCACATTTGTTTTATCAATGACCATAGCATCTCATTGACGCCGGTGGTCAGTGATCACAGGCACTTTGAGTGGTGAATGGGAATGGTGCTCCTTATACAACTACACTGCCATGGAGGGGGTCACAAGCATACATATCTGTGCGCACCTCGCATTGAAATCAAGAGATGAATATCTATGCCCCTGGAATGGGAACAGTCTTCCTGCGGGGCGTAGATATACTGCTGCAATTGCAGCTAGTTGTCATGTCATTCATTAGTGATAAAACTAGAATACTTTTATTTCAACATCTCTAAATAGATTCAAAATAGGAAAACAATTATTGATAAAAGAACCATAACAGGAAAACACCATAGTCCATACAGATATCGAAATATACAAAATATACATCAAAACAGACTCCTTAAAAGTAAGATAGTATGGTTTAGGAGAATCCTCCAGACCAACCCCCCCCCCCCACCCCCACCCCCATAAAAAAACAAAACAAAAAAAAAACACCAAGAGCGTCAATGTGGAGACTAAATAAATAAAGAAATATAAATTATATTCATTTGGGGAATTGGGATTTTTCTAATTAATATAATTTTCTTGATTAATGCAACTTTCTTGTGAGTCTCTCATTGCCTCTATAATAAAACGGAAGTGTCTTTGTGTCCCATGTCCCTGTGTGTGTTTTTTTTTAACTACGCATGTGCAGGGAGAAACGCAGAGACACTAAAGGGCAGGACACACAGGCGGGTATGTGTGCGGGTGAGCGCATGTGCGTGGCAGGCGCGCGGTGATAGACCTAGCCCGTTTTTAAACGGGCTAAGGTCACTATTATTGTATCATTTATCAGAATACTTGACCAGAGTGGGTTTACTTTCATTAGCATAGAGTATAACTGGTCAAGCGGTGATAGGGCGAGCTCTTTACACCAATATTTTTACCCATGTATTTGAAAATGACGGACATTGCTCTGTAAGTAGTTTTTCAACGTATTTATATATGAATACTGGGAACTGTAGATTTTTTGAGACATATCTTGTGCAGTATGTATGTATTCATTTTTTTGAGATATAATATGCATTAAACTATTTTTTGATTATAATTATTTTATATATATTTATGCCTACTAGTACATAAATCTATTTCAATGTATATATATGATTATTTTATGTATGCTCACCGGTACTACTAATACATTTGAAAGTAACAATACATTTTGACTTGCGTAAACAGTTTCAATTATCAGAGAAGCATAGAGTACCTTTTTTCTTTTAAGGGTTTTTATTTACCCAAGGAAGTGGATCCATGCCTGAAATGCATTGTTGTCCCTCCTCTTTCATAAAATATCAAAATATATTAAACAATTTTGCTAATTGAAGGTAAGCCAACACCTACATTCTTTTCAAGCAGTTTTGAAATATTATATTATTTTTGGGTGCCTCCAGCTACCAGTAACTTTTGTTTTCACCTCGCTTAGGGCATTTGAAATGTTAGATTTTATTGCTGTAAAACTTGAGTGGGGATTGTACTTCCCCACAAGCGATTATACAGGTTGCATGTTGAGCAACCAAAAAGTGCGAGTACTCATTTTATTGTTTACTAACACTGATACAACTAACAGAAAATATGAATCAGTACAAGACATAGAGTCCAGGAGCAACTCACGTGTATAGTAAAACTTCCAATACTGTAATCAAAATCCTCATAAAAACATAAGCAGCAATAAATAAGTGATGCTTATCAATTCCAAAGGCAAATAGTGCAGCAAAGTATGCTGAGGTCAGAAAGAGGTGCAGAGACTGGCCAGTCAACAATCATTTTGCACCTCTATTAGGGCTTTATCAAGGTCATATGCCCCATTTCTCCACATTCATGCTTTTATACCCCATGCTCCTCCCTCTTTATAAACTCCTAGCCAAACACCATGCAGCCACAAGACGAGTCTCATCTGATCCTCAATTGTTTTTGCGACGCTTCTTACTTTTCCTTTCGCGGCCACACTGTCAATTCAGTCAGCCGCTATAGCGTCAATATTGGAACGCATGCGGACAAAATTTCTGCATTACGGGTCCTCATGCCGCATATACGGACATCCGTACATGGAACTGGGTAGACGGAGAGAGACATCTTGTGGCCATTTCCTGTATATTCTTGCATCCAAACTTAATACATTAACAACAATTGAAAGGCAGAGAATTTGTATGTTTCTGATCTATACCATAATTAATACTCCATCTAGGGGTGAGCATGAGGTACCAGCACCAATACAATAGCATACATTGTAATTAATACACTCCAAAGACTGAAAACAACAGAATCCCAATTGTGGCCACCTACAATCCAAACTTAAAGAAAACCTGAACTGAAAATTAAAAGTCAAAATAAGCATACACAAGTCATACTTACCTTCCATGTAGTATACTCCTCAGTGTCTTTCTCCTGTCCCGCGTCCTGTTTGTCCACTGTGAACAAGGTAATTTTCCATCCTCCATTTTGAAAATGGCCATTACCCATAACAGCTTTCTGGTCAGCACACAGTTAAACTGTAACATCGCCCACTTGAGCCATAGGTAAACATGGACATTACCTGGTACATCAGTTTTCCTCTCAGCTTTAACTGACAGCAACTGATATTTTACTGACAGCAACTGATATATTTCAGATCTGACAAAATATTGTCAGAACTGGAAGGGATTATTGTCAGAAGAAAATGGTGAGCTTCTGAGAGGTACTGATGGCAAGGTAACTATGTAATGTTCATTTAAAGTTATCTCATGTGTTTATTTTAAATATGTTTACTCAGTACAGGTTCTCTTTAAAGTCACTGAGGAAGATATCAAAAGCCCTACAACCGATACTCCACAAAGACAAACGCCTGAAGGAAGTTTTTCTTGATTTACCACTGATTGCTTTCAGACAACCTCCCAATTTGAGGCAAATGATGATCAGAAGTGTATTATCTAGAAACTCCAGGCACATTACCCTGCAATAACAGAAGGTGTGAGACCTGCCCTTATATCTTCGGAGCAAGCCAAATACAAATACCAAACTCACAGAAATATCATCACATACAAGACCAATTTTCCTGTGAGTCATCCAATGTTGCATACATGATACGCTGCATGAAATGCCCTCAAGAGGAATCTATATAGGAGTAACAGGACAAAAACTGTGCACAAGAATGAATTACCACTGCTTTAAAATCAATGAAGGTAAATTGGACACACCAGTGGGCCAACATTTCTGTGAACAAGGACACAGCATGCAAGATCTAAATGTACTTGTTCTTAAAGAGAACCTGAACTGAAAATCAAAAGTCAAAATAAACATAAACACATCATAGTTACCTCCTGTGTAGTCTACTCATCAATCTCTTTCTCCTCTCCTGCTTCCTGTTTGTCCACTGTGATCAACGGAATTCTCTGTCTTCCATTTTGAAATTGGCCATTACCCCATAACAGCTTCCTGGTCAGCACACTGTTAAACTGTAATATCATCCACTTAAGCCATAGAGAAACATGGACATTACCTTGTACATTCAGTTGCAACTGACAGCAGCTGATATATAACTGACAGCGACTAGTATATTTCAGTTCTGACAAAATATTGTCAGAACTAGAAGGGATCACTGTAAGAAGAAAATGGTGAGCTTCTGAGAGGAACTGATGGTGAGGTAAGTATGTGATATTCATTTGCAGCTACATCATGTGTTTATTTAAAAAAATGTTACTCAGTTCAGGTTCCCTTTAAGGGTAACTTAAAAATGAACAATCAAGAAAAATTTCTGAGTACAAATTTATGAAAATGTTCAAGACATTAAAAGAAGGTTTAAATTGTGGAACAGGATTCATGACACCTTATTCAACATAATTGACTTGGCTTCAGGATTTTCAGAAACCTCCTGGATTTCATGTATGCTTCACTAACTCACTGGCTCCAGCCTGCTGATCACCTGACACCTAACGGATAAACAGTAACCAGCACAACTGTCATCTTTGTGTTTACTATTTACCTGCATCAGTGTTTTACTTCAGCTAACATCTGGAAATATGCCTGAAGAATGGGACTAGATCCCAGAAAGCTTGCATAATTTATCAGTTAGCCATTAAAATGTATTATATTTTACAAAACATTGTTTTTTCTATATGATGCAAAAATATAAATGGCCACAAGATGTCTCTCTTCGTATACCCAGTTCCATGCGTACGGATGTCCGCATGACAAGCGTCTATGCGGCGTGAGGACGTGGAATGCGAAAATTTTGTCCGCATGTGTTCCAGTATTGACTCTATAGCGGCAGACGGAAATGACGATGCGCCTACGACAGGAAGAGTAAGGAGCAGCACAAAAACAATATGAGGATCAGGTGAGACTCGTCTTGTGGCTGCATGGTGATTGGCTCAGAGTTTATGAAGAGGGAGGAGCATGGAGTATTAAAAGCATGAATGAGGGCATATGGTCTTGATAAAGCCCTAATAAAGGGGCAAAACGATTGTCGACCGGCCAGTCTCCGCACCTCTTTCTGACCTCAACATACTTTGCTGCACTATTTGCTTTTTGAATTGATAAGTATCACTTCTTTATTGCTGCTTATGTTTTCATGAGAATTTTGATTAAAGTATTGGAAGTTTTACTATACAAGTGAGTTGCTCCTGGACTCTAGGGCCCATATGCAATTCACTTTTTCACCTGAGTTTTCTCCTAGGTGATAATTTTAAACTTGTCAATAAAATGCATTTTAAGCCACCAGAAAGCAAGAAAATACTCAAAATAAATTTAATAGTACTTTCTTGCCTACTTTTTGGTACTTTTTTAGTTGAAAAGTGCAGAAAAGTTATTTTAAATTGAAGATGAAAAATTATCTCCTAGGAGAAAACTCAGGTGAAAAAGTGAATTGCATATGGGCCTATGTCTTGTACTGATTGATATATAATGTATCTTTGCTTAAAGGATACCACAACTGACATGTGGCATAATGAGATAGACATGGGTATGTACAGTGCCTAGCACACAAATAACTATGCTGTGTTCCTTTTTTTCTTTCTCTGCCTGAAAGAGGTAAATATTAGGTATGTAAGTGGCTGACTCAGTCCTGACTCAGACAGGAAGTGACTACAGTGTGACCTTCACTGACAAGAAATTCCAACTATAAAACACTTTCCTAGAAGAAAATGGCTTCTGAGAGCAAGAAAGAGATAAAAAAGGGGGAAATTCTTATCAGTGAGGGTCACACTGTAGTCACTTCCTGTCTGAGTCAGGACTGAGTCAGCCACTTACATACCTGATATTTACCTCTTTCAGGCAGAGAAAGAAAAAAAGGAACACAGCATAGTTATTTGTGTGCTAGGCACTGTACATACACATGTCTATCTCATTATGCCACATGTCAGTTGTGGTATCCTTTAACTGGATGTTGCACCGCTTGGGAAAGTTTGTAAGAGTTATCAGGCAGATTACTGGTGTGCACTCACTTTTGTTCTTTATGTGGAATAACAGAAAATATGACACTAGATTGGGCTCCCATTTTCTTGTATTTCCCTTTTTTGTTTCTACACATAAAATTGTTACAGTAAGAAGGTCATGTGTCTAATAAACCTACATCACTTAGCAAAAAAATCACTGAGATTGTGTACTCTATATAAATCTAACCTGTGGTTGGATCTATGCTAGCATCTGATTGCAGGACTGACCTATTTTTACAAACATAGATTATTTAATGTAAGCAGATCTATTCTTTCACTTGCATGGGGAACAGAAGTTAATTTGAGCACAAAAGGAATTTATTGTCAAATTATATAAGCTCGCAAGGGCAGGGCTCTCTCCCCCTTTTGTGTCCTTGAAATCATTATACATTTAATTCATCATCAAGTTACTTTTAGCCAGGGCCGTGCAGAGGGTTCTTAAGTGGGGGGTGCTCAAATTTAAAAAAGGGACCTGCCCCCCAATGCACAGTAGTACCTACAAGTGATGGTACTAATCCCTTGCCCTACAGTGACATGTGGCCTTCACTCCCTCCCTCAGCTCTCCAGCTGTCCCACACCATCCCCCTGAGCCCCTCCGCTTGACACATACATTCAGTCACAGAAACGGTGGCTGCATTCAATGGTGTGGAGTCAGTCGGACCTGTCAATGGTGGCTGCACTTTTCCCCCTCCTTATTTCTGCCTAGGGGGTACTGGTTGTCATGTGGGTGCTGAAGCAGATGATGGGTGCCATGTGGGTTCAGGTTGTCATATGGGTTCTGGCTATTGATGGGTATCAAGTGTCATGCGGGTGTTGATTGCAAGTACCTAGTGCCATATAAGATCTGGGTGCATGTACTGGATGTCATGTGGGTGCTTGGTGCAGGTACTGGGTGTAACATGGGTGTGAATACTTGGTGCCATGCCTGTATACTAGGTGCAGTCTATGGGTGGGCCTTGGGTGTCATGTGGGTTTTAAATGCAGGTTCTTTGGTTGCAGGTACTGGTTAAGTGGGTGCTTGGTGCAGATAGTGGGTGCCATGTGAAGGCTGTGTGCACGTGTGAGTACTGGGTGCAATGTCAGGCCTGGGTGCAGGTACTTTGTGTCATGTGAGTGTGAGTACTGGGTGCCAGCTATGGGGGTAAGGGGTGTGGGTGGATGTTGGGAGAAGTAGAGGTCAGTAGAGATCGGTGTGGGTGCTAGAGGGAGAAGAAGCCATTGGGGGTGCTGGGTAGGGAGAAGTCACTGGGGGTACAGGGGGTGCTGGGGGAGGGAGAGGTCAGTTTAAGTGCTGAGAGAGGTCACTATGGCTGTTGCTGGGGGAAGGAAAGGGTTTTGCTGGGGGAGGGAAAGGTCAATGTGAGTGCTTGGGGAGGGAGAGGTCACTGTGGGTGCTGGGGGAGGCAGGATCACTGCAGTGCTAATGCTGGAGAAGGGCAGGTCAGCATGGGTGCTAGGCTGAGGGAGAGGTCTCTGTGGATGCTGGGGGAGGGAGAGATCACTGCTGTCTGGGAGACAGCCTGCTCCCACACAGCTGTAGGGATGGTTACACTAGGATTCCTGTATGGGACCTCTTTACTCCAAAGTGTCCCAGATGGCGGAGGAGATTCCTGCTGGTGGTGGTCAGGGCTTCATGGTGGTGGGCGGAGCTTATCACGACCAGGGGCGGGGGTTATTTCCACAGCTAAAGGGGCCTTTTGTAGACATTTTAAAGGACGTAAGCTCTACGTCCCATTCACCGCGCGTCCCCGCCCGCTCCCGCCGCTTTCTACCCACCGCAATGTGCTGCCCTGCCGCCTCTATGACGGCAGAGCACTGTGAGCCAGGCAGGAGCCGTTTTCATTGGCTCCTGGCCCTGTCATTACTGTAAGCCAATCCCATTGGCTTACATTGAGTGACAGGGTCAGGAGCCAATGAAAGCGGCTCCTGACTGGCGCACGGCACTCTGCCGTCATAGAGACGGCAGAGAGAGCAGCCTGCGGTGGGGACAGAGCGGCGTGATCAGCGGGAGCAACGGATTTTTGCGGCGATTCGTCGGTATGCAGCGTCTGGTCCTTAAGGGGGCAGAGGCTGCTGGTACCAAAGTGGTTAAAGAATAAAACCTAGCCAGAACTTTGTGTACCAGTAACTGTACACAAAACACCATTGTTTTTCTTCCCTATATTGAATGCTTAGGTATCAAAATATGCATGTGGAACATAATGGTACGATTTACTGTAATTTCCAATGGGAAAGCATTGTTTAATATATATGAAAGTTGATTTTCACAGCTCTCCCTTGGAAAATAGTATAAATTGAGAACCCCTTGCATTTTGTTAATTTCCAAGCTTGATTCTTTCTTGCTTTGAAGTCTTTATATTTTTGACAATATTTATGTATTTTTAAGAAAATATATTAGGTACATTTGTTCACCACCAAGTTAACATGTTTTTTCTTAGGAAAGAGTTAGGAGGCGCCCGGCCTGGGAAGTATCACAGTATGGGATAACACTATAATGGACTTTTACTCCAATCACTACAATATATGGAATAATAAGATTGTCCTACCTCACAGATGTTTGGCAGGACATAAAGGCTCATGGGAGTCACGATTAGAAATTCGAGATTTTTATAAATGGTGCACTTCGACAACGCGTTTCTCGGCTCACAGCCGCTTCTTCAGGTCAGTACAAGTGCCTTTAAAAACAAATGGCGACTCTCAGATCACATTACCACAAAATATATCTCAAACTCATAATACACTTTTAGTAAAAAATGATATAACACAGTTCTATACAAGCTGGAGAATAAATACATAAAATAGTTACTCTAGGTAATATACATAAATATATCCATCCATAAAAGGATACATAACATCAATAGATAAGATAAAAATAAAATAAGATAAAATCTTACAGTTCTATACATATTCCAATAATGCATGTGTTTCTATGACTAATTGAATCAGCACCAATGTGCCTACTCATATCCATATATGTATATATACACGTGTGTATACACATACATACATACATACCTCTGCAGTAGTAATGAGGAGAATGGTGGAAAGCACAAGATGTGATACATCATGTGTGAGGGATAGATAAAGTTCCCTAGGACTATGTAGCGTTGGAGGGGCTTACAAGTCAGTGGCTATGTGGTATGAGACCAGTGTGAACCTCTGGTCATGTGCAGTAAAATGCGGCTGTATAGCCGTCTATGTATCCCTGGGGAGCTGTGTGTTCGGTCTCTCCAGGGGGAGAGAAGGGGGGGGGGTGGGAGGGAGGGCTATTCGATGTATATTCGTACCCCAGTGTGGTCCCACGCATGGGGCTGGTAAAGCTAATGGAAGGTCTAGTCTATATATGATGGTCCACCAGTGTGGCCATACGTGTAGGACTAGTATATAGTATACAGGTGTAACTACTGGGTGCAAGGTGTAAAGAGCATACCTGTATTCCTTGTGGGTCACGTATCCGGGCGCCTAGATAGCGCAGCGTGCCGGGCAGTGTGTTAATAAAGTTCCTCTCTCGAGGGGTGGGCGTGTCCGCCTTTGGTGACGTCAACCCGCCCGCACGTACTGGTACTACGGTGGCCTGTAGGTCTTAGAGTGCTGTACTGATACTGCGGCCATCTTAGTGGGGGCTCTCTCTGGGCTAAAACGGCGGCCATGTTGGAGGTGGCAGCCGCAAAGGGAAATTTTACTCGTAGAAAATTCATGAAAATTTCATAGAATAGTGGGATGGAGGGTGATATTATGGAGGGAATATAGTGAGATCGCACCTCCAAGTATTATCTGGGTGGGGAACGGAGACTAGTATGGGGACGCTGTTCCTATTTCTCGTATTGTAATATACCACGTTGGAAACTATACCCCGTTCTCTATTGGAGGGCTTAGGCTGCCTTCTACTGGTGGACCATAAGTATGTTTATGTAGAAACATTAAAGATTTCTGACCAAGAAAACTTGTAGCCAGATAGTGTGTGTGACCCCAATAATACCCAAAAGATTAAGGTAATTCAAAGGGGCGGCCTTTGATGTCCCTTGAAAGTTTATCTGTACTGGGAGGGTGCCAACTGAAATGAATCTATGAGTTATTTTGTATTAACATATTGATAGCAGAATTATGCTAATAACCCATAGACGCGTACGATCACAATATAAATAGTAAATTACCATAAAATAAAAATGAACATAAAAATAAAAATAAACAATAAAGATAATAAAAGCATGGTGGTATTTGCATGGAAAAGCTTTCGACTCTTACTAAATGGAAAAAGATCTTGCTGCTGGTCTCTATATAGGGTGGCTTAATTTTTCTTCAGGTGTGGTGTTTATCTTTAGATGGGGGGGGGGGGGAGTTTAAGGGGAACAAGGGAAGTGAGGGATTTTTTAGGTGTAGGAGAAAAGGGTGGGCAATGGCATGGGGGTTCAAGGAAAATAGGAAATAGCTGATGTATCCTGTGTGAAGTGTCTGGTGGTGGTCGTTCGTAATAACCCTGTATGATTGTGGTGGCCACCACAACTTGGGGGTGCGTTTAGCTGGTAGGGGGTCTCTGGTGTTGACACTTAATATTGCAGTTTTATATCAAAAGTTATGTTCTAGACATATGTTTAGGCCCTCTGGTTGTAGAGTGTTCAACTGGAATATCCAATACATCTCTCTAGTCTTTAGTACACTGTGTCTGTTTGGGATGTTTTTCCCAATTTGTTCGATTGGGCAGACTATAGTTCCATCTATGGACTGATTGTGAGTATACTTGTAGTGTCGTGAGAGACCGTGTTTTAGGAAACCTTTTTGGATGTTCCTTTTATGTTGTCCCCAACGTGACCTAAGGGATTGGGTTGTTCGGCCTACATATTGGAGTCCACAGGGGCATGTGATCAAATATATGATAAAATCGCTTGAGCAGTCAACTGCATTCTGAATCGTAAAAGTAGTGCCAGTTACAGTTGATGTAAAGTTTTTTTGGTCTGTTTGAAGTATCGGACAACATAGGCACCGTGGTTTCCTACATGGTTTGCTTCCCTTTTCTATGTCGGTTCCAGCTCGAACTATGATGTCGTCCTTTTTTATTCTGCTTGGGGCCAGTATATTTTTCAAAGTCCTGGCGCGGCGAAACACTTGTTTAGGTTTACTCGTAAGTTTTGTTTTCAAGAATGGATCATTCATCAGAAGGGGCCAATGTTTATTCAGGATATTTCTTATTGAACTATGATTGTTAGAATATCGTGTAATGAAGCTTGGTTCCACTTCATTATTTTCTTTTTTCTTTTTCTGTAGCTTTCGTGGTCCTCTCAAAATTTCTTCTCTATTCGCTGTTCTCGCTTTTCTTTTTGCCTCGTTGACAAGTTTCTTTGGAAAGTGTTTCTCCTTGAATTTTTCAGTCAGGGTTTGTGCTTGATCGTTGAACGTTGTAATGTCTGTACAGTTCTTTCTTATCCTTAGGAACTGACCATATGGAATGTTTGTCTTCCATGGCTTATGATGGCAACTGTGAAAGTCAATATATGAATTAGAGTCCACTGTTTTGAAATGATTTCTGGATTTGATCTTTCCTTCTTCATGGTAGACGACTATGTCAAGATATTCTAGTTCATCTTTACTGTAGTTCGAGGTAAACGTAATCCCCCAGTTGTTCTTGTTAAGATAATCCTTGAATATGTCGATTAATGAGATTTCACCGTCCCAAATGATGAATAGGTCATCTATATACCTCCTGTAAAGGATTATGTTCTTATTATACGGATTGTCGGGGCCTAGTAGTAGATTCTCCAGTAGGCCCATGGTTAAATTAGCATAGCTCGGGGCAAACCCCGCCCCCATCGCCGTTCCTCTGGTCTGTAGGTAAGTGGTGCCCATAAATTCGAAAAAGTTGTGCGTAAGGATAAAAGCTATGGCTTGGATAATGAAATATTTTTGTTTCACTGGTAATATCTCACTGGAATTTAGATAGTGCCAGACTGCTCTAAGTCCAATATGATGGTGAATATTGGAATAAAGGGAGCACACGTCAAGTGTTACCCATATGTAGGTACTCTTCCATTCGATTTCTTCAAGTTCCGCCAGTAATTGGGTGGAATCTCTGAGATAGGATGGTAACTGTTGCACAAATGGTTGTAGATGTTGGTCCACTAGTTCCGACAGATGGGACGTCAATGACTCAATTCCAGCTATAATAGGACGACCGGGTGGGTTGGTAACTGATTTGTGAATCTTTGGGAGATGGTAGAAGTGTGCTACTGGTGGGTTCGGTATGATGATGTATTCCTTTTCTGTTTTGCTAATAATTCCTTCTTCCCATGCTCGTTTTATCATTGCATCCATCACTCCTTTATATTCAGTGGTCGGGGCTTCTTTTAGTTCCGTATAGTATTCTTGATCTTGTAGGATTCTGTAGGCCTCCCTGATGTAATCCCCTTTGTTCATTATAACTACCCCCCCCCCCCCTTATCTGCAGCTTTTATCACTATGTCTTTATTGGATCTCAAATACTTCAACGCTCTCTCTTCCTTTTTTGTTAGGTTTTTTTGAGATTCCTGGGGCTCCATGTCTCTGAAGTCCTGTAGGACTTGTTTGTAGAAACTTTCAATATATGGTCCGCGATCATTCGTGGGATAAAAATTTGATTTTTTCTTTAGCTCTGTGTGGATATATTTCTCCATTTCTAGTTCGTTATAGTCCAGGTATAAAATTTTATTGTCAACTTCAGTATCTACAATCAACGGTGTAGTGGATTTATCTCTGGTCTCCGCGTAGTTCCGTAATTTCTTCATGGCAAAATGCCGTTTTAGTGTCAATTTTCTTGTGAAGGAATTAAGATCAACAAATAGTTCGTATAGGCTTGAAGGTTTTGTGGGGCAGAACGAAAGGCCTTTGCATAAAACTTGTTCTTCTACATCCTTAAGTTTATACGCCGATAGATTGAAAATCGGTTTCCTAGCTAAGATGTTTCTGTTTTTGTTTTTGTTTGGACCACTAGTTCTCGGTTTGGTCTTTTTGCCCCCACTTTTTCCCCTTTTCCTTTTTCTTCTGGGCTGGGGGCTTGCCTCTTTTCCATGCGAATACTACCATGCTTTTATTATCTTTATTGTTTATTTTTATTTTTATGTTCATTTTTATTTTATGGTAATTTACTATTTATATTGTGATCGTACGCGTCTATGGGTTATTAGCATAATTCTGCTATCAATATGTTAATACAAAATAACTCATAGATTCATTTCAGTTGGCACCCTCCCAGTACAGATAAACTTTCAAGGGACATCAAAGGCCGCCCCTTTGAATTACCTTAATCTTTTGGGTATTATTGGGGTCACACACACTATCTGGCTACAAGTTTTCTTGGTCAGAAATCTTTAATGTTTCTACATAAACATACTTATGGTCCACCAGTAGAGGGCAGCCTAAGCCCTCCAATAGAGAACGGGGTATAGTTTCCAACGTGGTATATTACAATACGAGAAATAGGAACAGCGTCCCCATACTAGTCTCCGTTCCCCACCCAGATAATACTTGGAGGTGCGATCTCACTATATTCCCTCCATAATATCACCCTGAATCCCACTATTCTATGAAATTTTCATGAATTTTCTACGAGTAAAATTTCCCTTTGCGGCTGCCACCTCCAACATGGCCGCCGTTTTAGCCCAGAGAGAGCCCCCACTAAGATGGCCGCAGTATCAGTACAGCACTCTAAGACCTACAGGCCACCGTAGTACCAGTACGTGCGGGCGGGTTGACGTCACCAAAGGCGGACACGCCCACCCCTCGAGAGAGGAACTTTATTAACACACTGCCCGGCACGCTGCGCTATCTAGGCGCCCGGATACGTGACCCACAAGGAATACAGGTATGCTCTTTACACCTTGCACCCAGTAGTTACACCTGTATACTATATACTAGTCCTACACGTATGGCCACACTGGTGGACCATCATATATAGACTAGACCTTCCATTAGCTTTACCAGCCCCATGCGTGGGACCACACTGGGGTACGAATATACATCGAATAGCCCTCCCTCCCACCCCCCCTTCTCTCCCCCTGGAGAGACCGAACACACAGCTCCCCAGGGATACATAGACGGCTATACAGCCGCATTTTACTGCACATGACCAGAGGTTCACACTGGTCTCATACCACATAGCCACTGACTTGTAAGCCCCTCCAACGCTACATAGTCCTAGGGAACTTTATCTATCCCTCACACATGATGTATCACATCTTGTGCTTTCCACCATTCTCCTCATTACTACTGCAGAGGTATGTATGTATGTATGTGTATACACACGTGTATATATACATATATGGATATGAGTAGGCACATTGATGCTGATTCAATTAGTCATAGAAACACATGCATTATTGGAATATGTATAGAACTGTAAGATTTTATCTTATTTTATTTTTATCTTATCTATTGATGTTATGTATCCTTTTATGGATGGATATATTTATGTATATTACCTAGAGTAACTATTTTATGTATTTATTCTCCAGCTTGTATAGAACTGTGTTATATCATTTTTTACTAAAAGTGTATTATGAGTTTGAGATATATTTTGTGGTAATGTGATCTGAGAGTCGCCATTTGTTTTTAAAGGCACTTGTACTGACCTGAAGAAGCGGCTGTGAGCCGAGAAACGCGTTGTCGAAGTGCACCATTTACAAAAATAAAAATCTCGAATTTCTAATCGTGACTCCCATGAGCCTTTATGTCCTGCCAGACATCTGTGAGGTAGGACAATCTTATTATTCCATATATTGTAGTGATTGGAGTAAAAGTCCATTATAGTGTTATCCCATACTGTGATACTTCCCAGGCCGGGCGCCTCCTAACTCTTTCCTAAGTAGTTGCACTCCCTCATATATATTTTGTATCGAGGGTGATTTGAGTCGAGTCCTCGACAAAAAATCGTTTTTACCAGGAGCAGCGACCAGCCGAGAAGCACAAGGCCGAGTGGAGACGGTACTTCTCCACCTGTTAACACAAGTGGTTGCCTTTCTTGCAACCCAGACTTGTGAGTATATAACTTTTTTCAGTTTGTATCCAATCCATATGTACTAACGGTATTGCACCAGAGTGGGCTCCCGGACTTGTCTGTGTTTTTCTCGTCGCCTCTACAAAGTTAACATGTTATTTGATACCACAAATAAACAGTATGTTTATTTACTTTGATCTCACCTTTGGAGCGTTGCTTTTTCAAGATGGTCTGACATAGAAGGATGAGAAAGAAAGTGAGAAGACTTAAGATGCCCACACAGCAGAGGAGCACTGCATACAGATATAGGTCTAAAAGATAAAGAGCAAGAGTAAGATAACCAAACAGTCCAATGACAATGAGCTTTAAACATTTAAACAGTGAGCTTGAAACATTTCACATAAAATGGAGAACTAACGCTGAACCCAAGGCAGAGAAAAAATAGTAAATTCTTATTATTGTTACACATAAATTGACATGTGACCAACTTTATCAATTCTCTTTTATTTTTATTTTACTTTTCTCATGAATCCTGAGGAATGATTATTTATTTCATAGCTATAATGCACATTTAGCATTAACTGCAAAAAAATGAAAGTGTACTTCTTATTTGTTAAAAAGACTCTCATACCACACTCAGTCCCGCCCCATGGTACACTCAGTACAGATACAGTGGGGTGCGAAAGTTTGGGCAACCTTGTTAATCATGATGATTTTCCTGTATAAATCAGTGGTTGTTCTGATAATAAATGTCAGCTAAATATATCATATAGGAGACACACACTATTTGAGAAGTGAAATGAAGTGTATTGGATTTACAGAAAATTGGATTTACAAAATTAAGCAGGTGCATAAATTTGGGCACCACAAAAAATAAATGAAATCAATATTTAGTAGATCCTCCTTTTACAGAAATTACAGCCTCTAAACATTTCCTGTAGGTTCCAACGAGAGTCTGGATTCTGGTTGAAGGTATTTTGGGCCATTCCTCTTTAAAAAAAACATCTCTAGTTCATTCAGGTTTGATGGCTTTTGA
This sequence comes from Hyperolius riggenbachi, assembly GCF_040937935.1. Classification (NCBI taxonomy): domain Eukaryota; kingdom Metazoa; phylum Chordata; class Amphibia; order Anura; family Hyperoliidae; genus Hyperolius; species Hyperolius riggenbachi. The sequence goes on from NC_090655.1 coordinate 176,273,343, forward strand.
GCATCTCTTTAACTCACACCACAGATGTTCAATTATATTCAGATCTGGAGACTGAGATAACATTCCAAAACGTTGTACTTGTTCCTCTGCATGAATGCCTTAGTGGATTTTGAGCAGCGTTTAGGGTCGTTGTCTTGTTGAAAGATCCAGCCCTGGCGCAGCTTCAGATATGTCACTAATTCCTGGACATTGGTCTGCAGAATCTGCTGATACTGAGTGGAAGTCATGTGTCCCTCAACTTTGACAAGATTCCCAGTCCCTGCACTGGCCACACAGCCCCACAGCATGAGGGAACCACCGCCATATTTTACTGTAGGAAGCAGGTGTTTTTCTTGGAATGCTGTGTTGTTTTTTCTCCATGCATAATGCCCCTTGTTATGCCCAAAATACTCAATTTTAGTTTCATCAGTCCACAGCACCTTATTCCAAAATGAAACTGGCTTGTCAAAATGTGCTTTAGCATACTTCAAGCGGCTCTGTTTGTGCTGTGGGCGGGGAAAAGGCTTCCTCTGCATCACTCTCGCATCCAGCATCATCTTGTGTAAGGTGCGCCGAATGGTTGACACAGTGACTCCATCTGCAGCAGGATGATGTTGTAGGTCCTTAGTGCTGGTCTGTGGGTTGACTCTGGCTGTTCTCACCATTCGTCACTTCTGTTTATCCGAGATTTTTCTTGGTCTGCCACTTCAAGCCTTCACTTGAACTGAGCCTGTGGTCTTCCATCTCCTTAAAGGATACCCGAAATGACATGTGACATGATGAGATAGACATGGGTATGTACAGTGTCTAGCACACAAATAACTATGCTGTGGTCCTTTTTTTCTTTCTCTGTCTAAAAAAGTTAAATATCAGGTATGTAAGTGGCTGACTCAGTCCTGACTCAGACAGGAAGTGACTACAGTGTGACCCTCACTGATAAGAAATTCCACCTATAAAACACTTTCCTAGCAGAAAATGGCTTCTGAGAGCAAGACAGAGATACAAAGGGGGATTTCTTATTAGTGAGAGTCATGCTGTAGTCACTTCCTGTCTGAGTCAGGACTGGGTCAGCCAATTACATACCTGATATTTAACTCTTTCAGACAGAGAAAGAAAAAAAGGAACACCGCATAGTTATTTATGTGCTAGGCACTGTACATACACATGTTTATCTCATCATGTCACATGTCACTTCGGGTATCCTTTAACCTCCTTGGCGGTAATCCCGAGCTGAGCTCGGGGTATGCCGCCGGAGGTCGCCGCTCAGGCCCTGCTGGGCCGATTTTGATTCTGAAAAAAGCAGCACACGCAGCTGGCACTTTGTCAGCCGCATGTGCTGCCCGATCGCCGCCGCTCCGCGGCGATCCGCCGCGTGCAGCGGCGAAAGAGGGTCCCCCCAGCCGCCCGAGCCCAGCGCAGCCGGAACAAACAGTTCCGGCCGGCGCTAGGGGCTAGATCGGGCAGCTCTGACGTCAGGACGTCGACTGACGTCCATGACGTCACTCCGCTCGTCGCCATGGCGACGAGGAAAGCGAAACAAGATAGGCCGCTCATTGCGGCCTATCTTGTTACTTTCGATTGCCGGAGGCGATCGAAAGTACGCTTCAGGAGCGCCCTCTAGTGGGCTTTCATGCAGCCAACTTTCAGTTGGCTGCATGAAATATTTTTTTTTTAATTAAAAAAAAACCCCATTGCAGCCTCCCTGGCAAAATAAATAAACCGCCAGGGAGGTTAATATGTTCCTAACTGTGGAAACAGACAGCTGAAATTTCTGAGGCAGCTTTCTGTATCCTTCTTTAAACCATGATGGTGAACAATCTTTGTCTTCAGGTCATTTGAGAGTTGTTTTGAGACCCCCCTGTTGCTGCTCTTCTGAGAAAATTAAAAGAGGAGGGAAACTTACAACTTACCCCCTCAAATAAATGTAGGGGGTAGGAGGTGCCCAATTTGGAAAATAACACAAATTGACTAGTCTGGTAAGAGACTAGAAGAATAATAGTAAACCAATAGTTAAAATATAGTTTCATTTATTGGTAGTGATCAGCACAGTGACAATGCGTTTCTCGGCGTGAGCCGCTTCCTCAGGTCAAGTGTGTGCCTTAAAACAAAATAAAGTAGGGAGTTGCGCTCAGGATACAACAGGCAAATAGTCATCACAAATCACATAGTAATAAAACATAACACAAAGTTAGGTGGGCCCATTTGCGCCCTCTTGTTAAAAAAATATAAATATGATCGATAATTAAAATTATAAATAAAATTGTAACACTTCCATGATATTGTGGTGTAGGGGCATAGTAGCAGTACAACCCATAAAGCAAATAAAAGAAGACAAAAATTAGATGGAACAGGCTAGCAGAAACATATGTATATAAATATATAATCCCCTAAGGTACATGATATGCTAAAATGTGTGCAGTCAAATCAATAAAAAGGCAATCAGATAAAATCCAATCAAAAATATATAAATAAATAATACCATCAGATAGATGACTGACATAGTACCTGGGCATGATGGAAGGGCAGGATGGCACAAAGAGAAGGGTATACCCAAATATCTGTGCACACAACATTAAGTGTGTGTGTGGGGGGGAGGGGGGAGGCGGGGAGGATGGACAGTTGTAGCACAGACTGAGGGAAATATGGAGATGAGGGAGGAGAGGGAATGGATGTGGAAGGGCCAGGGCTGTATAGTAGTGGAGATCCATGAAGAGAGTGCATGTGGAGGGAGGGGGGGTTCGTGCCAGGTGAAGAGGAAAAGGGCTTACCGTCTGCCGGGATCCGTATCCGGGAGCGCCTGTTAGTAAGCATGTGGCGCATTCTGGGAGCCTGTTTGTATGCTTCCAGCCAGTGGGGAAGGTGGGCGGGGTAAGCGTGATGTCACGTTTGCTCAAACGCGGCAGTGTCATCGACGGGAGGGCAGGGACTTCCGGAAGAGCCGGGTTGGCAGCGGCCATGTTGTGGATGGCTAAGGCTGGATGGCGATAACCATCTTGGAGAGGGCCTAAGATTACGGTGGCCAGGAGGTGGGCGGTGGTGGCGGCCATATTTCCGATTACTACTGTATATGACTGTTTATTATTGTTACAATACTTTTTGTCCTATGACATTATACTGTGCCCCCTTGCCCCGGAAACCTATTGAATATTGCTATTACTTCATTGTGCACACGTGGAGATGTTAGAGGCATGACCACGCCGACTGCTCAGCAGCTACTTACAATTAATTGTGGTGGCTTGAGAACATATAAGGGATTCCCAACACTATACTCCCACATCTCTGAGGGAGCAGAGGTGTCTGAGGAATGCATGAGAAGTGCACAGTGGTGGGCATCGGATGTCAGTGGTGACGGAATCCCAGGGGTAAGCATGCAGGTTCATGTACTATTTAGCACTTTACTTTTTGAACCCTAGCATTGGACAACTAAGTTAACCTTTGGTGGTGTGGCTTTACACAGGTCACTCATATCACTAAGGCTGCTTCCCAGCACTCATTGTAAGATCCAGTTGTCACCAGTATTGATTATTTATTTTGCTGTGATCATCATTATATGATTAAGTGTAGAGAAACCGAGAGCCCAATATAATGTAGTATGTTAAGCATAAATGAAGTAAAGGTTATCGTGAAAATTATACTCACAAACGTGGGTTACCACAAAGGCAACCACTGTATAGGCAGGTGAGGAGATTAGACCTGTCCTCACTCAGGGATAAGAAGTCGTTCTCTGTAGATGCGAAAGGGGGTAGATCACCCCACCACCAGAGGTGGACACGGTATAGCAGTAGGAGAACAGAGGTGCCAGCAGGATAAAAGTAGATAAAAACTTTAAAATGTGCTTGGAGGAAGTGGTGGATTTACCTTAATAAAGCAGACATGAAAGACTGTCTGAATAGTAGCAATCACATTTATTAAATAGTACCCCAAAAAAGTGCAACGTGATTCGCAGGCCCAGCCCACTTCATCAGGCAATAAACGTGGGGACAAAACTGTAGACAAGAGACAGTACATTATGCTATAGTAAATTCTGCAGTTACAAATTTGCATATCAATATATTGCATATCATAAAGCATACCATATGAAAAATTGCTTTGTGGAGATGGCATAAAAGAGTTGGGTGTACAAGTAAACAATAGGGGGTAAAGGCTATGGTGCTTGTGATAGTAATGGGCTATGGGGTGTTTTTTTACACAAATTTGCAATGAGTGGTATTGGTAATGGAAAAGAGTATATGTCAGCAAGAGTAATGGGTAATAGAGCATTGAGAAGAGAACAGGGGGCCAGAAATACAGGGTAAAGTGTGCAAATAAAATAACATAAAGAACTCACCAGAATTTCGGCAATAGCAGGTATAGCACCTCAGTGAAGTGGTGAGGACGCTCAACTCCTTATATATACAGGTTCTTGTTAAAAGGGCCAATTAGATGTGTGGGAGGTGTTAGGTGGACGGGGTTAGGGCGAGTGTGCGAGCAGCCAATGGGCTCTCGCCACCTGTGTTCAGTGAGTTGGGTTTTTTGGGAGGGTGGGCGGGGTTAGGGCGGGCTTGTGAGTAGCCAATGGGCTCTCACCACCTGTGTTCAGTGTATTGGGTAGTTTAGGGGGGATACAGGTATCATGGTGACCAAATGTGCAGCTAAATGGCATACTGGCTGAAAAGAGTACTGGTTAAGGGCACTGCCTTTGACATGGGTGACCAGAGTTCAAACCCCAGCCAGGGCCAGTACCTACTCAGTCGTGTTTGGATGCTGTAAATGGACAAAAGAATAAATCAAGTAAAAAAGAATAGTCTTTTTAAGTATAAAAGAATAGTCTTTTTCAAAATTTAAATAAATATAATAGATCCAGTGGGAATATATTTAGTATATTTGACAGAGAGATTGATGTGTAAAAGTATTTAGCTGCCATCTAGTGGACCAAAAAGTTATGACCCGGTCCTAAGACACAAGCATAAATAGACATGTAAGAGCAACATAAAAATTAATGGAAACATAATTAACCTCCTTGGCGGTTAATTTTTTTTTTTCTAATTTAAAAAAATCCTTTTTTTAAAATTTTTTTTGTTTGTTTCATGTAAAGCTACCAGAGTGGTAGCTACATGAAACACCACTAGAGGGCGCATGTGGCCCTCTAGTCCGATCGTCGCCGGCATCTATAGCAAACAGGGGAACGCGTATATAACGCGTTCCCCTGTTTGGCTTCTCCTGTCGCCATGGCGACGATCGGGATGACGTCATGGACGTCAGCCGACGTCCTGACGTCAGGCACACCCGATCCAGCCCATAGCGCTGCCCGGAACTCATTGGTCCGGGCAGCGCAGGGCTCTGGCGGGGGGGGGCCCCTCTTCAGCCGCTGCGTGCGGCCGATCGCCGCAGAGCGGCGGCGATCAAGCTGTGCGCGCGGCTAGCAAAGTGCTGGCTGCGCGCACAGCAATTTACAGCGCACAAATCGCCCCACCAGGGGCTGAGATCTCCCCCTGCGCGGCATAGCCCGAGCTCAGCTCGGGCTTACCGCCAGGGAGGTTAAAAAAAAAAAAAGAAAAAGGTCATACCAATAATAAACAAATATGGATCAACTTAATAGTCCTGGACAATTGTAGCAACGGGTAAAAAGCACATAACAAGCAAACCAAATTACACTTTTTGACATAAAAATATGTAAAATAATGATCAAGCCAGAGGTGTAGTTGTAAAAATGGACGATGTTACACTAAAACTTATTGGGACAAATAAAATAAAATAAATAAAAAAAGTCGTGAAACAAGACAAAAAAAGGGTAAAAGAGAGCGGCCAAGATAAAAGAAAAACGGTATAGGAGATATTTTAGTAAATTTTTTCCAGAACTTCATTCAGACCCTCAGGGGTGAGGGTTCTTATAGTTTGCAGGGATGGTCGTAGTCAGCCAACTTCACTACGCTGGAACTACGCGTATTTTTACGCAAATATGTTTTGCAATCTACGGCTTTGAAATCAGCCACTTTGCTACGTTAGCATACCGTAGACTACGCATTAAAATACGCAAGCTGCATGTATTGCGTAGCGTAGTTGATGCGACCGCTTATGCCCTTATGCGGAAAAATTTCCGCAATAATCTGCTAACTATGCGCATACACAAACTAATATAAGCATACATTCCAACATCCAATGCGGAATTGTATGCGTATAAAGGGCAATAAAATTTCTGCGCATGCGCAATGACCCATATAAATGCAGTTACCGCACGCGTAGTTGACTTCGCAATACATACGTCAACTACGCGTAGCGGGCGAAGCTACGCATTGCGGGACTACGACTACGCGGAAATGCGTACGTGTAGTTATTAAACTTCGCCTATAAACTACGATGCGTAGTTACGTACTACGATGCGTAGATTCGCGCTGGCGTAGTTTACGAGCAACCCTGATAGTTTGTACCCAGAACATTTCATATTTTTTAAGTTGTTTGAATGCGTTTGACGAACTTGCATCAATTGAGTCAATTAGTGTAATGTTGAAGAATTGTGGGTTGTTGGCGTGGTGAGTGCAGAAGTGCCGTGATACGCTGTGAAGGGGGGATTTTTTAGTGATGTTTCTCTTGTGTTGACCGATTCTGCTGCGGGCCAACTGTGTAGTCCTCCCCACGTACTGGAGTAGACAGGGGCATGAATTGAGGTAGATGACAAATTTAGATTCGCAGGTGAGGTGTTTTTTTATGGGATATTGAATACCGGTACTGGAGGATACAAAGAATGTGCAGGTGTTGATAAATTGACAGGCTGTGCAACGGTTTTTGTTGCAGGGGAAACAACCAGGCTCCTGTGTTTGGGGTAATGGCGGTCTGAATTTTTTGGTAAGGATCTCGGATTGAATGTCAAATTGTGATTGGTCCGTGCAGTTCCTATGTATTCTTCTGTATTGACTGTAGGGGGTGTTAGTAATCCAAGGGTGGTGGTGAAAGCTATTGAAATGTATGTAGTTGTTGGCATCGACTGGTTTGAAGTATGTTTTTGTCATAATGTTATTCGATTCTATGTATAAAGTGAGATTGAGAAATTCAATGGAGGAAATGTGGTGGTGGTGTGTGAATTGGAGTTATCACATTCACACACCACCACCACATTTCCTCCATTGAATTTTTCGATCTCACTTTATACACTACAAAAACATATAGTGGGTTGCAAAAGTATTCGGCCCCCTTGAAGTTTTCCACATTTTGTCATATTACTGCCACAAACATGAATCAATGTTATTGGAATTCCACATGAAAGACCAACACAAAGTGGTGTACACGTGAGAAGTGGAACGGAAATCATACATGATTCCAAACATTTTTTAGAAATCAATAACTGCAAAGTGGTGTGTGCATAATTATTCAGCCCCCTTTGGTCTGAGTGCAGTCAGTTGCCTATAGACATTGCCTGGTGAGTGCTAATGACTAAATAGAGTGCACCTGTGTGTAATCTGATATCAGTACAAATACAGCTGCTCTGTGATGGCCTCAGAGGTTGTCTAAGAGAATATTGGGAGCAACAACACTGTGAAGTCCAAAGAACACACAAGACAGGTCCAAGACAGGTCAGGGATCAAGTTATTGAGAAATGTAAAGCAGGCTTAGGCTACAAAATATTTCCAAAACCTTGAACATCCCACGAAGCACTGTTCAAGCGATCATTCAGAAATGGAAGGAGTATGGCACAATTGTAAACCTACCAAGACAAAGCCGTCCACTTAAACTCACAGGCCGAACAAGGAGAGCGCTGATCAGAAATGCAGTCAAGAGGCCCATGGTGACTCTGGACGAGCTGCAAAGATCTACAGCTCAGGTGGGAGACTCTGTCCATAGGACAACTATTAGTCATGCACTGTACAAAGTTGGCCTTTATGGAAGAGTGGCAAGAAGAAAGGCATTGTAAACAGAAAGCATAAGAAATTCCCTTTGCAGTTTGCCACAAGCCATGTGGGGGACACAGAAACCATGTGGAAGAAGGTGCTCTGGTCAGATGAGACCAAAATGGAACTTTTTGGCCAAAATGCAAAACGCTATGTGTGTCAGAAAACTAACACTGCACATCACTCTGAACACACCATCCCCACTGTCAAATATGGTGGTGGCAGCATCATGCTCGGGGGGTGCATCTTTTCAGCAGGGACAGGGAAGCTGGTCAGAGTTGATGGGAAGATGGATGGAGCCAAATACAGGGCAAACTTGGAAGAAAACCTCTTGGAGACTGCAAAAGACTTGAGACTGGGGCGGAGGTTCACCTTCCAGCAGGACAATGACCCTAACCATAAAGCCAGGGCAACAATGGAATGGTTTAAACAAAACATATCTATGTGTTAGAATGGCCCAGTCAAAGTCCAGATCTAAATCCAATCGAGAATCTGTGGCAAGATCTGAAAACTGCTGTTCACAAACGCTGTCCATCTAATCTGACTGAGCCGGAGATGTTTTGCAAAGAAGAATGGGCAAGAATTTCAGTCTCTAGATGTGCAAAGCTGGTAGAGACATACCCTAAAAGACTGGCAGCTGTAATTGCAGCAAAAGGTGGTTCTACAAAGTATTGACTCAGGGGGCCGAATAATTACGCACACCCCACTTTGCAGTTATTTATTTGTAAAAAATGTTTGGAATGATCTATGATTTTCGATCCACTTCTCACATGTACACCACTTTGTATTGGTCTTTCACGTGGAATTCCAATAAAATTGATGCATGTTTGTGGCAGTAATGTGACAAAATGTGGAAAACTTCAAGGGGGCCGAATACTTTTGCAACCCACTGTACTTCAAACCAGTCAATGCCAACAACTACATACATTTCAATAGCTTTCACCACCACCCTTGGATTACTAACACCCCCAACAGTCAATACAGAAGGATACATGGGAACTGCACAGACCAATAACAATTTGACATTCAATCCGAGATCCTTACCAAAAAATTCACAGAATTACCCCAAAAAACTGATCAAAGATGCAAGATACAGAGCCAAACATCCCAACCCTCCTACCACTACCAAACGACCTACTAATACTACATGCCCACCCAGATTCATCACTCGTTACAATGCCCAACATCTGTCCATCTGCAATATCCTAAAAAACCGATAGGACATCCTTATGCAAGACCCCCATCTACGACCTATAATACCCACAACAAGATAAATTACATATAGGAGAGCACCAAATCTCCGCAATCTCTTAGCGCCAAGCAAACTACGCACACCAAACGAACCCACCACCCTGCAAACACAGGACCTGGTTGTTTCCCCTGCAACAAAAACCGTTGCACAGCCTGCCAATATATCAACACCTGCACATTCTTTGTGTCCTCCAGTACCGGTATTCAATATCCCATAAAAAAACACCTCACCTGTGAATCTAAATTTGTCATCTACCTCATTTCCTACCTCATTTCCTGCCCCTGTCGACTCCAGTACGTGGGGAGGACTACACAGTAGGCCCGCAGCAGAATCGGACAACACAAAAGAAACATCACCAAAAAATTCCCCCTTCACAGCATATCACGGCATTTCTGCACTCACCACGCCAACAACCCACAATTCTTTAACATTACACTAATTGACTCGATGCAAGTTCGGCAAACGCATTCGAACAACTTAAAAAATATGAAATGTTCTGGATACAAACTATAAGAACCCTCACCCCAGAAGGTCTGAATGAAGTTCCGAAAAAAATTTACTAAAATACCTCCTATACCGTTTTTCTTTTATCTTGGCCGCTCTCTTTTACCCTTTTTTTGTCTTGTTTCATGACTTTTTTTATTTATTTCATTTTATTTGTCCCAATAGGTTTTAGTGTAACATCGTCCATTTTTACAACTACACCTCTGGCTTGATCATTATTTTACATATTTTTATGTCAAAAAGTGTAATTTGATTGTTATGTGCTTTTTACCCGTTGCTACAATTGTCGAGGACTATTAAGTTGATCCATATTTGTTTATTATTGGTATGACCTTTTTTCTGTTTAATTTTTTTTTTTTAATTATGTTTCCATGAATTTTTATGTTGCTCTTACATGTCTATTTATGCTTGTGTCTTAGGACCGGGTCATAACTTTTTGGTCCACTAGATGGCAGCTAAATACTTTTACACATCAATCTCAATTTGCCCATTTACAGCATCCAAACACGACTGAGTAGGTACTGGCCCTGGCTGGGATTTGAACCCTGGTCACCCATGTCAAAGGCAGTGCTCTTAACCAGTACTCTATTCAGCCAGTATGCCATTTAGCTGCACATTTGGTCACCATGATACCTGTATCCGCCCCAAACTACCCAATACACTGAACACAGGTGGCGAGAGCCCATTGGCTACTTACAAGCCCGCCCTAACCCCGCCCACCCTCCCCAAAAACCCAACTCACTGAACACAGGTGGCGTGAGCCCATTGGCTGCTCGCACACTCGCCCTAACCCCGCCCACCTAACACCTCCCACACATCTAATTGGTCCTTTTAGCAAGAACCTGTATATATAAGGAGTTGAGCGTCCTCACTACTTCACTGAGGTGCTACACCTGCTATTGCTGAAATTCTGGTGAGTTCTTTATGTTATTTTATTTGCACACTTTACCCTGTATTTCTGGCCCCCTTTTCTCTTCTCAATGCTCTATTACCCATTACTCTTGCTGACATATACTCTTTTCCATTACCAATACCACTCATTGCAAATCTGTGTAAAAAACACCCCATAGCCCATTACTATCACGAGCACCATAGCCTCTACCCCCTATTGTTTACTTGTACACCCAACTCTTTTATGCCATCTCCACGAAGCAATTTTTCATATGGTATGCTTTATGATATGCAATATATTGATATGCAAATTTGTAACTGCAGAATTTACTATAGCATAATGTACTGTCTTTTGTCTACAGTTTTTTTCCTGACGTTTATTGCCTGATGAAGCGGTCTACTTTATGGAGGTAAGTCCACCACTTCCTCCCAGCAAATTTTAAAGTTTTCATCCGCTTTTATCCTGCTGGCACCTCTGTTCTCCTACTGCTATACCGTGTCCACACCTGGTGGAGGGGTGATCTACCCCCTTTTGCATCGACAATGAGCAACTTCTTATCCCTGAGTGAGGACAAGTCTAATCTCCTCACCTGCCTATACAGTGGTTGCCTTTGTGGTAACCCACGTTTGTGAGTATAATTTTCACGATAACCTTTACTTCATTTATGCCTAACATACTACATTATATTGGGCTCTCGGTTTCTCTACACTTAATCATATAATGATGATGATCACAGCAAAATAAATAATCAATACTGGTGACAACTGGATCTTACAATGAGTGCTGGGAAGCAGCCTTAGTGATATGAGTGACCTGTGTAAAGCCACACCACCAAAGGTTAATTTAGTTGTGCAATGCTAGGGTTCAAAAACGAAAGTGCTTAATAGTACATGAACCACTACACAAAGAATTGAATGTGTGCATTAAACACCAAGTGAACACCTGACATATCTGGCTAAGCAAATTTGGCCTAATTGGCTATTCATGAGGCAATGCTCATGCAAATATGCATTCGCTTTTGCATGCCAACTTATGCAGGGTCAAAAACCAATGCCGCAAAGCGGTCGCCCTGCGGGAAATAGTTCATGCTGCAATAGCACTATCCAGGAGCGCCACGGGGAGGCTTCCCAATGCCCCCATACAACCGAGGGGACCGCGGGGTCCCAGACGCTCTCACTGCCCTGGAACCACAGCGGCACCCCGGAGGGGGAGGCTGGGTGGTGCAGGCGACCCCCCAAGCGTGGCCAGCGCTGGGGAGTGCCGTATTGCAGCATGAACTAATTCCCGCAGGGCGGCCGCTTTGCGGCATTGGTTTTTGACCCTGCATAGGTTGGCATGCGAAAGTGAATGCATATTTGCATGAGCATTGCCTCATGAATAGCCAATTAGGCCAAATTTGCTTAGCCAGATATGTCAGGTGTTCACTTGGTGTTTAATGCACACATTAAATTCTTTGTGTAGTGGTTCATTTTGTATCCCCCCTTTGGAGGCGGGTGGTGGATGGCTCATTCCAGGTGGTGTGAGCCCTGGAGTGGGCCGTCTGCGCCTGCCCCCCCCCCCCCCCCCGAGTGCTGTGTGTGAGCCAGCCCTGAGCTCCAAAGCTCAGTGCGACCCACGCTTCATTCCTTTCCTTTTCAAATGTGTTGCACCCAAGCTATGCTCAGTAGCAGAACGCAATGGATGTTAAGGTAAGTGCCTGTTTTTAAATAATAAGAGGTGGGTGCGGACGGCTCTTCCCGGCGCTGGCCACGCTTGGGGGGGTCGCCTGCGCCACCCAGCCTCCGGGGGGCCGCTGTGGTTGCCAGGCAGTGAGAGCGCCAGGGACCTCGCGGTCCCCCCGGTTGTATAGGGGCATTGGGAAGCCTACCTGTGGTGCTCCTGGATAGTGCTATTGCAGCATGAACTAATTCCCGTAGGGCGACCGCTTTGTGGCATTGGTTTTTGACCCTGCATAAGTTGGCATGTGAAAGCAAATGCATATTTGCATGAGCATTGCCTCATGAATAGCCAATTAGGCCAAATTTGCTTAGCCAGATATGTCAGGTGTTTAATGCACACATTCAATTCTTTGTGTAGTGGTTCAATAGTACATGAACCTGCATGCTTACCCCCTAGGATTCCGTCACCACTGACATCCGATGCCCACCACTGTGCACTTCTCATGCATTCCTCAGACACCTCTGCTCCCTCAGAGATGTGGGAGTATAGTATTGGGAATCCCTTATATGTCATCAAGCCACCGCAATTAATCGTAAGTAGCTGCTGAGCAGTCGGCATGGTCATGCCTCTAACATCTCCACGTGTGCACAATGAAGTAATAGCAATATTCAATAGGTTTCAAGGGCAAGGGGGCACAGTATAATTTCATAGGACAAAAAGTATTGTAACAATAATAAACAGTCATATACAGTAGTAATTAATACAATCAGTGTGGAGGACAAGTGGCCATAATAAACATAAAGAAAACAGTACAAAATATTTCAATAGGAGTAAAATGGGCATGCTTTCATCGTTTGGTGGAGGTTAGCAATGATAATACTAAAAAAATATAATATGCACTATCTTGTGACCAAAAAGAAAAATGCATGCTTTACAAAAAAAAAATCACACAGCATGGATAAAAATTAATGTAAAATGCATTTCACAGAGTGACCATAAAAAGGGTATCCATGGTAATGCACCCTGCATCTATGATGACGTGCTTGAGTGTGTCTGGTTACCAACGAGGAGTCCAGATACGGAGGTGCCGTTATGCACTCCAGCGTGGAGCACGGGTCATCTTACGTTTATAGCTCGGCTCGAAGTACGGGCCCTGCTAAGGGAGGATGGTCTGCTGTTTTAAACACCCGATTTTGTGCATGACTGTAAGCTTTCTCCCTTTGAAGAAGCGCAACAAGCACAAACTATTGTTGACTGCCTGTCTCTGTGACTGGCAGCAACCCTGGAAGGGTGATGTACTGTATACCAGCTAACCATCTGTAACAACATTGTTGTTTTTTGTGTGTTTGACCATAAAAAGTACCGTAAGTATAAGCATTGCCTAGAAGGTAAAATAAAAAATACAATTAATAAAATACATACAAGGTTCCAAGTGCTAAGCATTAATTTAAACAAATAAGGAAATATATATATATATATATATATATATATATATATATATATATATATGTACCCATAATTATAGGTGTCTCCCGAAAGATAATAAGACGATGTACAAAAGGCATTGCTGTGGAAAAAATTATTTCTCAGTTTTTATTTAAATTTAAGCAAAAGTGTCCAGTCCAGAATTAATTCCCAAAATCCAAACTTCTATACCATTCCAAATAGTCCAAGCTGTTCTAAAGCATCCTAATTACCCTGATTAATTGGGAACAACCATTTGAATCAACTCAACAGGTGAAAAACAGCAGCTCTCTGCAGTTGATTTGTGGTCAGGCATGGCTAAGACAAAGGAGCCCAGTGAGGACCTGCGGCTGCACATTGTGGCTGCTGACAAGTCGGGAAAGGACTATAAGGTCATTTCTAAATGTTTTCAAGTTCCAGTGGCTACAGTGCAAAGAATTAATAAAATAATACAAGATGTTGCGCACTGTGGAAAATCTCAGGGGATGTGGTCGGAAGACAAAAGTAACACCTGTGCTGGGCAAGAGGATAGTGAGAGAGGTGAAAAAGAATCCAAGGATCATCACCAAGGCCATCTTGGTGAATGTGGGCTCTGCTGGTGGCAATGTCTTAAGGCAGATAATCCAATGGACACTGCACACTGCTGGGATCCACAGATGCAGACCTAGGAGGACCCCACTACTCCAGATAAGGCACACAAAACCTTGCTTGACCTTTGCAAATGCTCATGTGGACAAAGAAGACCACTTCTGGTCTTCTGTGTTATGGTCAGATGAAACAAAAATTGAATTGTTTGGTCACAATGATGTTTCTTTCATTTGGCGTAAAAAAGGAGAAGCCTTCAACCCTAAGAACACCATCTCCACTGTCAAACATGATGGTGGAGAACCTAATGCTTTGGGGGTGATTTTAAGACAAACCAGGGAACCTAATCAGAGTAAACGGCACCATGAAAAAAGAGCAATACATTCCAAACGACAACATTAGGCAGTCTGCAGAGAAGCTTGGCCTTGAGCACCAGTGGACATTTCAGCATGACAATGATCCAAAACACACAGCAAAAGTGGTAAAGAAATGGTTAGCAGACAACAACATTAACGTTTTGGAGTGGCCTAGCCAGAGTCCTGACTTGAATCCAACTGAGAATCTGTGGAGGGAGATAAAGATCAGAGTAATGGCAAGAAGACCCTCCAACCTGGAAGATTTGGAGCTCATTGCTAAAGATGAATGAGCAAAAACACCTGAGGAATAGAGATGGCCTGAGCCTCCGATTTTAGGTTTGCGAACCTACCGCGAAAGTTCGGTTCGCGCAAACTTTCACGAACCGCAATAGACGCAATACACTTCAATGGGGAGGAGAACTTGGAAAATTAAAAAAAAATATGCTGGCCAGAAAACTGATGGAAAAGATGTTTCAAGGAGTCTAAAACCTGGAGGGAGACATGGTTGAATGGGATAGACGTCAAAGCCCCGGAAATAAATTTGGTTTTGACGCAAAGCAGTGTTTTAATGGCAGAAATCACATTCAATGCTAAATTGCAGGCCTTAACTTCCACCCTCCTCCTCCTGTCTTGTCTTCCAGGAATTTGTAGGATGTCAGAAGCCAGCTTACTTACATTGGCCGGGGATCAAACCCAGGTTAACTGCTTTGAAGGCAGCTATGCTCACCGCTATACCACCAACACTACATGCTGAAGCCAGCCTAGCATGTATCATTGTGATATACCCAAGAGAAAAATTAGCTTGCTTAGGGATTTGTAGGATGTCAAAAGCAACCTCACCTACATTGACCAGGAATCGAACCCAGGTCAACTGCTTTGAAGGCAGCTATGCTCACCACTATACATGTATATGTATATATGTGTGTCTTTTGGAGGGAGGAAGTAAGTCTGCTCCAAGAAGTTTCAGCATGTAGTGTTGGTGGTATAGTGGTGAGCATAGCTGCCTTCAAAGCAGTTGAACTGGGTTCGATTCCTGGCCAATGTATGTAAGCTGGCTTTTGACATCTGACAAATCCCTGGAAGACAAGACAAGAGAGGAGGAGGAGAAGGTGGAAGGGGGAGGGTAAAAAAAAGCACAAGAACCACATTAGCTCTCAAAAGAGCTGTTGTGGGGTGCTATTTTAGGAATAACAATCAGCCAGGAGCAAGCTAACAAGCTTTCAAGAGCCTAACTAATCTTTCCCTATGAGAGTCTGCCAACAGCTTTCCCTTCATTAATTACTACAGGGACACGAACGACTATAATGGCCGGCGCTGCCTGTCTTATAAGGGGTGGGGTGGCTCCAGGAGATGGTGTAGCCTGATTGGCTACAACGGACCTGCTGACTGTGATGTAGAGGGTCAAAGTTGACCCTAATGGTTCACTAAGGGGGCTAACCAAATTTCCGGGAAAGTTTGCGTTCGCATGCGAACACGAATCACACAAAGTTCACCTGGAACTGTTCGCCGGCGAACCGTTCGGGTCATCTCTACTGAGGAGACATTCAAAAAGCTGGTCTGCAATTATAGGAAGAGCTTGATTACTGTAATAGCCAATAAAGGCTTTTCTATTCTTGAGAAGGGTATGAATAATTTTGGACTGGACACTTTTTGTTCAAATGTAAATAAAAGCTGAAAAATGTTTGTTTTTTCCATCCACAATAATGCCTCTTGTACATCGTCTTATTATCTTTTGGGAGACACCTATGTCATTTCTAATCAAAAAATTACTTGCTGGTTCAATAAAAGTAACTTTAAAGGGACTCCGAGCAGTGCCTGTGGGTATGCCTTTAAGCATACCCACAACTAATTAATTACATCCTCACACCTACCGTCATGACGCTTATTATATCCCCCTGGGTTCCTTGTATTTCATTGCATTTCACTGAATGGAGCTGCTGACAATGGGGAAAGTGTCGTCCTGCATAATACAATGTTGAATAAGGAATCCAAGATGGCGGCCACGATTGCGATAGCGAAAATAACGAAAACTAAAAGGCACAGGGTGGCGGTTTATATATCATTGGAAAGAGGAGAAAGAGAGTTTCAAAATGGCATGCATCTTTCCATAGTTACTGCACTGCTCGGAATCCCTTTAAGTCAAAATTTGCCAGGGGTATGAATAATTATGGGTGGCACTGTATGTCTACCCCCTTCACCACCATCTCCACTACTCCCTCAAATATACCCCTTTTCCATCTCTGATTCCCCCTTCCCCCTTTATCAGACCACCATCTCCATCAGTCATGCAACACATCTTTACTAACCTCCCTCCTGGCACCATGATCTCTGCTCTGCTAATTCCTGAAGTTATAACACCCCTCCTCCCATCACTGTTGTCAACCGTGCCCAACCAACCCCCCCAATCCCCCAACATCCATGCCTTGCTTACCTGCTTTTTTATTGGTGGTCAGTGGCATCACTGTCTACCCACTTCACTACATGCTATAGGCCACATACATTCTCAGTACTGACAGGTGGAAAAGAAGATTTTTACCTCGCCTGGATTGCACTTATTTAGCTTTCCTGTATGACAAGAAGACACACCCAGCCAGCACTATGGGAAGGGGGGTAAACAAATGGTAATGAGGGAGAGAGACTCAGAATAGACTGAAATGGAGCAGAGAGCTTATGTGTATTGCAGCCACATCACACAGAGGCTATTTGCCTGTAATATGACTCCTGTCCCTGCCAATCTCTCACACAAGTCCTGAAAGTAGTCTGGAGTCTAGGGACAGTCTCCAGCAGCCCTCCTGGAGTATAGGGACAGTCTCCAGCAGACCTCCTGGAGTATAGGGACTGTCTGCAAGCAGCATTTCTGGAGTCTAGGGACTGTCCAACACTTTTCAACCTAGACAATAACTTATGTAGCTGTGCACATGCAGTCATTTTAACAATGGTGAGAGACCAGACAGATTTTTTTTCCCATGGACTCTGCAGGCAAGCCTCTGCTCAGCATCATGCTTTGTATATTTACCAGCTTGCCCGTCCTCTAATTGCTCTGTAATTGGGCATGTATTTCTTGCAGCCAGCCTAGTGGTTCACATTGTCTTAAACAGCCTGGGGGTGGGGGGGGGGGGTGGGGCAGTCCTTCCTGCCTATACCTAACTCTTAACTTTCCTTATACCTATGCTTCCCCTTAACACCCCCTGGCAGTGCCTAACCCTGTTACTGAGTGTGTGTGTGTGTGTGTGTGTGGGGGGGAGGGGGCACTTAGACGGAGCGCAGTGATTCCCGGGGGGGCGCAGTGCCCCAGCGTGCCTCAGTGTAGTGCCGCCCATGCACAGGGCATTGAAAATAGGTCATGGATGGGTATTCCAGCATGACCATGATCCAAAACACATGGGCAAGGCAACAAAGGAGTGGCTCAAGAAGAAGTATATAGTAGCCTAGCCAGTCTCCAGTTCTTAATCTAATATAAAATCTGTAAAGGGAGCTGAAGGTTTGAGTTGCCATACATCAGTCTCAAAATCTTACTAACATGGAGGGGATCTGCAAGGTGGAGAAAGACAAAATCCCTTCTGAGATATGTGCAAACCTGGTGACCAACTACAAGAAATGATCAAATTCTAATTTCACTCATTAAAATGCACATCAAGCTTTGACTTTGAGGTACTGTGTTTTTGAGGGTTCAGACTGGTCATTTCTTGATTAGAGATCAAACAAACAAAATCAGCAGAGAA
The DNA here is from genome assembly GCF_040937935.1 of Hyperolius riggenbachi. Classification (NCBI taxonomy): domain Eukaryota; kingdom Metazoa; phylum Chordata; class Amphibia; order Anura; family Hyperoliidae; genus Hyperolius; species Hyperolius riggenbachi. Next base: position 176,291,618 of record NC_090655.1, read on the forward strand.
TCGAATACTTCTTTGCTGCACTGTATGTACCTCAGCAGTAGGAAGCCACTGGATAATCTAGATACTTCCACCATTCCAGCCTTGACTCCATCTAAACCTATTTGACAAAAGCACGTCAAATAGGTTTCTTGTGGCTACAGTCCAGCCATGGATAAGCACATCTGGACTGGGTAAGATCCACACCTGCCCAGTAGAAAACAAAACTCATGTTTAGGGTTAAAAAACCTTGCATGATTGTTTGACATGCATGGACATTATGCTTGCATGCCCCGTATGGATACGCTTGTACAGAACCAGGAGCACAGCCACAAGAAAAAAAGTTTTGTGCAGGAAAGGAGGGCCTAAAGAAAATCTCCTTCCCACTACTAAGGTAAGTATCTAAATTGAAATCCTTTTCTCTGTCACAGGTCTACTTTAAAAGCTTGACATGGCTACACTTGTTATGTGTGTAGATTACAACTGCATTTATTGTAAGAGGGTGTTATATTAATGGCAGTCCAAAATTTGTGATAGAAAAAAACAGATGAACTTTGCCATAAACTACCGTAATACTGGCTACAAATGTCAATATGCCATTGTATGACAACATTATTCCTCTGATAACATATCTATACAAAACTGAACTGTAATATTTAAAACAAATAATTTTAATATCAATTTTTAGGGCGCATGCATGCAGGTGGATGGGGGCACACACGGCAGTTGCGGTTTTGCATCTAGAGCCCCTTTTTGAAACGGGTATAATTGCCTAGTCAAATAATGTTCATTTGGAACCCCTTAGTCAGCAGATAATAGATGGTTTGTACACTATACTTATATACTATATAATAAAGTTTACTAATACTTTATATGTTTGCTACCTTGAAATAAGGTCCAAGACAACAGTTGTTTCTCTTCAGGCTTTGTGAAATTAGTAACTAAAAAACAAAAACAAAAACAAACAAACAACTGTTAGCAATAATCACAGCAGCCAATGAATTACCATTGATAAAATACATTTTAAGATGAATTCTGAATGTTTGAATTTTGGTTGTATCATTCTTTCACTAACCCCATAAACACTGTGCTATATCTTATCAGTACTGACCTTGCCTCCTCAAACCTATGTTCAGTCACAAAGGGCATAAGTGATTGGCATGGCTTATAAGCAGCCACACTATAAAATAGAGTAATGACCAGTGCTGCTCATCAGGATACCGGATATCCGAATAGACTCGGATATCCGAACTTTTTAGGCCTATCCGATCGGATCCGGATTCCGGATAGCTGGACGGAAATCCGGATAGCTCTATGCGGATAGTTGGTCGCATAACCCGGATATCCGCGGATACCGATCGGATATCCGAATCCGGGTACTGTAACCATGGACATGATGTCCATGACGTCATTCAGCCAATCAGAGCGCTCCCAGCCTAAGCCCAAGCACCCAATCACAGAGGGGAACCTTGGCCAGTCCCTCCTGTATATAAGGAGGGGGGCATGTTAAGAATCTCGTCCTTGCTTTGTGACTGCCACTGAGATAGTTTGTCCAGTGTGTTTGGCTGAAGCAAGTACATTATCCCAGTGATAACCCAGCGTTTTAACACTAAAACACCTTCTGGTTTTACTGTTTTACTGTGTTGTAGTTAGCTTAGCTAGTCTGTGTAATTTGTTAGTGTCAGTCAGTCTTGTCAGTCAGTCTTTCAGCTGCAGCAGCTGCCTGTGCCTGCTACTAGGTCCTGTGTCTTTGTGTGTGCTGTGTCTGTGTGCACACACTCCAGGCTCCTTGCTGCTGGCTGGGCTGCTATTACTACTGCTACTAGGTCCTGTGTCTTTGTGTGTGCTGTGTCTGTGTGCACACACTCCAGGCTCCTTGCTGCTGGCTGGGCTGCTATTATTACTACTGCTACTGTGGTTTTATATTGTGTAGTTGCAGACAGTGCTAGTACTACAGATTATTGCTGCTGTGCTGCTGCTGAGTGAGCAGTGTCAGTGTGTTTAGTTGTTGTACTCCTGTCTGTCAATCTGCTGATCATTTCCAAGCCCGCCGCCAATAATAAAAGTGCACCAAGTACCCCACACACATCATCTGTGACGTCGACTCATCAGTGACAGTGAGTCTTGTACTATGTCTGGCACTGGCAGTGTGAGACGGGGGAGGGGCAAGGCCAGAAGGAGAGTGAGCAACATTGCGGCCTCTGGCAGCAGTTCTGCCGCATCAGTCATTCCGCCGCTACCCACTGGCAGTCACGCTGCAGAGACGCAGCAGCGTGTTGCGTCAATTTTCAAGCAGGGTCAGCGGCGCAGATTGGAGGAGAAGGACGCCGCGTCTGTGATGCAGCAGATGGCGCATGACGAGGAGCAAGCCAGTGACAGTGAGGCCACCACCACCAGCCCTAGCCCTAGAGAAAATATTCTCAGCAAAATTGGCTTTACAGAAGAGTCTGAGATGCTGACAGTAATTGTTGGGGGGGAGCCCGTCCATGATGTGTCAGCAGAAGAGGAGTTTGAGGCGGGCTCATCATCCCAGCAGTTTTACGAAGGGGAGTTTGATGATGAGGTGAAGGACCCGGACTACCAGCGACCGGAGGGGCATGTCAGCTCTGACTCTGAGGAGGAGGAGTCAGTGTGTATGGCACGCAGGTTGAGCATTGCAGGGATTGGCAGGAGCAGCAGTGGGCATGGAGTACGTGACCCGCAGGCTGCTGCTCCATCTGTCAGTGGCACGACTACCACCAGCCGCACCACTCAACCCCAGGCCCCAACCACCACCGGGAGAAAATCCACAGCAGCATCCCGTTCTGAGCCACGTAAGGGAAAACTCCAATCCCCAATATGGCAGTTTTTCCATCTGCCCTCACTGGATAGCAAATTTGTAACGTGCAAATTATGCCATGTGAAGCTGAGCAGAGGGTCTCACCCCTCCAGTTATGGCACCTCCAGCTTCATCAACCATCTGGGCAATAAGCACAAACCTGAGCATCAGGAATTCAAGCTGCTGAAGGAAGCTGGCGCTGGCCCTTGCAGAGGTCAGAGCACTATAACCAGCTTTGCCACTCCTGCTGACACTGAGGCCTGTTCAGGCAGCCAGTCCTCCTCAGTGGTCTCCTCTGTTCCCTCCTCAGCTTCCCGTGCAAGCCTAAAACGCCCCCACCACCAGACCCTGCTGAGTGACTCTTTTGTGGTCAGGGCTCAGCCTCCCGGCAGCCGTCGCATACGCCAGCTGAACGGCTTGCTTACACGGGCCATGTCCTCCCAGCTCCTCCCGTACTCGTTTGTGCAGGAGGGGAGCCGGATGCGTGCGCTCCTGCAGTGCGCAGCGCCGGATTGGCCAATCCCCAGCCGGCACTACTTCGCACGCAAGGCCATCCCAGCACTGCACTGCTTTGTAAAGGCCAACGTGGAGCGTGGGCTGGATCATGCGCTTGGTGCGCGCGTCCATGTGACAATGGACTCATGGAGCAGCCGGTTCGGGACAGGCCGCTATTTGTCCTTCACCGCGCACTGGGTCAGTTTGGTGGAAGGGGGTGAAGAGGAGACAGCAGCATCATCACCACGGTGGGTGGTGCCACCCCGCAGCAGGGTCAGGGGAAGTGCAGCAGCTTCCAGCTCTGATCCGGTTCCATCCGCCGCCAAACAACCCCGCCTCAGCAGCAGCGTGAAGGCCCACCACTGCCAAGCGCTGCTGCAGATGGTCACGGTGGGCAAGAACAAGCTGACGGCAGACCACGTCTTGGCCAAGCTCCGAGAGCAAGAGAGGAGTTGGCTGACCCCCAGAGGCCTCAGAGTCGGAGAGGTGGTGGCCGACAATGGTGCAAACTTGGTTGCCGCCATCCAGCGGGGAAACCTCACCCACATCCCCTGTCTGGCCCACGTCCTGAACCTAGTGGTGCAGAAATTCCTGCACACCTACCAGGGGATGGACACTCTTTTGGGAGCGGCAAGGAAAACGGTGGGTCATTTTCGCCGCTCGGGTGGTGCCACAGCGACCCTTACAGCCGTGCAGATGGAGCTGAACCTCCCACAGCACCGCCTCATTATAGACGTTCCAACACGCTGGAATTCCACCCTGGCGATGTTGGAACGTCTGGTTGAACAGAGGCGGGCTGTCAACCTGTACCTGGCCAGAGCCACCATGGATGCCAACTTGTTGGGGACCGGCACCACCCACCTCCCAGACATCATCCGCCCTGCTGAGTGGGGAAAAATGCAGCTGGTGTGCTTTGTGCTGGCACCCTTCCTGGAGGCCACCAACATGGTCAGCCGGGACCATGCGTCGCTGTGTGAGTGGTTGACCATTGTGTGCATGCTGGACAAGGCCCTCGATGCTCTGCTGGAAGTGGGAGAGGAAGCCTTGATCCAGCAGCAGGAGCAGCAGCAGCACACTTCACAGTCCACCTCTGTGCAGCAGGAGGAGGATTCGGAGGAGTTGGAGGAGGACTTTGAGGAGTTGGAGGTCCCTGACCTTGAAGAGGAGGGGGCACAGCGGAGTGCAGCTGCAGTAGTGCGGGGGTGGAGAGAGCAAGATGAGGCTCCGGAATCAGAGGAGGACGACAGCACTGTCAGCGGTGCAGAAGATGATAGGTCAGCAGAGATGGCAGCCCTCTTCCCCATGGCAGTGCACATGCTGCAGTGCCTGCGCAAAGACCCAAGGGTGAAGGAGATGAGTGCTCGGGAGGACATCTGGATCACCCTGATGCTGGACCCACGGCTGAAGGGGAAGCTGGCTCAGTTCCTGCCTGTAGGAGGAGACCCTGTGCGCCGAATCAGGGACTTGCAGCGGATTCTGGTTCGGCGCTTGGAGGAAGCCTTCCCCCGGACTCCCACCCCCCCTGCTGTCTCAGTCCAGCCAGCACAGCAGCAGGTGCCTGCATCCAGCATCAGCAGGCGCCCAACAAACCTGCTGTCTCTGACAAAGGCGCTCTATGCCACACCAGTACCGCTGCCTACAGAGGAGGTGCCTGCAGCAGCATCCGGCTCTCAAAGCCAGAACCAGCACCTGACCCGGATGGTGGCCGACTATATGGGGTCCTATAGCGGGCTTGACACCGACACCCCTGTGGACCCCTTGGAGTACTGGGTGAAGCACCTGGATATCTGGGGCGAGCTGGCGCAATACGCCCTGGAAGTGCTGTCCTGCCCGCCTTCCAGCGTTATGTCGGAAAGGTGCTTCAGTGCGGCCGGTGGCGTGGTCACTGAGAAGCGCTCTTGTCTGTCAGGCCAGTCTGTGGACAGACTGACTTTTTTAAAGATGAACGAGGCTTGGGCAATTGGTGAGTTCCTGGCCCCTGTTGTTGGCAAGAGGGGGAAATGAAGTGGCTGAGTGGTTATCACTATGCCTGCTTGCTGCTTAACCACCCTTTACCACCACAACCTCCTGACTCCATCTTCATGAAGCCAGGTTCTTATTTTTTGAACTGTGCCGTGGTACCTGCCATGGTCAACTATGTAAACACAATAGCTGTGTAATTTTTTTGGAGGTGTCTGTGCTGTGCGAGTTGTGGGGAGGCCCCAACTGCGTCAGTACGACCGCTTCCTGGAACCTCTCCTAATTTTTTACTGTGCCGTGGTACCTACAACAGTGCCATGGTCAACTATCTAAACACAATAGCTGTGTAATTTTTTTGGAGGTGTCTGTGCTGTCCGAGTTGTGGGGCCCCAACTGCGGCAGTACGACCGACCGCTTCCTGGAACCTCTCCTAATTTTTTACTGTGCCGTGGTACCTACAACAGTGCCATGGTCAACTATGTAAACACAATAGCTGTGTAATTTTTTTGGAGGTGTCTGTGCTGTCCGAGTTGTGGGGCCCCAACTGCGGCAGTACGACCGACCGCTTCCTGGAACCTCTCCTAATTTTTTACTGTGCCGTGGTACCTACAACAGTGCCATGGTCAACTATGTAAACACAATAGCTGTGTAATTTTTTTGGAGGTGTCTGTGCTGTCCGAGTTGTGGGGCCCCAACTGCGGCAGTACGACCGACCGCTTCCTGGAACCTCTCCTAATTTTTTACTGTGCCGTGGTACCTACAACAGTGCCATGGTCAACTATCTAAACACAATAGCTGTGTAATTTTTTTTGGAGGTGTCTGCTGTCCGAGTTGTGGGGAGGCCCCAACTGCGTCAGTACGACTGCTTCCTGATACCACTCTGATGTTGATTGACAGCCATTTTTTTAGGGGGGGGGGGATTTTAAGTCCACTCCCCACATCATCAGTGTTTCCATTTTCAAAATTATGATGCTACATGCCTCATATACCCTAAAAAACCTTTTTAAAGCAATTTAAAGGCCACTTCCGGGATTAAACACGGATATCCGAATCCGATCGGATACTAGGGTTGGATATCCGAATCGGATTCGGATCGGAAAATTTTGAATTCGGATATCCGACCCGGATCGGATAGCGGGGTATCCGGATCCGAATCGGATCCGGATTTTGAAAAGGGGTATCCGAGCAGCACTGGTAATGACTGTATAGTAGTTGAAAAGACAAAAGTGGAGGAGCAGGGCCCAGGTACACTGCCAGTTCTGTCAGTGGTCGAACCTTAGTCACAGTGATGCCAGTTATGAAAGAATGGTCATAGTGTTTCCCAGTCCTCTCATTGGCAAAAGTGCACAACCAGGCCTATCAGTGGTCACAGTGCAGTTCCAACCCTTTGCAGTCACAGTAAAATTAAAATATGTTTTGATCACGTCAGTTGCGGGAGCACAATCCCACTTGTACAAGCGGTCTTGATGTAACCACAGTCTATGTTATTAATCAAAATGCAGTGAAAGCCTCCATCAGTGTTGAAGTGGCGTAGGTACACTCTGGTCATAATACAATTTATAAGTGCACTGTAAATCTAAGAACACACTTAAAGAGGTCTGAAATGCAGACGATGCTCTACAAGACATGTTATAGGACTTGGAAGACACTATAAAATGGGATAAATTAACTGACAGCCAGGCAATACACATTGTATAAAGGTGCCCATTACGGTACAATTTTTTCATCAGATGTGATCTTTTGATGCACTTTTTACGATCATAAGTAATCAGAAGGTAATTATGGATTGTTCCCATAAATGGGTCAATTAGGGCATTTTCTCTTTTTCAGATATGATCCTAAAATTCAACTTTCAGATTGATTATATTTTCTGTTCCAATTGATCATAGAATCATTTTATATTGATCAAGTGTGTGTTACCATTATTCTAAGTCCCTGTGTCAATGATCGTCGGCATGAATGAGATGCCTGCTAAATTTTATCTTCTGGAGAAACACGTCCACACATTATTTCCTATTCACATACTTATAGTACCCGAATAGAAAATAATGTGCGAGGACATCTTATGGCCAAATAGTAAAATTACACCTAAATACATTTATTTCAATAATAATACCCACTTACATTTAAAATTAATTCCTTCCCTCCCACACTCTCCCATAGTACCCCCCAAAATGTTTTACATATTACCTTTTAGCTGTGTGCTTGCAGAGCCATTAGAAACTGCACTCCATCTGTTCCGGTTCTGAGCTACTTCCTGTACACGACATGTGTAATGTCCCTGGTCAGATGGATTTAATTTAGTTAGTTTAAGACTGAAAGTGTTGCCTGTACTTTCATTGCTTAGCTCTCCTTTCTGACTCCAATTTCCAGATATGTGTACATTACCATATTTTGTAATCCTACCAATTGTTTGCTCATTTCCAGGCCATGGAGAAAAGACCCAACGCACAGTCAATAGGCTGTCTCGTTTTCTCTTCTGAGATACTGAGCACCAAATAGAAACATTTCCTCCCACGGGATGAAACGTCCAAGGGGATGGAGAAACAGTCACATTGAGAGCGAAACAAAAACCTGGAAATGAATAAAATAATTTGAGTCTAACACATCTACTAGTGCCTTCATAAGACAAAAAGTTTTTACATGGCTCACTTCCATCACAAACCCAAAACATATGACATTTAGTCTTCACTTAAAGACACTAAATGGACTTATTCTTTACAGATGTGGAATCCTTGTTAAGTGTGTTTGTACACTTTAATCAACTGAGCGATTTGCAGCCGGTTGTGACACAACTATCTCACCAAGGGCGAAGCAATAGGGGGTGCAGAGGTTGTGACCGCATCGGGGCCCTTGGGCCAGAGGGGCCCCGAGGGGCCTCCCTCAAATTCAGTATTAGCTCTCTATTGGTCCTGTGCTCATAATAATCACTTCTATAGATACTTTAAATAGTGGTAATCATTGACAAATTGGTCCCCATTCCCTTCTTGCACCTCTGACACTGTAGTTGCCATTGGAAGGTTTTGGTGCACAGTACCAATTGTTATGTATAGAGTTTTTGGGGTGCCCCAATGTAACTTGCATCGGGGCACACAGCTCCTTAGCTATGACACTGTACAGTCCTGGCCAAAAGTTTTGAGACTGTCAAAAATATTAGTTTTCACAAAGTTTGCTGCTAAACTGCTTTTAGATCTTTGTTTCAGTTGTTTATGTGAGGTACTGAAATATAATTATAAGAACTTCATACATTTCAAAGGCTTTTATTGACAATTACATGAGATTTATGCAAAGAGTCAGTATTTGTAGTGTTGGCCCCAGATGCGTATCTACAGGGGTGCACATGGGGCACCTGCTATAGGCGCCCATTGTCACCCACCTGGGGAGGGGCGCCAGTTACTATATACACTGCCCGGCGGCGGCGCCCAGTTCAGTCTATACAGTAGGAGGATGACTTATACAACGCCCGGCGTCCAGTCCAGCCCGTACAGTAGGAGGAGAGGACTGCCGTATCGTGGGCTCAGCGTTTCTTCTCCTCATCGTCGCCACGGTAACATCCCTCGCATCCCCCTCCTCCTGATTGGCCGCATGAAGCCGCCGGGGCTGATGGGGGTGGGCGGGTATTGGAGAGGAGGAACAACAGCGTGTATGTAGGCTGAGCCCGCCCAAGTGACACACACAAACAGTCAGTGCTGTCTGTTTGTGTGTGTCACTGGGGCGGGCTCAGCCTACATAAACGCTGTTGTTCCTCCTCTCCAATACCCGCCCACACCCATCAGCCCCGGCGGCTCCATGCGGCCAATCAGGAGGAGGGGGATGCGAGGGACGTCACCGTGGCGACTGTGCACGTGCACTGTGCTAAGGGGGCAGAGCCGAGGTAGGCAGGCAAGAGAGAGGCAGTCACAGAACTGCAAGTTATAAATAATAAGGTAATTAGAACTGAACTGTGTGCTTTTTAACCTCTGCTTGTTTTTAGAACTGTTAATATGAGTATTCTGTTTTGCTGTGCAGACTTGGGAGCCCCTTCTGTCATCTACGGTATGTTCTGATGATCTCACATTAAAATGTTTCCCTGTACTGCTGCAGGAAGGGGGGGGGGGACTAGGGGGGTTGGTATGATCAGGGTGGTTTTGTTTGCTTGGTTCTTTTTCAAGTAATGCACATTACATAACTCATTATTTATTTTTAAAATGTGTTCTGCAGCAGCAGCTGGCCACTGCACACCATCCCACATTTGACTTCAGTTTCAATTTCTATTTTCATACTACAGCAGGCCCCTGCTTTCACACATTTTAATTCTGTTCTATAGCATGCCACTGCTTTCCCATATAAGTTCTTTTGGCCTGAGACCTTCCCAGCAGAGCAGATATTACGTGGGAAAGCTGTGGCCTGCTGTAGAATGGATGGAAATTTGTAAGAACTACTGAACTGTGGGAAAGCAGGGGCCCGCTGTATTATGGAAATTGGAAATGTGTGTCATGATTTCTCCATAAACATTGTCCATGGGACCTCTTTTACTTACCTGAGGCTTCTTCCAGATATTAATCCAGGCCCTGTAGCCTTATAGTTCCCTCGTTCGCCCGATTCTCATCTTTGATCCGCTGAAATTGTCTGCTTTACTTCGCATGTGCTGGCCCGGCGGTAGGGACCTTAATCACACTCCTGTAGAGTGTTATGTACAGGCGCAGAATGCTCCCCGCCACAGAAGCTCAATTAAGTAGGTGTATCACCCTCCACCAGGCCAGCGTATTGGCAATAATGCATGATTTAGCTAATTCACTCACTTTAGTCGCACACTTTACCGTGACACACAGCCGATTAAATTGAAAAAAAATTCTTAAAGACTCTATTTTGTGTTTTATCTGGAATTACTATAGAAATAAGTCCTATGTTTGGAGGAGGGGGGCGCAATTTCAGTGCTTGCCATAGGTGCTATTTTCCCTAGGTACGCCTCTGCTTGGCCCTTCTTTTTTAAGACGTCTGCAATTCGACTGGGCATGCTCTCAATCAATTTCTGGGCCAAATCCTGACTGATAGCAACCCATTCTTTCTTAATCACTTCTTTGAGTTTCTTAGAATTAGTTGGTTTTTGTTTGTCCACCCGCTTCTTGAGGAATGACCACAAGTTCTCAATGGGATTAAGATCTGGGGAGTTTCCAGGCCATGGACCCAAAATGTCAACGTTTTGGTCCCCGAGCCACTTAGTTATCACTTTTGCCTTATGACACGGTGCTCCGTCGTGCTGGAAAATGCATTGGTCTTCACCAAACTGTTGTTGGATTGTTGGAAGAAGTTGCTGTTGGAGGGTGTTTTGGTACCATTCTTTATTCATGGCTGTGTTTTGGCAAAATTGTGAGTGATCCCACTCCCTTGGATGAGAAGCAACCCCACACATGAATGGTCTCAGGATGCTTTACTGTTGGCAATTGGCATGACACAGGACTGATGGTAGTGCTCACATTTTCTTCTCCTGACAAGCCTTTTTCCGGATGCCCCAAACAATCGGAAAGGGGCTTCATTGGAGAATATGACTTTGCCCCAGTCCTCAGCAGTCCATTCACCATACTTTCTGCAGAAGATCAATCTGTCCCTGATGTTTTTTTGGAAGGGCTCCGCCTGAAACATGTTGTGTATCTTGTGACTCCAATACAGCTTGTTGCTGCACAGCTCCTGAGTGCCGTGTCCTTCTTTGCTATTGTGTTTTTTGGGAGAGAAGTGGCTTCTTTGCTGCCCTTCTTCACACTAGGCCATCTTCCAAAAGTCTTCGCCTCAGTGTGCATGCAGATGCGCTCACACCTGCGTGCTGCCATTCCTGAGCAACCTCTGCAGTGGTTGCACCCTGATCCTGTAGCTGAATCCTCTTTAAGAGACTAATCCTGACGTTTGCTGGACTTTCTTGGGCGCCATGAAGCCTTCTTAACAAGAATTGAACCTCTTACCTTGAAGTTCTTGATGATCCTATAAATTGTTGATTTAGGTGCAATCTTAGCAGCCACAATATCTTTGCCTGTGAAGCTATTTTTATGCAACGCAATGATGGCTGCATGCGTTTCTTTGCTGGTCACCATGGTTAACAATGAAAGATCAATGATTTCAAGCATCACCCTCCTTTTAAAGGGACTCCGAGCTCAGAAAAAAAAGGAAAGTTGTACTCACCAGGGGCTTTTTCCAGCCCAGTGCTGGTCGGGAGGTCCCACGCCGGCGTCCTGGCTCCTCTCCTTCTCCCCGCTCCGGAATGGCTGGCAGGCCGCAGCCCGGGCGACACTCTCCCGAGTGTCGGGCTGCTTCTTCAGCATATGACGCGGATTACGTCACACGCCGGCCGCATCGCGTCATCACGGCGGCCGGCGTGAAAGTACTGCGCATGCGCGAACAAAGCGGCCGGCGTGTGACGTAATCCGCGTCATATGCGGAAGGAGCAGCCCGACACTCGGGAGAGTGTCGCCCGGGCTGCGGCCTGTCAGCCATTCCGGAGCGGGGTGAAGAAGAGGAGCCAGGACGCCGGCGTGGGACATCCCGACCAGCACTGGGCTGGAAAAAGCCCCTGGTGAGTACAACTTTCCTTTTTTTTCTGAGCTCGGAGTCCCTTTAACATGTCAAGTCTGCCATTCTAATCCAATCAGCCTGACATAATGATCTCCAGCCTTGTGCTCATCAACATTCTCACCGGAGTTAGCAAGACGATTACTGAAATTATCTCAGCAGGTCCTTTAATGACAGCAATGAAATGCAGTGGAAAGGTTTTTTTGGGATTCAGTTAATTTTCATGGCAAAGAAGGGCTATATAATTCATCTGAACACTCTTCATAACATTCTGGAGTATATGCAAATTGCTATTATAAAAACTTAAGCACCAACTTTTCTCAAAACTTTTGGCCAGGACTGTATCTCACAATGGAGCATTTTGAAACAACCCTGCTTGTTTTGTGCAGGGCAGTTTCTAGGCTAAATTGCACCCAGGGCGAGGGTGTAAAAATTGCCCCCCCCCACCCCTGTGGACTTGGGAACCCTTACTCTTTAGGAACAGAAACACAGCCACAGGTCACAAGTAGATCTGTCTACTTTCAAGTGACCAGCCGCTCATCCAGGAGGAAGCAAGAAAACATCCAGGCGAGGAGAGCCCGGAAAGCCGACTTCTCCATGGGCACCGTGTACTGACAGCCTGCAGTACCGCTACAGGACATCAGGTGTCATCACGGGGTGGTGACGTGATGATGACTTGAAGTCTGACGCAGGCAGTCTAGGAGGAGTCAAGGAGGGTGATCAGGCTGGTAATCTTCTTTCTTCTTCCATTTGGCTGCACTGCTCGTCACCAGCTCCCTAGCGGTAATGTCCTTCTGCCTGCGCCCCCCTTTATCTACTTTCTAGTCTGCGCCCAGTGCGGTCGCCCTGCCCGCACCGCCCAAGAAACTGCCCTGGTTATGTGGATAAATTAATTTAAACAAAGAGAATAATTGTTACCATAAATGAATACTAATACTTTGTAATGGATTGCGGAGACACCGCCGCGCGGTCTGGCAGCGGGGCGGCTTTCTCCGCGTTCAGACCAGCGGTTTCCGCACAGCAGCATGCGTCTGGTTTGTCTGAGCCTAGTAGTGCACACAGATGGAGAGCTGCGCGTGCTAGGAGGCAGGACCTTTATGCCAATAGAAAAGGTATCAGCTGATCAGGACGATCAGCTGATCCCAGCGCTCTGGGTGATTGGCTGAGTGGGGCTGGGCGGCGCTGAGGAGGAGCGCTGCTCTATATATACTTCTTGCCTGTCAGTTGCTGGTTGTCTGCCGTTGTGAATACTAACGTGTGAGCACTCAGACCAGTCAGATCCCACAGTGTGTTAGAACCAGGAGGTCCTGGGAATTCACACTTAGCCAGATTACTATTGTGTTATATGTTAGAACAGTTCTAGGGTATTGAGACCACGGCCCTCACACTTAAGCTTAGGGATACTGTGTCATTGCTGTGTTATACCTTAGACCAGTTTCAGGGTGTTGTGACCAAGGACCTCACACCCAACCTTAGGGACTCTGTCAATACTGTGTTATACTCTAGACTAGTTCCCGGGTGTCGAGATCAAGGAGCTCACACCCCAGTCTAGGACACTGTTATATTTATATGTTATGACTATTTGCTCTGTCGACCTTTCTCTTGCTTTCTGATTCGGTACCTCTGCATATCTGTCTATCTGTTGCCAGACCCTGCCTGTACCCGGTTACCGAATCAGTCTTCTGTCTTTGTATCTCATCTGCCTGTGTGTTGCCGACCTGGCCTGCCCGACCATCCTAGCTGTCACTCTCCCTGAGTGTTCAGTTTATCAGTATTAGCAGTGACACCATTCCACCAGGTGTCAGCTGCAACCAGGACTCCCGCACCTCAGAGTCCGGCCTGTTCGCAGCCAGTGGTCACTTCCTTTGGCTGCAGTACAGTTCACCATCTAATACTGTTATCCCTGGTTACCAGGTCCTCACTATCTAAGAGATAGTTTCTGCACTGCCCAGGGCCACCTGCCCCTCAGGTGGCTCTTGGCCGAGTCACTTATATCTCCCGCTTCTCGGGAGATAGTCTACAGTTCATCAAACACATTACTCATTAGGTGTCCAGAGGTTAGTCATACCTGTATTATTGGTGATTCTGCAGATCATCCATAATCAGGTATACATCTGTATTGTTGATGATTCTGCAGATCATCAACAATCAGATTCTCTCTGTGTGCTGACACCGATCGTTACATACTTACAGTGTTCAGATTTGAAGCTTTATAACATCAGCAGCCAGTCAAAGATGTCAGTAATAGTCAAACAAACAAAGAAAAAAACACCATTAATGGACAAGACTTTTTTTGCCATTGTCTTTCCTTCTTAGGCTTCAAGTTTTGAATCAGGATGATACCATTTATTGGCTAACTAAGAGATGTATAAACAGTGAGCTTTCGACTTATAAAAAGCCTTCGTCGGACTGGTTCCTGACCCAAACTGAAAAACACAGCTTATATACACTGACATACAGAGGAGAAACATTCTTTAGCAAACATAAATGTAATTAGATGCCTCAACTGTTACTGAGGAGGCTTTGCCAGGCATCCTGTCTAAATTGATAAGATCAATAGAATCCTCAACATGACAAGAAGCAGACTCTGGTGATGGGGAGACATTGTAAATTCCGAGATCAAATTGTACCTTGGCTGGTTACATGCACCATTAATTCTAAGCTTAAGAGAATTGTGGCATTTAAAGCCAGCACATGAAAGCAAATAATATTAATAGTGACAGTGAATACCATCTTACACAGCATATGGCACAAAAATGAATGAAAAGATAGAAAAATTAAAAGAATTGTGGCATTTAAAACCCATTGTACCAGCACAAGAAGTTAGAGTCCTTGTTTAAACCATCTTCTACAGTTTTGAACCAATGTATAAACTTTGTTTCTTGTGTTAGTCTCATGTTTCCCGATTTGAGGTCACCCATTAATACAGAGACGCGAAAATCGCTTAAACTTCTTAGGCTTCGATAGCTACAGAAATTCAAAAAGAAGCTGAAAGTGAAAAAAAAGCTATGCCTTTTTGAATACCATGTTGGATAGCTAAGAAGCGGATGATTATTTTTTTCTGTTTTGTTTTTAAGTTGCTGTTGTAATGTTGTTTTCTTCGAATGTTCATGGTTCAGGGTAATAATGATCACCTTTTCTCTTTTCTTGTCCTCTCAGTCTTGATATTTGCTCCCCCCCCCCCCCCCCCCCAACCCATTTGTACAGCATGCCACTAAAACTCACTCTTGCCCTGCTTCCAGTGTCCTGTCTGAAGAAAAACTTCTTCACCTTGAAAAAAAACTTCAGTGCTGCTGGCAGTGTCATCACAGGTGGTGAATTCTGATAATGTCAATCACCTAACTTTTTTTTTAAAGATGAACAAGAGATGGGTTACTAAAAACCTATGTGCCACCCACTGCTGATGTCGCGGCTTGATGCTAATTATAGCTTCCTGTATTAATGCTTGGGTTCAATGTTTGGTGTCATTGTGGGGCAAACTAGCAATAACATGTATATGTTTATGTAAGGTTTAATTGTTTGAAAGTGTGAATAAAAATGACAATTATTACTCTGCTCTGTCACTGTTTGGCTAATTTTACCACTTCCATCTAGTATGAGAGCTTACATACACAGTCTGTATATAGTATTCAAAGTCTGTTGGCCCTCATAGAGGTGGTGAAATTAGTCAGTGACATTATTTTCACATTGGAATTCAGCAATTCTGAGACTGCAAATCTCAGAGGTTACTCATTTACAAGTTCCAAGATTTGTTTTAACATTTTACATCAAAGTTAATGGCGCTAAATTCCACGGTTAGTAGCATAGTTCCAAATTAATGCTAGTTTTCATCACATTTGCCACATGGGAGATTAATAGGGACATGGTGATTTTTTTGTTGTTGTTGCAAGAACACAATGTAGTTTTTGATAAAATCAATTTTAAAGTTCCATTGGAAAAACACCACACCGCAAATGTACAGCATGGGGTCCCCCCTACCAAACCCCTTTTCCCTTGTTACCCATGCAGGCTGGTATAGCCAGAATTTAGTCTGGACTAGGTATGGATCCCCATAGGCTATACCAGCTCACATTGTCCATGATGTGGTGGTGGGGTGGAGCTCTGGAATCCCCCTAAAGCCATTGTAAAAACCATTGTGAAGGGGCTCTTCCCCATGGAGAAGGGGCTGTTCCCCACCTTCGGTGTCCAGATGGTAGGGGCCCTAGGGATGTTCAAGGTGGAATCTGAGTGTCCCTTATAGCAAGGTACCCCTAACCAATTTCTGCAAAGGGTTAGGTTAAAATAAAAATGTAACTATTCTCAAGGAACATTAGCATTGGTTTGTTAAAGGTCTATTAAGGAGCCTATCTGACATATTGTAAGGTTATTTGCTAAGGCTTGCTATACTTGGCTTGCTATACTTTAGTATATCAAGTGCTATTGGCAGGTGCAACATGTGCGGCGGCTGAAGGGAAATCTTCAATCGAGGTCCAGAGGATATAGGCATGGGATTATTTCTGTAGATATTGATGTGTGATCATTAAAGATAAGAATATTATTTTCATTGTTGATTTTTAATTTAATTTAAGCATTTAATTGCTGTAATAGGTTTTTCTATTGATTATTGAGAAGGGTATAAATAATTTTGAACTGTACACTTTTTGCTCAAATGTAAATAAAAGCTGAGAAATGTTTTTTTCCACAATAATACCTCTTTTACATTGTCTTATTATCTTTTGTGAGACACCTATGTCATTTCCCTTCAAAAATATTGCTGGTTGAATAAAAGTAACTTTAAGTCAAAATTTGCCAGGGATATGAATAATTATGGGCAGCTTTGCACAAGGGCTTTGCAATTATTTGCAGAAGTCGGTGCCTTTGACTTCAATGTAAAATGCCGAAAGGAACAAAAAACTCTAAATTTACTGGCGGAACTCGAAATTCCAACAAATTTGAAATTCTGCTGTCTAATTCATGGTGTCAATAATAATGTTGAAATGCTGCAAACTAGCAATCATGTCTACAGGCTTATCATTAGAGATGTCCCGAACGCTTCGCCGGCGAGCACTGTTCGGCGAAGATCAGGTATTCATGCTTGCCGCAAGCACATGGCGATATTCGACCCACCCCATACATCATCATTGGGCTAAACTTTGACCCCTTACATTACAGTCAGCAGGCACATGGCATTGGCAGCCAATCAGCCTGCACCCCCTCACAGACCCACCTGCCCCCTATAAAAACGCACTCACGCCCGCCATGCTGCAGTCTGTCTTTGGCTGGAATAGTGAGAGGAAGGGACAGAGCTTGCTGGAGATAGGAAAAGCTTTAGCTAGGCCTGTTTATTTTGATCCTGGCTGACTGACTCGCTGCTAAAGCACCCCAAACAGCCCTTCTGAGGGCTACTTTATCCTTCTGCTGTTTTTGTGTGTGTGTGTGCGACACTCCACAGCCCAAGGGCACCCACCCAGAGCTGTGCCCAGTGCCCACTACTATAATTGTCCGTCACATTAGACATAAGCAGAATAGTACTCCAGGGCCTCCTTTATTATCACTGTATTGTGTTTGAACTGTTGCATACAGTATAACAGTGTCAGTCTGATACTCCCCAGACAGAGCCCACTGGCACTGACCCACACCTGTGCCCACTTCTAGTGATATATAATTGTGTGCCACATAACACAAGCAGAGTACTATCACTATTGCTCCAGGACCTGTGTTATTATCACTGTATTGTGTTTGAATGGTTGCAGCATATCTCAGTGTCTGTCTGATACTCCACAGACAGAGCCCACTGGCACTGACCCACACCTGTGCCCACTACTGATATATTTGTGCTGGACTGGTGCGCACCATGACGAGAGTGCAGGTGATAGTGGCTTTACAGCCCATATGGTCGCCGGGCTGAGGTAGCTGAATGATCACGAAGGGGAATTGGCACATGTTCATGCCTTTTGTTTTGTTGTTGCAGCTGCAGTGCAGCCAGAAAAATTAGACAGGCATGTACATGCACCAGAAAAATTATTATAGACGCCGCTGCTAGCAGCAGCCTTAAAAATTCAGGAATCCACCTGGAGTCCTGGACCCTGTTAGTGGTGGCGGAGAAGGCAGTCAAGCCGCCTGCGGGCAGAGGTGCTGTGTGGGGAGCGATTTGGGAGTCTTGGGGCAGGCAGTCACACGGCGTGCAGGCAGAGATGCTGTGTGTGGGGACTGACTTAGTCTTCGGGCAGGCAGTAGCCCTCCGGGATCCATGCCTCATTCATTTTGATAAAGGTGAGGTACTACAGGGGTGCTCGGATACTACTTTTTAAAATTCGAATTGATCCGGATCTGGATACCCAGATATCTGGATCGGATATCCGAATCCGAACGTTCAGATATCCGCGTTCATGCAGATATCCGAACGCATTATCCCGGCGGATTCGGATATCCGAATAGAAAAACCGGAAGTGCCCTTTAAATTGCTTTAAAAACGTATTTAAAGGACTTCCGAGGCCAAAAATAAAAATTTTGATCAGTACCTGTCTTTTTTTCAAATCCATGGGCAAGTTCCTCCTCGCCCTCCGCTCTGTTCCGCTGCAAATGTATTCTTTTCTTTGCCCCCAGGTCGGGGCCCGACCCCACTGACTGCACGTACTCCACTCGCAAGATGGCCGCCGATCAGAGCCGCGGCTGCGCAGTACTTATGGAGGCAAGTGCGGCTGCGCAGCTCTCCGCGGCTGAATGAGCCGCACTTGCCTCCATATGTACTGCGCAGCCCCGGCTCTGATCGGCGGCCATCGAGTGGAGTATGAGACGACACGTGCAGTGGGGTCGGGCCCCGACCTGGGGGTGAAGAAAAGAATACATTTGCGGCAGAACAGAGTGGAGGGCGAGGAGGAACTTGCCCATGGATTTGAAAAAGAGACAGGTACTGATCAAAATTTTTATTTTTGGCCTCGGAAGTCCTTTAAGGGTAAATAAGGCATGTAGCATTATTTTTTTTAAAGGGGAACACTAATTGATGATGTGGGGACTTAAAATCCCCCCCCCCAAAAAAAAAATGGCTGTCAATTAACATTAGGCCTAGGTTTCAGACAGCCCACATTGTGTCCAAAGTCCAACCGCACAACTGGGACATGACAGTTTTCAGCCAAGACACCTTCAAAAAATGACACAGCAATTGTGTTTTGGTTTGGTTAAATATCGGTGGTATCAGTGGCCTGTGGCACCCTGGCCTGGCAGTGGGAGCTGCACAGGCAGCAGGAGCAGGGCAATGGAGCATCAGCAGGTGTAACATGTGCCAGGAGCATGCCGGACGTGGCACGTAGCAATTTGCACTTAGCACGTATCACATGCCACGTGTCACGTGGCACTTGCCAAGTGGCACTTGCCAAGTGTCATGTGGCACTTGGCAAGTGCCACGTGACATGTGGCAAGTGCTTCTTCTGAGCACCGTACTTTGTGCTTCTTCTGAGCACTGTACTTTGGTCCAGGGCCGCACGTGACACTTGGTGCTTCTTCTGAGCACTGTACTTTAGTCCAGGGCCACACGAAATCACATCAGCACGACCTCGCACAGACCTGCCGGGTGGATTTCCTCTGTGTCTGCCTCTACCTCTACCTGTTTTGACCATTTTGACCATATCGGGGGGGGGGGGGGGAGGAATGAAGTGAAAGGTATGCACTGACTTGACTAATACAATGTGCAGTCACACAGGTGCAGTTAACAGGTATGCACAGAGTGGTATATCACACTGCGTACACTCACGTAGGTAGGTGGGTGCACTGAACACAACAGGTAGGTATATGCAGTGATGGGTATTACAAATGTGCACCTGTCACACACACGTACCATGAACAGGTACAGTGGCTGGTGGTATTTAATATCACACTGCATGCGCTCATATAGGTAGGTGGGTGCACTGAAGTGAACCACAGGTAGGTATATACAGTGATGGATATTACAATGTGCACCTGTCACACACAGACAGGTACCGGCCAGGCACAGTGACACTGCGTGCGCTCACGTAGGTAGGTGGGTGCACTGAAGGGAACAACAGGTAGTAGGTATATGCAGTGATGGGTATTACAATGTGCACCTGGCACAGTAGTAATTATACCACCAAGGGGCCAAAGGCCAGCTGCGACTGACTGACAGGGCTGTACATAATGCAAGTGGGCCACACCCAAAAAAAATAGATCACAAGAACAAGATTAGCACTCAAAAAAACTGTTGAGGGGTGCTTTTTCAGCAATAACAATCAGCCAGGAGCAAGCTAACAAGCCTACGAGAGCCTAACTAAGCTTTCCCTATGAGAGTCTGCAGCAGCTATCCCTTCTCTAATTACTGCAGGCACACGAGTGAGTCCAATGCCTGACGCTGCCTGCATTTTATAAGGGGGGGGGGCTCCAGGAGTGAGTGTTGCCTAATTGGCTACAATGTGCCTGCTGACTGTGATGTAGAGGGTCAAAGTTGACCCTCATGATGCACTATGGGGGCGAACCGAACTTCCAGAAATGTTTGCGGTTCTCCGCGATCACAAACCCCGGAAGTTCGCCTGGAACCGTTCGCCGGCGAACCATTCGTGCCATCTCTATTGGGCACATGGATGTTGCTTATGCTTGGCAAAGAAAGGGAGAGACCTTAATAATCCTGACGTCAACTGTAAACTTTATTTTAAAAGCATTTTTAATTTTTTTTAATCAAGACTCTGAAACTTGGTGTGTGTGTTCTTATCTCACTTTAAAAGAAAAAAACAAACAAAACAAAACAAAAAAAATTAACAATCACAAACATCTGTCCTTGCAAAGAGAGGAGAAAACAATCTGCTTGCCCACTTCCCACCCCCCACCCACAACGGCATGAATAAAAAAGAATGGGGAATATGTAGAGAGACTGCATGCCCTATGTTTAAAGCAATAAAAAAATGAATGTATTATTTGAAGTGAAACTATCCAATGGTGTCACGCTCTTTAAACCAAAATTCCAAGGTGAAATAATATATATATTGAAATCCCAATAAAGAAGCCAAAAGTTGGCATTTTAACATTATGTTTTATAAGTCTACCAGAAAACAGATATGGTCAGAATGTACAAAACAGTTTCTAAATTACAGTTTGGTCAGGAACATCAAAAAGTTTTTTTTTGGCAAAACACAGAGGCCTATATGCAATTACATTTTTCTCCTGAGTTTTCTCCTTGGAGATAATTTTTAATCTTCTATTTAGATCTGTCTGGTACTTTTCCTTTGAAAAAGTACTGCAGTAGGTGAAAAGGTACTATCAAAGTTATTTTGAGCATTTTCTTGCTTTTTGGCAGTTTAAAAAGCATTTTATTGATAAGTTTAAAAATATCACCTAGGAGAAAACACAGGTGAAAAAGTGAATTGCATATGGCCCCTAAGATCTGTGTTTTTTCTCCTAGGTGAAATTCTCACATTAAAGATACAATGGCCCATATGCAATTCACTTTTTCACCTGAGTTTTCTCCTAGGAGATACGTTTTCATCTTCAATTTAAAATAAGTTTCCAGTACTTTTCAACTAAAAAAGTATCAAAAAGTAGGTTAAAAAGTACTATCAAAATTATTTTCAGTATTTTCTTGCTTGCTGACAGTTTAAAAGGCATTTTATTGACAAGTTTAAAATGTTCACCTAGGAGATAACTCAGGTGAAACATTGAATTGCATATGCCCCAATGGGCCATATGCAATTCAGTTTTTCACCTTCGTTTTCTCCCAGGAGATAATTTTGCATTTTCAATATAAAATACCCTTTTTAGCAGGCTGCAATGGAAAAAGTATCAAAACAATAGGTATAGTACTATCAAAGTTATTTTGAGTATTTGTTTGCTTGCTGGTAGTTTAAACGGTATTTTATAGACAAGTTTAAAAATATCACCCAGGAGAAAACGCAGGTGAAAAAAGGAAATTGCATATGGGCCAATGGCTCTTAAGCCACCAGCAAGCAAATACTAAAATAATTTCAGTAAAATATTTTTACTTACGTTTTGGTACTTTTTCAGTTGCAAAAGTTATTTTAAACAGAAGATGAAAAATATCTACTAGTAGAAAATCTAGGAGAAAAAGTGAATTGGAATTTGGATCAAACCCATACTGTATTCAGCATACCAGGGGTAATTCAATATGTCTACACTTCCCAAGCAGGAGCATCAAAAATCAGTTTTGTGTCAGAAAATATACTGTATACAACATCCTAAGTCTAATTCAATATATTTAAATACACATGCAATGCTATTATAGTATAAAGTAGAAGTATTACAGTATAGTATAACCAGAATAAATAGGATAATTGCCTATTGTGTGAGTAGTGGTACACATCTCTGTGAAACAATGCATGGGGAAAAAGTGAAGCAATTTACAAATAACATTCCTCAATGTAAAATTGCAAATCATTTGGGGCATCATCATATACCGTCCATGATAACACTAAAAGATTCAGAAAGTTCAGTGAAATCTCTCTACACAAATAGTTACATAGTTTCTTGGGTTGAAAAAAGACATATGTCCATCGAGTTCAACCAGAGTACAAAGTAAAACACCAGCCTGCTCCCTCACATATCCCTGTTGATCCAGAGGAAGGCGAAAAACCCTTACAAGGCATGGTCCAATTAGCCCCAAAAGGGAAAAAATTCCTTCCCGACTCCAGATGGCAATCAGATAAAATCCCTGGATCAACATCATTGGGCATTCCTAGTAATATTTCAATGCAAGGAAAGCATCTAAGCCCCCTTTAAATGCAGGTATAGAATTTGCCATAACTACTTCCTGTGGCAATGCATTCCACATCTTAATTACTCTTACTGTAAAGAACCCTTTCCCATTTAAATAGCTAAAACGTTTTTCCTCCATGCGCAGATCATGTCCTCTAGTCCTTTGAGAAAGCCTAGGGACAAAAAGTTTATCCGCCAAGCTTTTATATTGCCCTCTGATGTATTTATGCATGTCAATTAGATCCCCTCTAAGGCGTCTTTTCTCTACACTAAATAAACCCAGTTTTTGGTAATTAAGACCTTCCATCCCACATATCAATTTTGTTGCTCGTCTCTGCACCTGCTCTAAAACTGCAATATCTTTCCTGTAATGTGGTGCCAAGAACTGAATTCCATATTCCAGATGTGGCCTTACTAGAGAGTTAAACAGGGGCAATATTATGCTAGCATCTTGAGTTTTTATTTCCTTTTTAATGCATCCCAAAATTTTGTTAGCTTTAGCTGCAGCGGCTTGGCATTGAATGCGATTATTTAACTTGTTGTCGATGAGTACTCCTAAGTCCTTCTCCAAGTTTCATGTCCCCAACTGTATCCCATTTATTTTGTATGGTGCTAGACCATTGGTACGACCAAAATGCATGACTTTACATTTTTCAACGTTGAATTTCATCTGCCATTTATGTGTCCATATAGCCATCCTATGCAGATCCTGTTGCAATATGTCCCTATCTTCCTGAGAGTTGATGATTCTGCACAATTTTGTGTCATCTGCAAAAATAGCAACATTGCTTACTACTGCATCTACTAGGTCATTAATAAATAAATTGAAGAGCACTGGACCCAGCACACACCTGTGGGACCCCACTGCTTACAGTCACCCATTTTGAGTATGATCCATTGACTACAACTCTTTGTTTTCTGTCCATTAGCCATTAGTCCAATATTGAATGGCCATGATATTTTGTTTCTCGGGGTGGCAATGCATTAAAAAACAGACACGATTCTAAATTGTGAATTAAATGTACAGGTTCTGGAGCAACATATGCTGCCATCCAGATGATGTCTTTTTTCCAAATCCAAATTACTTTGTGAACCAAATTCAACTGCATGGCACAATAGTAAAAGAGTAAGGGTGCTAAAGTAGCCTGCCTGCATTCCAGACCTGTCACCCAATGAAAAGTTGCACTGTAAAGCACTATGAAACAAAAAATATGGACAAGGAGACCTTGGACTGCTGAACTGGTTCAGTCCTATCCTATATCAGCCATGACTGGGAAAACATTTCATTTCTAAACCTACATCCACTGGTGTTAGTTGCTCAGTATTTACAGAGTGTGAATAAAAGAAACACAGCGGTAAACACCCTAGTCCCAGCTTTTAAAATTCAAAATGAACATAAGAAAAAAAGAAGATATTTATCGGTTTCAACATTTGCCATACTGTCTACTTTCTATTTTCATTTAAAAATATTGTTTAACCACTTGCAGACCAGGCCCGTTGAATCAACGTCCAGCAGGTGGTGGTACCATTCTGACCGGACATTGATTCAACGTCCAGCGCAAACAAACCGTCCCGACGCGATCGTACGCACCCGGAGGGGGAGACTAAGCTGTCATATGACAGCTGGCATCTCCCCCGAGTGATCAGCAGCCATCGCGTATGGCTGCTGATCACGTGATCACTACGATCGCCGTTGGATCGTAGTGATCCACTTTGACAGCGGCGGCGGCAGGGGGGAAAGAAGAGGATCCACTCACCTCCCTGCCGTTCCAGCGACGATCGGCGCCCCCTCTGCTCTGGCCGGCATCTCTGCTCCGTCTGACGTCAGCACCGGGTCCCGGCTTGATGACGTCATCAAACCGCGACCCGACCTGAGCGTCATTTGGAGCGGAGATGCCGGCTGGAGAAGAAGGGGGCTACTGCGGCTCATCGCTGGAGCTTGAAAGGTGAGTGATGGCTGCTGCGCACAGGGGGAACACCTGGCCACACAGGGGGAAGACAGCCCAGCCAGCCACAGACGGGATCCGGCCGCCCGACCCCCCCCCCCCCCCAAACGCGCGCACGCCCCTTCTCCGCAAAATGCCCTGGTCCTTAAAGGGACGCTATGGCGAATTACTGTTTAAATTAATGCAGCATAAAATTAAGCCAGCATCCAAAAGAAGCTGCAATAAAAAAAGCTTTAGTTTAAAAAAAATAAACAGGGCTGCTTGCTCCATCACTTTAGCTTTCAATATCCTCTCATTTGCATCCTAAGCATCGGACTAAACAGACCAGTACATTACTTATGGGGAACATCTGGTATGACTGTTTATTTTTTTCAGATCTAACTTTCCTGTCATCTGGTTGTTTTGGTTTCTCTGCACTCACGAGCCTAGCCGCCCGCTACAAACAGTTGTAAAGCTGCGTTTCCTCACAGCGTAGACTGAAGCGATGAAGGACCCCTGCATTCTGACAGGCAATAAATCAGCCACCATCTCTCGGCTGTCTTTCCATCCCCCCTCTGTGTCAGGTGGCTGATTTATTGCCTGTCAGAGTGGAGGGGTCCTTCATAGCTTCAGTGAGTCTACGCTGTGAGGCAAACGCAGCTTTACAACTGTTTGTAGCGGGTGGCTAGGCTCGTGAGCGCGGAGAAACCAAAACAACCAGATGACAGGGAAGTTAGATCTGAAAAAAATAAACAGTCATACCAGATGTCCCCCATAAGTAATGTACTGGTCTGTTTAGTCCGACGCTTAGGATGCAAATGAGGGGATATTGAAAGCTAAAGTGACGGAGCAAGCAGCTCTGTTTATTTTTTTTAAACTAAAGCTTTTTTATTGCAGCTTCTTTTGGATGCTGGCTTAATTTTATGCTGCATTAATTTAAACAGTAATTTGCCATAGCGCCCCTTTAAGGGGGGTTAGGCGGCCGGTCCCGAAGTGGTTAAATAACTTTCAAATCAAAACATTGTTTTTTATTTACACTTTTCACAGCAGTCCACATTTTTTGGAAACAGGTTTATACTGCTTTTACAATAAACTTTTATTTTCATTCACCTCACCTTAAAGGAGTTGTCGGCTATAAAATGCTGCCCCCCGATATACTTACCTGGGGCTTCCTCCAACCCTTTGCAGCTGACGTCCCACGCTGCAAAGTCAAAATGAACTGTCGCATCTCTACTCGCAGCCACCGACCCGGGGTCCCTGCCGGTGCAGAGGGCCACCTTGAGGTAATTCTCTACTGCGCCTGTGTGAGCGACGCTGTCAATCAAGCCCAAGTTGTCCATGGTGTACTGCGCAGGCGGAGATGCAGAGTGGGACATATCGGCTGCAAGGGATGGAGGAAACCCTTGGTAAGTATATCAGGGGGCAGCATTTTATGGCTTATAACTCCTTTGATTGAATGCTGATGTTTGCTGGGAAAGCATTGCTGATACTGGCGCTACCTTTTTACCATTTCTAACAGCATCATATGGCATGCACAAAAACTGGAAATGATTGTGAAGAAAAGATTCTTTATTTTTATAATCATTGGCATATACATGTAATTTAAAGGTTTGTTTGCCCTTTTTCCCACAAGAAAAGTTTAGCATGGTTACACTGAATTGTGCAAGAAATCTGGAATGATTTTAAGTTCATTTCCAATTTTTTTGCTGCCCTCTCTTATGTCTAAACCTCCAGATTCACCTCACCTCCCTGTCCTGTTCACATACTCACCTACAGTCATCAGGTTCATCAGTCATCTCATGTTGAGATGGCCCGAACGGTTTGACTGCGAACTTGTTCGCGTGAACAACGGTGGTTTGTGTTCGCGATTGAACAACCCGCCCCCTATACTACACCATTGGGCTAAACTTTGACCCTCTACATCACAGTGAGTAGACACATGGCAGCCAATCAGGCTGCACTTCCTCATGAACCCCCCCCCCCCCTTATAAAAGGCAACATTGTCTGCCATTTTCCCACTCTGTGTGCTGCTGCTATTAGAGAGAGAAGGGAGAGAGGTTGTTACAGAGATAGGGAAAGCTTAGTTAGGCGCTTGATAGCTTGCTCTTTGCTGATATTTATTGCTAAAAAAGCACCCCAAAACAGCTCTTTTGAGAGCTAATGTTCTTGTGATGTGTTTTTTTTTTTGTGTGGCCCACTGACAATTGCATATACAGCCCTGTCTGTCACAGCTGGCCCTTTTTAATTGCTATACTGTGCCAGGCCCAACACATTTAGTGCCTACCTTTTCACTGCACCACCAGACCTGTGTGACTGCTGCACTGCACATTGTATTGTAATACCAGTCACTGCATACCTTTAACTGCACCTGTGTGACTGACCGCACGCTGTTTTATATACCAGTCCGTGCATACCTGTTAACTGCACCTGTGTGACCGCTGCACATTGTATTGCAATACCAGTTACTGCATACCTGTTCACTGCAACTGTGTGACCGCACGCTGTTTTATATACCAGTTCGTGCATACCTGTTAACTACACCTGTGTGACAACTGCACATTGTATTGTAATACCAGTTACTGCATACCTGTTCACTGCAACTGTGTGACAGCACGCAGTTTTATACACCAGTCACTGCATACCTGTTCACTGCACCTGTGTGACCGCACGCTGTTTTATGTACCAGTCCGTGCATACCTGTTAACTGCACCCGTGTGACAGCTGCACATTGTATTGTAATTAAGGATGGTTGCTGGATTACGCGATTCTGGCCGGAATTTTCTGATTCCGGTTCCGATGCGACGGAACGGAATTGCTATAGCACTAATGCGGAATTCTACAGAAAAATACGAAATTCCGCAGAATTTAATTTTTTTTCCCCACCGAACTAATTTCTGCCTGATAAGAAGAATTTTTACTCGATTGACTTCCTTCCTCACTCCCTCCTCCCGGAGGGAGGAGGGTCTCATCTTCTAGGGAATTGTAGGATTTCAAAAGCCAGCTTACATACCTTGGCCGGGAATTGAACCCAGGTCTTGGAATGCTTGGTAAATAGCTCTCTTCACCACTATACAACCACCAAAACTACATGCTGAAGCCAGCCTAGCATGTACCATTATGATATATCCATGAGAAAAATGAGCTTGCTTAGGGAATTGTAGGATTTCAAAAGCCAACTCACATACATTGGCCAGGCTTAGGAATTGAACTCAGGCCTACCGCTCTGTAGGCTGCTATCCTAACCATTATACCACCAACACAACACACTACAATGCTACATGCTGAAGCCAGCCTAGCATGTACCATTGTGATATATCCAAGAGAAAAATGAGCTTGCTTAGGGAATTGTAGGATTTCAAAACCCAGCTCACATACATTGGCCGGGAATAAAACCCAGGTCTAGTGCTCAGTAGCTATCCTAACCATTATACCACCAACACAACACACTTCGAGGTTGTGCTGATGTGATTTTGTGCAAAGTACAGTGTTCAGAAGGCACGTGCCATCAACTACCAAGATTGTCAGGACGTGAACTGATTCACAGCCATTATTGTTATAACAAGATGAAGTGCTAAGCAAGTTACACCACCTCATATGTCTGAGTTAGGCATCACTATGGACGTAAGGTGTGAGGATGATGAAGTACCTGATGTTGGTGCAGTTCATGAGGTGTCTAATACAAGCGAAGCTGTGGAGGATGATTATGATGATGACAATGATGATGATACTGCCATGGATGTCACATGGGATCCTAATAGACACGATGACCAGGGGGACAGTTCAGAGGGGAAGTCAGAGTGGAGTGGGAGAAGACAAGTTTGTTTAAGAAGCAGGGGGAGCTCGTCACCAGAAACAGCTCATGGCAGTGTCTGGTGGCATGTATCGCCACCTATGGACAGCCAGCCAACATGCACTTCAACGTCTGCTGCTGACACCACCACCAAAGTGCCATCATCCCAGGGCTCAGCGGTGTGAATTTTTTTTTGTGCGTCTGCCTCAGATTAGAGCAATGCCATCTGTACTCTCTGCCACCAAAAATTAAGCCGTGGAAAGACCAAGACCCACGTAGGGACAACACCTTACGAAGGCACATGACAAAAAAGCACAAACTGCAATAGGAAGACCACCTGAGCAAAAGCAGCACACAAAAGCAAAGCCACCCTCCTTCTCCTCTTCCTCCTTCAGGTGCATTATCTTCAGCCGCTTTCTCCCTTGCACCTTCACAGCCACCCTCCTCCACTCACCTTGAGCGGTTCCTGCTCCTCTGCCCACAGCAGCAGCCAGGTGTCCATGAAGGAAATCTTTGAGCGGAAGAAGCCAATGTCTGCCAGTCACCCCCTTGCCCGGCGTCTGACAGCTGACTTGGCGGAACTGTTAGCTCGCCAGCTGTTACCATACCAGCTGGTGGACTCTGAGGCCTTCCGAAAATTTGTGGCGATTGGGACACCGCAGTGGAATATAACATTCCGCAATTATTTCTCAAAAAAGGTGATACCCAAACTGTACCATGAAGTTGAAAGGCAAGTGGTGTCATCTCTGGCACACAGCGTTGGGTCAAGGGTCCATCTGACCACGGATGCCTGGTCTGCAAAGCACAGTCAGGGCAGGTACATTACTTATACAGCACATTGGGTCAACCTGGTGACTGCTGGCAGCAAGCTGGGAGTATGTGGCTGTGCAGCGGACCTAGTTGTGACACCTCCATGGCTTGCAGGCAGGCCTGCTGCCACCTACTCTTCTTCGCCTCCTACTCCTCCTGCTACATCCTCTTCACTGTTGTCCTCCTCCTTGGCTGAGTGACAGTGCTACTCTACTGGTGCTGCAATCTCCTCTCCAGCTACACATCCCCAGCTCCCCAGGACCTATGCTGCATGCCAGTTACGACGGTGTCACGCCATCTTGGACATGTCTTGCTTTAAAACAGAGAGTCACACTGGAGCAGCTCTCCTGGCTGCTCTGAACAAACAGGTGGATCAGTGGCTGACCCCGCACCACCTGCAATGTGGTGTGTGACAATGGCAGCAATCTAATTTCAACTTATTCAATCTAATAATTCAAAGATTTGTGTATAAGTACCCCGGCTTACAGGAGGTCCTGAATCAGTCTACGAAGGTGTGTGGGCATTTTGGGCGGTCCTACACTGCCATGGCACGCTTGGCCGATATTCAGCAGAGAAACAACTTGCCAGTGAGGCGCTTGATTTGCGATAGCCCAACTCGCTGGAATTCAATGCTCCTCCTGTTTGACCGCCTGCTACAACAGGAGAAAGCCATCAACCAGTATCTGTACAACTACAGTCAAAGGTCATGCTCTGGGGAGATGGGATTGTTCTGGCCGAAGTACTGGACACTCATGCAAAATGCCTGCAGGCTCATGCGGCCGTTTGAGGAGGTGACAAACCTGGTTAGTCGCAGTGAAGGTGCTATCAGCGACTTGATCCCATATGCTTTCTTCCTGGAGTGTGCCATGCGTAGAGTGGTGGATCAAGCTGTGGAGGAGCATGAACAGGAAGAGGCGGAAGAGTGGGAACAATCATCAGCAAATCCAGATGTTTCCTCAACACCTGCGGCAGCACAGAGGAGGGGGAGGAGGAGGAAGAGTCATGTGGGGAAGAGGAGTCAGATGATGAGGAAGGTGTTTTTTTTATGAGGAGGCGGAAGAACAACCACAGCGGGCATCGCAGGGGGCTTGTGCTACTCACCTTTCCTGTGGTATTGTTTGTGGCTGGGGGGAGGAGGATAACGTACCTGACATCACTGAGGAAGAGCAAGAGGAGATGGATAGTACGTCAGCATCCAAATTTGTGCAGATGGTGTCTTTCATGCTGTCCAACCTATTGAGGGACCCCGTATAAAAAAACTCAAGGGGAATGACCTGTACTGGGTGGCAACGCTACTAGACCCACAGTATAAGCACAAAGAGGCGGAGATGTTACCAAATCACCAAAAGGCAGAAAGCATGCAGCACTTGCAGAACAAGCTGGCAAGTATGCTTTACAGTGCATTTAAGGGTGATGTCACAGCACAATGGAATAAAGGTGCCACTGCCAGTAATATTCATCATCCTCCCATGTCCACGCAGGCAAGGACAGGACGCTCTAGCGATCTCACGGTGATGTCAGACATGCGGACATTCTTTAGTCCAACGCCTCGCCTTAACCCTTCCGGATCCACCCTCCACCAACGCCTCAACCGACAGGTAGCTGACTACCTGGCCTTAACTGCGGATGTAGACACTCTGAGCAGCGATGAACCCCTGGACTATTTGGTGCGCAGGCTTAACCTGTGGCCAGCACAGTTTGAGGCATTGTCAGTGAGAATAGAAGTCGCCTAGGTGAAAAAAGTGTTCAGTACCTCACCTTTATCAAAATGAATGAGGCATGGATCCCGGAGGGCTACTGCCTGCCCGAAAACTAAGTCTATCCCCACACACAGCATCTCTGCCTGCACGCCGTGTGACTGGCTGCCTGCCCAAAGACTAATTTGGCCCCCAGACAGCATCTCTGCTTGCAGGCCACTTGACTGCCTTCACCAACAGGGTCTAGGACTCCAGGTGGATTCCTGAATTTTTAAGGCCACTGCTAGCAGCGGCCGCTAACCAAAACAATAACAATTTTTCTGGTGCGTGTACATGCCTGCCTAATTTTTCTGGCTGCACTGGGGCTGCAACAACAAAACAAAAGGCATGTACATGTGGCAATTCCCCTTCATGATCATTACCTTGCCGCGGTGAAGGGGCCTGTGTATCACAATGAAGCAATGACTCGCTATAGAAGTGTAATGGGGGGCACACCTGAGCCAAGATAATAAGGTCATTGCTTCATTGTGGACAGACCAAAGGACAGACCAAATTTGATCAGCTGGACAGTCACTGTTGTTCTGTCGTTGAGCTACCTCAGCCCGACCATATGGTCTTGAAAACCG
Source organism: Hyperolius riggenbachi (assembly GCF_040937935.1). Classification (NCBI taxonomy): domain Eukaryota; kingdom Metazoa; phylum Chordata; class Amphibia; order Anura; family Hyperoliidae; genus Hyperolius; species Hyperolius riggenbachi. The sequence goes on from NC_090655.1 coordinate 176,322,946, forward strand.
CCATCGCCTGTACTCTTGCCATGGTGCGCACCAGTCCAGCATGGCCATCACTACACAAACAGCTGTTTGCGGTGCGTTACTCAGTGAGTTTGGTCTGTCAGTGTGAAGCAATACACTAATTACACTACCTGATTGAAGTATACACACACAAGATGTTTTCAAGCACTTTATGCCTCCAATTTAGCATTGCAATGTGATTTCTGCCCTTAAAACCCTGCTCTGCGTCAAATCCGTAATTTTCCCCCGGGACTTTTGGCATTTATCCCACTCTGCCATGACCCCCTTCAGGTGTTAGACCCCTTGAAACATCTTTTCCATCGTTTTTGTGGCCAGAATTAGTGTTTGAAGTTTTGCAAGTTCGCCTGCCTATTGAAGTCTATTGCGGCTCGGAATTTCGCGCGAACCCGAACTTTTGCGGAAGTATGCGTTCGAGGTTCGCAAACCTAAAGTACGGGTTCGAGGTTCGAGCCATCTCTAATCTCATGTAAAATATTAACAAAACAAGGGGCTTTAATCACTTCCCCTCCCCCCAGATGAGTGACTACATCCCTGCAAATTTCCTCTTCCACTTTCTACTACGTCTCTTTCCGCTCGCTCCCCCATGTGCTCCCGCGCTTGTTATTGCTGCTGATTGTTAGACAGGAGAGGAATGAATGGGAACACGGTTTTCTCTGTCCCCGCATGAATGGTCACAGTCATCAAAGAAATGCCACGATCATTTGTTTACGTCCGACGGAACCCATGCACGCATTACTTCTTATTTAGCGTACTATAGAGACGCAATAGGAAGTAATGCAGGAGGACAAGAGGAGTAATTCAGGAGGACTTCTGACCAAATAGTAAAATTACACCTACACACATTTAATAAAAAAAGACCCACAAATACATTTTAACTTAACACCTTACCCCCCCCCCCCTTCCCCACACTATCACATAATTATTTATTTATTTAACACACAAAAAATGGGTTACAATTAAAAAAAAAAAGAGAACTTTTTTTAATATGTATGTCAAGAGGATATATTACTGTTAGCTTTGAAACTATGCACTTGTAAATAGTGACGGACACAAAACTTAAAAAATGCACCTTTATTTCCATATAAAATATTGGTACATATATTGTACTAGGGAAATATTTTAAATGTTGCAATAACCAGGACAAATGGGCAAATAAAATGTGTGAGTTTTAATTACGGTAGCATGTATTATTTTACAACTATAATGGCCGAAAACTTTTTCCTGTTAAAATGCAGTTAGGATAAAATAATTCTTAGCAAAAATTACCCCCCAAAGAAAGCCTAATTGGTGGAAAAAAAAACAAGATATAGATTGTTTCGTTGTGATAAGTAGTAATAAAATTATAGGCAAATGAATGGAAGGAGTGCTGACAGGTGAAAATGTTAACTCCAAGAAAAGTGCCAATCTAGGTCACAAATTCATATCCAATAATTACAGCTCCACATGTATATGGTGCAAATAAGTATTAATTCAGCTTTATTTAACAATCTGTAATGATCCGCTCAGCTGGATGCACTGGCAGACAGCTGTTTGACCATTCCTCTAGTCTGTGGGCTGCAGGTCTCTGCAAGAGAGACCTGTTTTTCCATTACAAGTTTCTGGTCTGTTCTGCTGCTGAGTAATTTGCATTCACTCGTTATGCAAATCCCCTACCTGCCTCCTTTGATGACTGGCAGTATAAAGAGCTATGTTTCCCAGAGTCCTTGGCTGGTCATAAGGGTTAGTCCTGTGTAACTCGCCTGGAGTGTCAGCCTTGCTCTTTGTTTGAAGATTAGCCTAGAGTAATTCCTGGAACTGCACTAGGCAGATTCCCTAGTGCAGTTAGGATTGCATATCTGTTTTGTTTGTCTGTTGCGAATTTCCTGTCCCAGCGGTGGTCGACAGGAAGTCGTTCTTCTTTGTTCTTGGCGTCTAGCTGGAGCAGCGGTTGCTACCAGCTATCTCATCTGATCTGTCTTGCCAGGATCACACTCGCCTTGCGCTAGTGCTGTGGATCCGTCTGATCTCCATCTCTCTTTCTATACTTGGATCGCACTCACCTTGCGCTAGTGCTGTGGATCCTATCTCTCACTTATTTCTGTTTTCGTGTATCTGTCTTGTCTACTGCGAACGCTTGCTGTAGGCTCGGTGAGGTAACCGTTAAGCAAGTGCTCGCGTCCTCTGTTTCATGTTTTTCTGTCGGTGGTTAGTTAGGCGTGCTTGTCTCTGTTGTGCTTAACACGCGGAGACCGCGCATAAACGCGTGCACTGTTGCGAATGAGTGCGGTGTTCGCGTTTAGCTAGCGTTTGTTATTTTCCTGATCTTCTCATTGTATGATTTGCTGTGCCTTTGCTACTCTCATGCTCTGCCTTGCTGTAGCCTTGTGTCACCTCTGGCAATCGCCTTTCTCGCGATTGCGTTCCTACTTCATATCTGCTGTTGTGTATGCACCATCGCGGGTTGGCGACTAGTTTGGTGCACACACATACAATCTGTCCCTGTGCTCATTCTCTTCCGCAATTGCTTCTCTTGCGATTGCGTTCTCACTTGGTTTCTTCTGTTGTGTGACCACCGTTGCAGGTTGGCGGCTAGATTGGTGGAAATACATACATTCCTCATCTGTGCTTATTCGGTCTTGTGTCGCTGTTAGCAATCGCCATCTCTGGCGATTACCTTCTCACTTTATCTTCCTGGTTGTGTGTTCATCGTTGCAGGGTGGCGACTAGTTTGGTGGACACACATACCCTCTGTCGCTTTGATCTCTCTCTTTCAGGGCTATCTTGCCCTGCGTTTCTTCCCTTCGTACAATTCCTGTCTGCCGTGTGTGGCAGGGCAGAGGAGCTGTTCCTCTGCGCTCCACAGCTCCACCTGTCAACAGGAATTTCCCTCTACGGGTGCATTGCACCTTTTGCTGGGTTCCCTCAAATTACACGCTTGTGGAGAATTTCCACAGTATCAGCGCACGTCTTGTGCGCTGATCACGGAGAGAATTCCACAATTGTTACACAATCCAATAAAAACAAAAATAAAAACAGATTAAAATCTCCCGAATAAAACCAAAGGTTATAGGTATTCCAGCTCATATAGAATATATAATATAATTCCAACAGTCATATATAAGATGCATACACAGCAGGCTGCTGGAATATAGTGCAAGCAAAGGGCCTAGTGCAAAAGGAATTATATAGAAAAGTGATTCAGGCTGGGTTCACATTTGCGTTAGCAGTCAGGATTTTCTGGACCGGATCCGGAACGTATACTGTACAAACGGAACAGACGTTTGGCAATCCAATGATAGTCTATGGATGCGTACATACTCGTCCGTTCCACGCGGACCGGATCCGGACCGGATACGGACTCCGGACACTTTTCCAACTTGCTCTATTTTTCACGTACGGCGGATCCGGCCGCCGCACCCGGACCGGATCCTGACTGCACCATACACACAACTGAACCAGTGAGAAACGGAAAGGAGGCAACACACTGGTTATAAAAAATCTGGACGTTCTACCCACTTCCTATGAGTTTTCATGGGCCCAGCGTTTGAGGAGTGGAGCAGCAGTGACTTGTGGCTGGAGATATTTGGCAGCATGTCGGACGAAGAAGTGAGGCCCTACACACCTGAAGACCTGATTCTACAGGTGCAGCAGCTACCTGCCTGGTGCACCCACCATCTCCTGCGAGGAGCACGCCTTCTTCCCACATAGAATAGGTAAAAATCAAAAAGGAGACAATTCCCAGGTAAAATGAGTACAAAAACACTGGATCCATGGTCCAAACTGCAGTCTCTATATCCAAGGATTGATCCATTAAAAAAAATCATCTGAAAGAATCTATTGGACAGGATGGAACATTTAAAGCAATTGCATGGCAAGAGCATTGGTAGATCAGTGGCCCATAGCTTTGCACTGCATTGAACAGTGCAACTCTGCAATTTGATCGATTTTGAATAGATTCCCTGCTGGTTTCTATTGACAATTGATGTGCAGTGTATGGTAAAAAGTGTATGGTAAGAAAGTATTCCTTTAAAGTAAAGACTCAATCATTTTGGAACATTGGGTAGAAATCTATAAGTGTATGGTTAGCTTAATAGTATATGTTGGTGGCAAATTCAATCTCTATGCATCAACATGGGTTTACTAAAGGCAGGTCCTGTTTGACTAACATGCTCAGCTTTTATGAGGTAGCGAACGCTAATGTGGATATTGGGAATGCTGTAGATGTGATATACTTGGACTTTGCAAAGGCCTTCAACACTGTTCCCCACAAAAGTCTGGTGCAAACGTTGAAGATGCAAGGACTGGGGAAGAGTCTGTGTGCATAGATGGGGAACTGGCTAATGGACATAAAACAAAGAGTTGTGGTCAATGGATCATACTCAAAATGGGAGACTTTTAGCAGTGGGGTCAGACAGGGGTCTGTCCAGTGCTCTTCAATGTATTTATAAATGACCTAGTAGATTCAGTAGTGAGCAATGTTGCTATTTTTGCAGATGATACAAAATTGTGCAGAATCATCAACTCTCAGGAAGATAGGTACATATTGCAACAGGCTCTGGGCACATAAATGGCAGATGAAATTCAATGTTGAAACATGTAAAGTCATGCATTTTGGTCGTACCAATGGTCTAGCACAATACAAAAAAAAATGGGATACAGTTGGGGAAGAACATAGGAGTACTCATCGACAACAAGTTAAAGGGACTCTGAGCAGTGTCTGTGGGTATGCCTTCAAGCATTAATTATATCCTCACACCTACCAGCATGATGTTTGTAAATATATATCCCTGGGTTCCTTGTATTTCATTGCATTGTGCTGAATGGAGCTGCCGAATTTTGGGGAAAAGTCCTGTGTAATAAAATACTGGACTCCAAAAAGTGCAGAAACTATGGAAAGTTGCATATGATTTTGAAGCTCTCTTTCTCCTCTTTCCAATGATATATAAACCACCATCCTACACCTTTTAGTTTTCGCTATGTTTTCGCTATGTTCAAGATCGAAATTGCCGCGGTTGCAATTTCGATAGCGAAAATAGCGAAAACTAAAAGGTGTAGGGCGGCGGTTTATATATCATTGGAAAGAGGAGAAAGAGAGCTTCAAAATTATATGCATCTTTCCATAGTTTCTGCACTGCTCGGAGTCTCTTTAGATAATCACACTCAATGCCAAGCTGCTGCAGCTAAAGCTAACACAATTTTGGGATGCATTAAAAGGGAAATAAAAACTCTAGATGCTAGCATAATATTGCCCCTGTTTAACCCTCTAGTAAGGCCACATCTGGAATATGGAATTCAGTTCTGGGAACCACATTACAGGAAAGATATTGCAGTATTAGAGCAGGTGCAGAGACGAGCAACAAAATTGATACGTGGGATGGAAGGTCTCACTTACCAAGAAAGGTTAGATAAACTGGGTTTATTTAGTCTAGAGAAAAGACGCCTTAGAGGGGATCTAATTAACATGTATAAATACGTCAGAGGGCAATATAAAAGCTTGGCGGATGAGCTTTTTGTCCCTAGGCCTTTTCAAAGGACTAGAGGACATGATCTGCGCATGGAGGAAAAACGTTTTAGCCATTTATTTAGGAAAGGGTTCTTTACAGTAAGAGTGATTAAGATGTGGAATGCATTGCCACAGGAAGTAGTTATGGCAAACTCTATACCTGCATTTGAAGGGGGCTTAGATGCTTTCCTTGCGTTGAAAGACAAAGACAAATAACATTTATATCGCGCTTTTCTCCTGGTGGACTCAAAGCGCCAGAGCTGCAGCCACTATAGGCAGTAGCAGTCTCCTACTGAATAGGTACTGACTTACTGAACAGGCAGAGCCGAGATTCAAACCCTGGTCTCCTGCGTCAGAGGCAGAGCCCTTAACCATTACACAATCCAGCCACTGGGTGAATGACATCCATGGCTACAATTACTAGGTAATGCCTAATGATGTTGATCCAGGCATTTTATCTGATTGCCATCTGGAGTCAGGAAGGAATTTTTTTCCCTTTTGGGGCTAATTGGACCATGCCTTGTAAGGGTTTTTTGCCTTCCTCTGGATCAACAGGGATATGTGAGGGAGCAGGCTGGTGTTGTACTTTGTTCTCTGGTTGAACTCGATGAACGTGTGTATTTTTTCAACTTAAATAACTATGTAACTATGTAACTATGACTGTCTCTTTAATGCTTCATGGTCAGAGCTTGGGCAAGAGAAAGAGTTGTATGTGTAATACAGCAAGTACTGTAGAGAAGTGACAACCTATATAGACACAAAGAATGTGAATCTCAGTGTAATTTGCCTTGCTGCTAATTTGCTTCTTTACTGGTCGAAGCCATAATCCCATAGAGCCGTATCAATCCCTGCCATGCACTGATGAGGAGCAAATGTCCAAAACAGGCTGTCTGCATGTTGGGTTGAGGTGGCTCTGTAAAATGTATAAGCTATAGGCTTGCTATACACCAGCAGGACTGGATGTAAGCCTGGCTTTAGGAGCATAACAAGAACATTTTCATATTCAGTAGTGATGCATTGTGGGTAATCACAGTTGCTCACTTAAAGCAGAATTATTGCAAATACCTTTTGTTTTAAGAGGGCAAATTACGCAAAGAATGTGAATGAGATAGATACAACATTTTCTAGCAATGGTTTCTTTTGCTGTAGGTACTTGGAGAGACAGGGTATGTGAAACACCTGCATAAAACTGTAGCTTCAGAGACTGTGCTTGTGACTTATAGTTGGGAAAAGTGCATCATAGTATCTTGATTGCACATCTTAAGGGAGACCACTCCTTTTTTATGGGATGTTTTCTGGAATCTGGCACTGTCATGACTGAGGACTATGCAGTTTATTTATGTGTTTATTAAAGGGACTCCGAGCAGTGCAGAAACTATGGGAAGATGGAAATCATTTTAAAGCTCTCTTTCTCCTGTTTCCAATGATATATAAACCGCCGCCCTACGCCTTTTAGTTTTCGCTATTTTCACGATTGAAATAGCCGCGGCCGCGATTTTGATCGCGAAAATAGAGAAAAATAAAAGGCGTAGGGCGACGATTTAGGTGTTACACAGGGCGACTTTTTCTCAAAGTCAGCAGCTCCATTCAGCAGAAAAAGCTGCCCTGTGTAACACAATGTAACTATGGAAAGATGGATATCATTTTAAAGCTCTCTTTTTCCTCTTTCTGGTAACACCTAAATCGTCGCCCTACGCCCTTTAGTTTTCTCTATTTCCACAGCAATTTCAATTGCGAAAATAGTGAAAACTAAAAGGCGTAGGGCGGCGCATTATATATCATTGGAAAGAGGAGAAAGAGAGCTTTAAAATGATATGCATCTTTCCATAGTTTCTGCACTGCTCGGAGTCCCTTTAATCAATTGTGCAGCTAGCTGTGTGCTGCAGTATTTAACACAAAGTGTTGCATAGCTTCTGGGCAGACTCCTGTGCCTCTGTCTGCTTCTTAGTCCTGTACAAGAAACAGGACCTACATGGGTATTCTCATAGAGATTATCCATTCAGCTAGCAAATAATTAGTAAACATTAAACAGCTTTATAAATATATAGTGTACTAGAAAAGTGTGAAGTTTTGCTTTACAGTGGTAACAGTGTGTCAGAACTGAACTCTCTTTGCTAAGGACTTTACTGTAAGTGAAATATATATCTACATCAGCACAAAACTGACATGTTCCACAATGATCTCACAAACTGCTTGCAATACACCATGCTTTCTGTGGAGCAGTTCCCACATCTTATGCCTGCCAGATTTTTCAAAACTGCTCGTAACCCCAGCTGGCTTCTTTCAGTGGAAGCGCTGCTGCCCAAACCATAACACACATTTGGCAGGATTAATACAAATAGTACACATTTGGTAGGATTAATACAAATAGTACACATTTGGTAGGATTAATACACATACTATGTCAAGATGACTTACACAGTTGCAGAGGGCTGGCTATAAAAGTAATTGAGAAGCCCTTCCTAATAAGCAGAAACCCTATCATACACATACACACTCTCTCTCTTTCTTTCTCTGAATTTAGCAGCAACAGAATCAGGTTAGTAGGGGAATCGCTCAGAGTCGAAATCTGAGGCAGAGATAAGAGCCTGCGAACAAGACTATATGTAAGACGCATTGTTCGAAAGACATTAACAAATAAAATTGTATGGTTTTTTTTTAACCACTTAAGGACCGACATATAAAATGGCCTTAAGAACTAGATCGTTTTTTCTGCTTTTGACATGCTTTGTTGAGTTTAGATATTTCAGTCAATTTTTGACTGCACAGATTATTGGTGGAAATTGATGGAATGTATAAGGACAAAAAGAAAAAAATCTTTTTTTTTTATTCAGACATGTCAGTTTTTCTGTTTTTTGACAGACACGCTTTGAAGTATTGTAGAAATTCACCCCACAAATAATCCAGTAATTCCTTCTAAATAAAACGATACTGTATATGTGTGGGTAGACTATTGCTTTAGTCCAATACAGTGCTTAGAAGAAGTTGTCAGTTATTGAACCTTCAGAGACCATAAATCACTTGCTTTCATTTCCCAGCACAGCCCGCTTTCGATAAAGTCTGAGGTAAAAGTCTGTGAAATTCCTGCCAAAATGACCCCATTTTGTAAACTAGATCCCCTGAAGTATCCATCCATGGAGGCATTGATTATTTTGACTGCACAGATTATTGGTGGAAATTGATGGAATGTATAAGGACAAAAAGAAAAAATCATTTTTTTTATTCAGACATGTCAGTTTTTCTGTTTTTTGACAGACACGCTTTGAAGTATTGTAGAAATTCACCCCACAAATGATTCAGTAACTACTTCTGAATAAAACAATACCAGATTTGTGCAGCTAGACTATTGCTTTAGTCCAATACAGTGCTTAGAAGAAGTTGTCAATTATTGAACCTTCAAAGACCATAAATCACACGCTTGCATTTTCCAGCACAGCCCGTTTTCAATGAAGTCTGAGGTAAAGAGTCTGTCAAATTCTGTAAAATAGACCCCCTGAGGTATCCATCGACGGGGGCATTGATGATTTTGACTGCACAGATTATTGGTGGAAATTGAATAAATTGAATAAAAAAAATGAAGTTTTCTTTTTGTCCTTATACATTCTATCAATGTCCACCAATAATATGTGCTGTCAAAATCATCAATACCCCCTCGGATGGATACTTCAGGGGGTCTAGTTTACAAAATGGGGTCATTTTGGCAGGAATTTGACAGACTTTTTACCTCAGACTCAATTGAAAGCGGCTTGTGCTGGAAAATGCAAGCGTGTGATTTATGGTCTTTGAAGGTTCAATAATTGACAACTTTTTCTCAGCACTGCTTTGGACTAAAGCAATAGTCTAGCCACACATATGTGGTATCGTTTTATTCAGAAGGAATTATTGAATCATTTGTGGGGTGAATGTCTATAATACTTCAAAGCGTATGTGTCAAAAAAACAGAAAAACATGTCTGAATAAAAAAAATGATTTTTTCTTTTCATTTTTTTATTCAGACATGTCTGTTTTTCTGTTTTTTTTGACAGACACGCTTTGAAGTGTTGTAGAAATTCACCCCACAAATGATTCAGTAATTCCTTCTGAATAAAACGATACCACATATGTGTGGCTAGACATAGATTATTGGTGGAAATTGATGGAATGTACCCGGATGTCAAATTCCTGCCAAAAATGATCCCATTAAGTAAACTACACCCTCTCAGGTATCTCTGAGGTTTACATCCTTGTGTGCATTGAAAACTTTGGTTGCATAGATTATTGGTGGAATTTGATGGAATGTTTGGGAAGAAAAAATAATTTATCAATTTTTTGGGGGGGGATTTAGTTGTTCCTTCTGAATAAAATTATATCGCCTATGTGTGGCTACTGGCACTGCTTGGTGTTTTTGTGAAGCCTGGTAGGAGAAAAAAATATATACATTTTTTTTATCTTACACTTTTTGTGTACCATAAATTTGAAGGACAATCCAAGCTAAACATTTAGGCAGGTGTGGTACACTTTGAAACAGTCTTTCAAACAATGTCCTGGTTGTTCGGGACATTCGGGGCAATGGTATCGTGCATCCGTCCTTATTTTTTGTAAGGTGGGCACCCAGGTGAATCCAGCTGGCTGTCTTTTCCCTCGTACATTCGGAAAGCGCATGTAAAGCCAGCCAGTGCTGCTTTCACAAAGCATTTTTATACCGTATCTGGCACGCTTGGAGGGAATGTATTGCTTTATCCTAAGTCAACCAGTGAAGTGTACAAAGGACTCGTCAATACTGATATTTTTTTTCTGGCATGTATACCTCTGAAAATTTTTGCGATAGGTAGTCAATTAGGGGCTGAATTTTGTACAGGGGATCAATATTTGGATCTTCTCCGGGTCGGCACTGGGAATTGTCACTGAAATGGAGGAAGCGCAAGATTGTCAAATAACGCGTCCTCGACATTGTTTGTGCGAAATGCATCAGCCAGTGAAAACAATTCAAGTGAACAGTAATACTCTGTCAATCTGTGACAAATAAAACAGTGTCTTGGGCCTTGGCAGTGAGCTATAGGTGACACAAATACTGTACATTGGATCTGGAGGCAGTAGGTCTGTTGCTCCCCAAAACTCCTCAGCCCTGTGTGTGAGCGATCATTCAGACACAAACACACAGCACCTTGGCACTGCGTGTGGTGTGGCCTGCCAACCTGAGAAGGGGGAGGGAGGGGTGACATACAATAAATACTATACCAACTGTCTAGCTAAGCAATTTGATCTATGTATCTAGTAAATAAATCAGCAATGAAACATTTGACTAAGTAATAGCAGAGTAACTGACTGTATATAGCAGTACTGTCTATCTGCCTGCCTGGCCTGCATTTTTTTCTCACTCTATTTGGGAATTTCACACACTAAACTGCCAGCAACACAGAGCAGTTGTGTCTAGCAGTCAGCTAAGCAAGTGAGTGTATATAAGACCTGCTGGGCAGGTCGTAATCAGCTATGGCTGCCCTGTGGGCAAGTGCTTTGAGTCAGCCAATCAGTTGACTGACACCAGTAAGATGGAGAAGCGGATCCCTGCATTGATTGGAGGGCCCTAGCATCATGGGTGGTGTCGCTGGGTACTATGAGAGCACCGAGTTCATGCCCTCAAATCAATTGATTTTCTGGATGACCCTGAGCTGAATTTCGAACAGCCATATTCTGGTCAATACAACAACGACCCAAATACAAACAACAGCACTAATAAATACATCAGAGGGCAATACATAAGCTTGGTAGATTATTGAAACTTGTAAAGAAGGCCTTACAATTAGAACAGATGCTACTTTAATATCTTGGGAAGAATAGCAGTAGTAAAAAAGATGGTGATGCCCAAATTACTCTTTATGATTCAAAATCTTTAGATTAATGCCTTTGTCATGGTTTAGAATTTGTCAGTCTATTTTGTATAATTTTATATGGAGAGAAAAAGATTAATCCTCCGGAACTTGCTATATCTGACCTATACAAGTACTATCAGGCGGTGCATTTAGGCAGGGTGTTGGACTGAAGAAAGGGAGTCGCCTCAAGCCAATGATAAAAACAAGGAACACCAAGAGCCCCAATAGTGTAATATGTACTGGTAAATCATTACTAGATAGAGTAAATATTTATACTCACAAACCAGGGTTACCATTAGGCAACCACTGTAAAGGCAGGTGGAAAGATTTTCCTGACCCCACTCAGGAATAAGAAGTCGCTCTCTGTAGATGAGAAAAAAGGGGGTTCAACCCTCCACCCAGGGTGGACTCAATATTATGCAGGAGAACAGAGGTGCCAAAAGTATAAAAGGAAGCTAAATGAGCTTAAAAACCAAATTCTTGGTAAATAGAGGAGGTAGTGGTGGACTTACCTCCTCCAAGTAGACACACAACGACTGTAGTAAAGACAGTCAATATATTTTATTTATGAACTCCAAATATGCAACGCGTTTCGCAGGTTTGATCCCGCTTCATCAGGCAATAACAACGGAGCAATAGCATATGTGGTCAGTAGAAGAGCCAGGCACCTCTGTTAGCCAATGGATAGAAGTAGAACTAGAAATCCTGCAGGCCAGGAACATAACAGATTAAAAATTTGATTAAAAATTGTTGTGTAAGGCAAGGATTAATAAATATGTGCACATCTGGTGGTCCTGTCCCTTCATTCATAAACTATGGAATGACATTGAGTTATTCTTCCAGGAAACAAAACTAGCCTTAATCTCCACGAACTATCAGTAATTTTCAGCTCCAAACCATACTAGTCTTCAGATCCATGTTCTTACTTGCTCTCTTTTGGTACCTCTTCAACATTCAGGGAGATATAAAAAAATAGAAAACCAGGTTCAACTAAAATGAAACTGATGGACACCCATGACATCTCCAAAGAAAATGGAAAATATTGGTTTCACATATACATACATATAAGGGTAGGCCAGAGTAGCAGCAATAAAAATCTCTTATCCATATTCTAGTGAAGGATGCTAATGCATCATACACAAACGATGAGCACATCCACTACTGGGCACATATCAAACTGGTAAAAGAAAATAATGAATGTACTTAGGTACGAGATTGTGTACCTTATGTGATAAAGTTAATATCAGATGGGACCACCATAAGAGTTTAGCCAGGAGTGTCAAACTCAAATACACAGTGGGCCAAAATTGAAATCTGGGACCAAATTATGTGCCAGCCTTGATGTCTATTGGTCACCTCCCTCCGTTATACAGTTCTCTTGTGAGTAATGGCCCCCTCCCTTCCCTCTTTACAGTACCCAGGTCCAGGTGTCTAGTGTCCCACTCCCCTATACAGTTCCCTGGTGTCTAGTAGCCCCCTCCCTCTACCATGTGGCTTTCCTGATGACCTAGTGCTGCATACGAGAGAATTCGCTGCCGGGAGACTTGGGCACAGGATACAGCCGATATATTGCTTATCCTGACAATGCTGCACAAGTCCCAGCAGTATTAATTAATATTCCCCCTCTAGGTCTACGTGGATGGTGGGGAATAATGTAATTTGGCTTCCAGCCATTGCTGGCGGCCGAAATTACAGTGTTTTAAAAGTAACTTTAGCTCCGTCTTTTTTTATTTTTTTATTTATATAATTAGATTTTTATTAACACAAATAATCGAAGTAATACAAAACAAAATATAACAAATCAACATACATAAAATAAAAATAAACAAAATAATAAAAACAAAAACAACAACAAAATCAAAAACTTTCTTCCGCAGAGAGCAATAACTCTTTATACTCATCAGTATTCATAAATTCACACCATTCTGACCATTTTATACAATAGCTCTTCCATCTATCTAATTGTAATGCAATCTGTTCCTCCGCACCTTTAACCTGGTTAACCCTCCTTACCCACCCACCAACCGCAGGAGAATCTGGACGCTTTCAAAAAGCTGCAATTATACTCTTAACAGCTATGAGCAGCTGAGGAATAACTTATTTTTTATACTTTTTTTTTATACTTTTTGTGATCTGGTTTTCTATTATTCCTGTATTGTCATATTGCTGTATGTCACCCCTAAATATTGTCTGTAACCTAAATTAATGTTCAGCGCTGCGTAATATGTTGGCGCTTTATAAATACAATAAATAATAATAATAATAATAATTATACCTGGAGATGGACGTTCCAGAACAATGCAATAAAACTTCTACAGGATCACTCTAAATTTGATTTATATTAAATTTATTTATATACAATAAAATTTCCTCCCAAAAAAGATATTAATCAGGGACAACTCCAAAAAATATGCACCATAGTTCCCTTTTCCCCACACCCCCTCCAACACCTATCTTCAGCTCCAGGAAACATTAAGGCCAACCTAACAGGAGTCTTATACCATCTTGATAATAACTTAAAATTATTCTCCTTTGCCCTAGCACAAACAGAAGTTGCATGAGGTAACACACACATTTTTGATCTCTGCTGCTCATCAATTGAGACGCCCAAATCCTCCTCCCATTTCTGAAAATATTCCGGAAAGTCATTACCTACTCCCTCTAATAACATTTTATAGAACATAGAGACCCTATGACTAGGATTCTCCTCCCTCACAAACAACTTTTTAAAATTCAAGAGATCTCCACCCATTTCAGATCCGTCTACTGACGGCGCCGAAGTTACTCACTGTGCACCGCTATAGCCGTAATTCCTATTACAGTCTATGGTGGCGCTGGCTGCTCCCAAGTCTCCTGCACTGGATTTGTAGTGTTCCCTAGTGCTTCCCCGCTCCCCAAAATAGCATCCCTGTTGGTCTAGTGTCCTGTGCATCCCCAGCCCCAGTATATGTAACTTTCTGTCCCAGCAGAAGTCATGCTTCTCTTACCTTTTATAGGGCTCCAACAATGTTCATCTATCCTCAACAGAGGGCGCTCGCTCTTCGCCCATATCATTTTTTTCATGTCTAGTGTGTCACATGATGTGCAGGAGGAGAACCAGGAACTAGAGCAAGCGTTCACTGTAGAAGATAGATGGACATTGCTGGAGCCATGAGTAGGGGAAAAAGCATGGCTACAGCTGCACCACAACTCTGCATACACTGGGGCTAGGGAAGCACAGAACCCTCCCAGGTAACTAATAACCCTCCTCCATGGGCATCTAATAACCTCCCCCCACGACAACTAAAAATCTCCCCCTTGCAACTAATAACCCTCAACCCCCTAACTAATACCCCCAGCAACTAATAACCTGCCCCATTCCCAACAACTAATAACCCCCGCATCCAAAAATGGGCGTTTGCTAAATCATGGGCTCCGGGACCACATGCTATAGAAATTACCAATTTGTAGCTGCAGTTGCCTTAGTGGTCGACACCAGCCCTGCTATTTAGCGGGCACCCATTTTTGTCCACGCTATCATTAACTGCTCTGCCTGGGGAATGTCCTTCCCCCAGCCTGCTTACTAGGTATCATGAAAAACATAGTGATGAGACAGCATTCTGCTCTTTCTTCTGGTAATCAAGCTCTAACTGTTATGCTAATCATGCATGCACCTGTCTCTGTACCTACACCACTGTATTAAAATCTACTCAGATCTAGTTACAAATACTAGTTCTGATGACTGAGTTTCCTGTTTGACACAACCTTTAAAAATTACATGTCTAATACAGTATGAATTACAGGGGATTCCCTACTTACAGATAGGTTCACTTTCAAAAGATTGTTTGTAAGTTGAATTTGTTTGTAAGTTGAGTCATGTGTTACATATTGTGAAATGTGGATACAGTGGTGTAGCTAAGGAGCTATGGGCCCCGGTTTTACATGGAGCCCCCCAAGCACTCTATACACAACACTTGATACGTCGCACTAAAACCTGCTAAGGATAACACAGTGTCAGAGGTGCAAGAAGGGGATAGGGAACAGCTTGTTAATCATTATCATTCAAAGCATTTATAGAAGTGATCATTACAAGCACAGGACTAATAAAGATATAATACTGCAGTTGAGTTGGGGCAGCACGGTGGCGTAGTGGTTAGCTCTCTCGCCTTGCAGCGCTGGGTCCCTAGTTCGAATCCCAGCCAGGGCACTATCTGCAAAGAGTTGGTATGTTCTCTCCGTGTCTGTGTGGGTTTCCTCCGGGCACTCCGGTTTCCTCCCACATTCCAAAAACATACGGATAAGTTAATTGGCTCCCCCTAAAAAAATTGGACTACAGTACTTACACTACATGATATAGACATATGACAATGGTAGGGATTAGATTGTGAGCTCCTTTGAGGGACAGTTAGTGACAATATATATATATACACTGTACAGCGCTGCGTAATATGTCAGCGCTATATAAATACTTAATAAAAATAATAATAATAAAGTTGAGGCAGGGCTTTACGGAGCCCCTCTGGCCCAAGGGCCCTGGTGCAGTCGAGAGCTCTGAAACCCCTATTGCTACGCCACTGCATGGATACATTATTTACTTTTAGACAACTCTGGATTTGGACATATGGTGTAAACATTTTTTGGTGGTTTGCAATGTGTTTTTAATGTTTTGAAATTACCTACAGCAGTTTATACAATACTGTAACATGTATTAACAAAACAAAGATATAATACCAAAAACAGTACTGTATGTTTTGTACATGAAGACAACTTTGTAAGTATAAAAAGTTGTAAATCAAGTAGTTTGTAAGTAGGGGGGCAGTTATTATATTCATTTTTCTTAATTTAATTACTGCATGAAATGGATTTACTGCATGAAATGGATTTTTTTCAATTGATAGCTTTATTCATCACTTAACTTCCAGTCAAATAGTATCTGAATATCCAATGACTAATTTGACCTATTCACATTTGTTTCTAGAAGTTATTACTGTCTAATATAATTTCAGATGACTTTATGGCCTGTGATAGATTGCCATGAAAGGATCAGTTACTACAAGATTGATGAGCAGAGATTAGTGCAGTCTAAATAGAATTAACTTAAAGTGTACAGCAGAATATAACATTTCATATAGATTGATGTATGATGCATGGGCTGCTGAGGGATCAAACAAATGTGTTTATTAGTCTCTCAAAACTACACAGAAAGTTTCCTGTGAAAGGAAAGAACAGGCATGGCCAATAGTAAAATAATATTTGATCCCCTTGTGTAGAAGGAACTGAAAACAGAGCTTTCTGTATGTCCCAGTCAGGCTAGGAATCTAAATGGATGCAGTGACAGATTACTTTCAAAAACACATTAAGACACATTAGGCCTGTTGATGCAATAAAACACATAACTGGTCTACATGCAAAGGGCCCACAACATGTAAAGTAAGGCGTTTCCAGACAAATGCATTTCTTACCTGTAATCAGAGTTTGACCAAAAAGAGCTGAAGTTAGAATATAGAGGGTCATTGTGCTGCGTTTAGAACTGACAAAAACTTCTATAGAGACAGGCACAGAGAAAGGGGCAGGGAGGGAGAAATGGGGGAGGCTCCAAGGGAAGAGGCAGCACAATCTTATTCATAGACAAACTGACGAGCACAAAAACACAGGCTGACCAAAGCTCTCTTTTACAACGGAATATGAAAATGGATACTGTCAGGCTATAACGTAACCGCAGAAGATTTGGAGGGCTTCTATAATGGAAGGGTTGTGAAGGGGGAAGGGGAAATGCAGAAAACATAATCTGTAGCATTTATACATAAAACTTCTTGAATCTCATGTATGTCTTCATGCATACACACTATCCCCAGTGTATACTATTAAAGTGAACGTTAGCCTGAGATTGCTATATATATTCATAGAAAAAAAAAATGCCTAGAGAATTTAATAAGAAAAAAAAGCTTTTGCAGGAGAACGCTAAAGTACAACCAAATGTACAAAACAACATTAAGGCTCCCTGCACACTGCATGCAATTCTGATTTTTAATCGTTTTTTACATCCAATTCCAATTTTTAGTCGTTACTGCATGCTGCGTTTTTTACTCCGTTTTTCTGTTGATTGCATTCAGGGAAAATCGGAGTTGCAAATCGGAATCGCAAAATGGATTTGCAGTATGCAGGGCTCCCTGCACGCCGCAAATCCGTTTTGCGATTCCGTTTCTGATTCCGATTTTCCCTGAATGCAATCAACAGAAAAACAAAGGAAAAATGCAGCATGTGGTAACGAGTAAAAATCGGAATCAGATGTAAAAACCATTTAAAAATTGGAATCGGAATCAGAATCGTATGCCTTATACACTTACGCACACTGCAAATCCTCCCTGCACACTGCATGCGATTCCAATTCCGCTTTTTAATCGGTTTTTACATCTGATTCCGATTTTTAATCTTTACTGCATGCTGCATTTTTTGATCCGTTTTACTGTTGAATGTATTCAGGGAAAATTGGAATTGAAAATTTGGAATCGGAAAACGGATTTGCAGTGTGCAGGGAGCCTTACAGTGCTTTCCTAAAAGTCCAGTTAAAAGACTATATTAAGGGCTTGTGTTATTGATTACTATTAATTAGATGAATTACATGCATCACACTGTGAATGCAGCACAAATGCAAAATATGAATACATTTTGCTTTTACAATGTTCACAGCTTGGAACACACAGCAAAATACAAGAAACACAGTTAAATCACACAGTTTAACCAACCTTAAAGAGACCTCGGATGAGAGAGGCATAAAATTTGAGGTGCAGATGTCTGACAGTCATGATTAGGGATGGCCCAGGATTGTGAAAATATGCTAAACGAACATTCATGGAGAGCCCCACTGACATTACTGGCAGGTGAACTTCTAAAACTCCTTTTCTCTTCCCATTAGGGCATCTCTGCAGTCACAATTTCTTCAAAAAAGGTGTACAAAGTGTACATGGGAGAGGGGATAAATGACAAAATATTCACCAAATATGTATATTTTACTCAAATGCTTTTTCAATGGTTTTAAAAAGAGATGCCAATGGCCACTGACATAAGGGGTTAATAGCATTTGCAGGGTATGTTAAGATCACATTCCCAGCCCTGGACTTGCTACACTATGGCTATC
Source organism: Hyperolius riggenbachi (assembly GCF_040937935.1). Classification (NCBI taxonomy): domain Eukaryota; kingdom Metazoa; phylum Chordata; class Amphibia; order Anura; family Hyperoliidae; genus Hyperolius; species Hyperolius riggenbachi. The sequence continues at coordinate 176,341,412 of NC_090655.1, forward strand.
ATTCATAAAGCATTTCTGCATGCGGAAATGCTTAAAACAGCTGACTTTACAGCACATGTAGCAAATTCTGCATTCATAAAGGCTCCTTCCGCATGAAAAGCTGACATTACCGAGCAAAGAGATAAATCACCGCCTTGTGCGGTGATTATTATAAAAAATGTAACAAAATGTTAATTCATAAAGATTACTGCAAGCGGTATGAGGTCGGTAAGTACCGCTCCCTTGGATGTGGCGATACCAATGTTAAGTGAATGTAGACACAGACCTCCCAGGTAGTGTTGGGCGAACAGTGTTCGCCACTGTTCGGGTTCTGCAGAACATCACCCTGTTCGGGTGATGTTCGAGTTCGGCCGAACACCTGACGGTGCTCGGCCAAACCGTTCGGCCATATGGCCGAACTAAGAGCGCATGGCCGAACGTTCCCCGAACGTTCGGCTAGCGCTGTGATTGGCCGAACGGGTCACGTGGTTCGGACCCGAACGCGCTCTGATTGGCCGAACTGTCACGTGGTTCGGGTAAATAAATACCCGAACCACGTCATATCTCCGCCATTTGTCTGTGGGTTTAGCTTTGGGTAGGCAGGCAGGGTAGTTCGCGCTCCAGCCACGCTAGCCAGGGTCCCCCCCAGTCATTGTGTGTCGCTGCTGGGAATAGTAGTACACCGCTCGCTCAGCATTCTGTTTACTGCCACTCTGTGTACCTCGCTCAGCCACACTATATAGCATTCTGTTTACTGCCACTCTGTGTCTGCTGGGAATAGTAGTACACCGCTTGCACAGCCACACTATATAGCATTCTGTTTACTGCCACTCTGTGTACCTCGCTCAGCCACACTATATAGCATTCTGTTTACTGCCACTCTGTGTCTGCTGGGAATAGTGGTACACCGCTCGCTCAGCCACACTATATAGCATTCTGTTCACTGTTCTGTGTCTGCTTGGAATAGTGGTACACCGCTCGTTCAGCCACACTATATAGCATTCTGTGTACTGTTCTGTGTCTGCTGGGAACAGTAGTACACCGCTCGTTCAGCCACACTATATAGCATTCTGTGTACTGTTCTGTGTCTGCTGGGAACAGTAGTACACCGCTCGCTCAGCCACACTATATAGCATTCTGTTCACTGTTCTGTGTCTGCTGGGAATAGTGGTACACCGCTCGCTCAGCCACACTATATAGCATTCTGTTCACTGTTCTGTGTCTGCTGGGAATAGTGGTACACCGCTCGCTCAGCCACACTATATAGCATTCTGTTTACTGTTCTGTGTCTGCTGGGAATAGTGGTACACCGCTCGCTCATCCACACTATATAGCATTCTGTTCACTGTTCTGTGTCTGCTGGGAATAGTGGTACACCGCTCGCTCAGCCACACTATATAGCATTCTGTTCACTGTTCTGTGTCTGCTGGGAATAGTGGTACACCGCTCGCTCAGCCACACTATATAGCATTCTGTTTACTGCCACTCTGTGTACCTCGCTCAGCCACACTATATAGCATTGCGTACTCTGCCAGTCAGTGTGTATATTGCTGGGATCAGTAATACTCCACTCACCGTCAACCACTATATGAGCTCAACATGAGTTCCCCAGAGACCTCCGCTGTGAGCAGCACTCCCAACAACAGCAACAGCCAACGCCCCACGCAAGCTATAACATCCACCCCAGCAGCCAGTGGTCAGCAGCAGCCCTCCCCGGAGGAGAACGTTGTGTCCATCAGTCCGTCGCCAGAGCGATTAATGAGGGCTGCCATTGAGGAGATGATGGGGCCTGATGTGGAGGAGGAGGTCTGGCTCAGGCCAGCATCCCAAGTTAATGTTGAGGACGATGAGGGGTCTGTGTCTGGGGATGTTGGGGTGGCAGAGGTGGTGGGTGGGTCAGACTCAGGAGAAGAGTTGTATGATGAGGATGATGATCGGGACCATCTGTATGTGCCTCAGAGTCCGACCCCGGAAAACATGTTGTATCGTGTGTTTAGGTACTAAAATCTGCGTTCCCTCCCAGTAGTGTTGGGCGAACAGTGTTTGCCACTGTTCGGGTTCTGCAGAACATCACCCTGTTCGGGGTGACTATATAGCAGACTATATAGCATTGTGTTTAATGCCACTCTGTGTACACGGCTCAGCCACACTATATAGCATTGTGTTTACTTCCACTCTGTGTCTGCTGGGAACAGTAGTACACCGCTCACCCGCCACTGTATAGCATTGTGCTCTGTGTCACTGCTGACAATAGTGGTACACCGCTCACCCACCACTGTATAGCATTTCTGTACTGCCACTGTACTGCTGCCAGTCAGCGTGTACTTTAAGGATAAGTGAAATGAGGAAGAAATCCGGTGAAAGAGGGAGGGGCAAGGGAAGAGGTGTTTCCCCTGACGGTTCACGTACAGGCCACAGGGGAGCACCCAAGAAAACCCACTCAATACTGCCCATGTTGTCCAGGACAACAACCCTCACAGATCCAAAAGAACAGGACCAGATAATTACTTGGATGACCTCTCAAGCGTCCAGCAGTGGGTTAAGCAGCACCAGCACATCACGCACGAGGTCCGAGTCCTCAGCCAGTTAAAGTCTGGGCTTTCTTTGAAGACTGCACTGAGGATGTTACCATGGCGATTTGCAAGGTGTGCAAGACCCGCCTGAGCAGGGGGAAAAGTATTAACAACCTCTCCACCACCAGCATGAGCCGCCACATTCTATCCAAACATCCCACTCTGTGGGCAAACGCGGCAGGACAGGGTACCACCAGCAACACTGCCTCCCTTGGGTTCACCAGACTCACCACCAGACCCGCCTCAGCAGCAGCAGTAGCCCAGCCATTGCGTGGTTCACAACATTCACAAACATCAGACGATGCTGACACTGTCACTTTCCGGACTAGTGCTCTTGAGGTCTCCCAGTGTTCATCAAACACAACAACCAACAGCCCTTCGGTGTGCAGCGCTACGGTTGAGTTGTCTGTTTCTGAGATGTTTGAGCACAAGAGGAAATTGCCAGCAAATGACCCCCGGGCCGTGGCAGTAACAGCCAGCCAGCATAGCCAAGCTTCTGGCCTGCGAAATGCTGCCATATCGAGTGGTGGAGACAAACAGCTTCAAGGGCATGATGTCAGTGGCCATCCCACGTTACGTGGTTCCCAGCCGCTACCACTTTGCGCGCTCTGCAGTGCCTGAGTTGCATGAGCACGTGGTCAGCTAAATAACCCGAAGCTTGAAGAATGCCGTTGCCTGCAAGGTTCACCTCACCACTGACACCTGGACGAGTGCGTTCGGCCAGGGTCGATACATCTCCCTTACCGCGCACTGGGTGAACCTTGTGGAGCCTGGCAGCGATTCCTCACCTGCTACGGCGCGGGTGTTGCCCACGCCGCAAACAGCTGGATAACAACAGCAGCACCTACCTCTCTGACTCCTTCTCCTCCAACGCATCTCAAAGCTGTACCTCATCCGGAAATGCTAACCCAGCACCAGCAGCAGTAGGATCGTGGAAGCAGTGCAGCACAGCTGTTGGCATGCGTCAGCAAGCGTTGCTGAAGCTGATCTGCCTTGGGGATAAGCAGCACACAGGGGAGGAAATTTGGAGGGGAATAAAGGAACAGACGGATTTGTGGCTGGCACCGCTGGACCTGAAACCGGGCATGAAGCTAGACACCTGGCACGAACTGGCAATGTACGCAATAGAGGTGCTGGCTTGCCCGGCAGCCAGCGTTATGTCGGAACGCTGTTTCAGTGCTGCCGGAGGCATCATCACAGATCGGCGTATCCGCCTCTCCACAGAAAATGCAGACCGTCTGACTCAAATTAAAATGAATCAATCCTGGATTGGAAACGACTACGCAACACTCCTGGACCCCAACCAAGTAACATGACCGATGAACATCTGGGATGGTTTAGCGTTTCCGGTCCCTGTTTATTGAACCTCTCATCTGTATTACATTTATGACTGCATGGCGGCAAAAAGCATTGCTGCTATATCCGCACGCTTTTTGTCCTCATGCAAGGCCTGGGTTGTTGTGTCTCACAAAGCGTGGCCTTCTCCTCCTGCGCCTCCTCCTGTTCCATCACGTGTGCTGCTGCTGCTGCTGCTGCTGGGTTAGCGTTGCCGCGTGGTCCCTGTTTATTGAACCTCTTATCTTTATTACATTTATGACTACATGGCGGTACAAAGCATGCTATCCGCACGCTTTTTGTCCTCATGCAAGGCCTGGGTTGTTGTGTCTCACAAAGCGTGGCCTTCTCCTCCTGCGCCTCCTCCTGTTCCATCACGTGTGCTGCTGCTGGGTTAGCGTTGCCGCGTGGTCCCTGTTTATTGAACCACTTATCTTTATTACATTTATGACTGCATGGTGGTACAAAGCATGCTATCCGCACGCTTCTTGTCCTCATGCAAGGCCTGGGTTGTTGTGTCTCAAAGCGTGGCCTTCTCCTCCTGCGCCACCCTCCTCCTGTTCCATCACGTGTGCTGCTGCTGGGTTAGCATTACCGGTCCCTTTTCCTGGAACCTCTTATATGTATTACATTTATGACTGCATGCCGACAAAAAGCATGTTACCTGTGCAAAGAAAACAGACATTTCCCGCATTTAAAAGACAGTTTTCCCTTTGAAACTTTAAAATCGATTTTCTCAAAAACTATAAGCTCTTTTTGCTAAATTTTTTTTTCCTCTTGTACCCACTCCCAAGGTGCACATACCCTGTAAATTTGGGGTATGTAGCATATAAGGAGGCTTTACAAAGCACAAAAGTTCGGGTCCCCATTGACTTCCATTATGTTCGGAGTTCGGGTCGAACACCCGAACATCGCGGCCATGTTCGGCCTGTTCGGCCCGAACCCGAACATCTAGATGTTCGCCCAACACTACTCCCAGGCAGCTGCAGTAGAGCGGAACACGGAGAAATGTATCAACTCGGCAGCTTCCGTGTCTCCGCAAGCCTACCACCAGCCTAGTTCGGGAAATCTCTGCACTGCTACCGCACCTGAATAACTTTTTATGAATCAGCAGCCAGAGGTCTAAAACACTGCCAGCGGTGTTTTCCCGCACTGATTCTCCATACCGACAGCACTTTCATGAATGATAGCCAATGTATTGCTATCCCCAGAACAATGAGATTTTGAATTCTGCCACAGAATGTCAGTTTGCTGACCTTTTTTTAAGTGTTCAAAATTGATTTTCTCAAAATCTACAAGGTCTTTTTTATTTTTTTCACTCCTGTTCCCGCTACCTTGTCCCACAAAGCCATCCCTAACTTCCGGTGCGTGGCCCCACTTCTCCTCTCTCCCCAGAGAAAAACGCCAAGATATTTTCTGCAGTAAACATCTTGGTGTTTTTCTTCGGGGAGAGAGGGGAGGTGGGGCCACTCACCAGGATGGGATGACTTTGCAGGAGAAGGCAGTGCAGATAACTATAACTTTCTTTAACAGAAAACTTGCTAGATTTTTACATTAGGCTGGAGATCCGCTTTAACATACCCTGCAAATTTGGTGATTCTTGCATTTACAGAGACTTAGCTATTAACCACTAATGTACAGTGAGATGCGAAAGTTTGGGCAACCTTGTTAATTGTCATGACTTTCCTATATAAATCGTTGGTTCTTACGATAAAACATATCAGTTAAATATATCATATAGGAGAAACGCACAGTGATATTTGACAAGTGAAATTAAGTTTATTGGATTTACAGAAAGTGTGCAATAATTGCTTAAACAAAATTAGGTAGGTGCGTAGATTTGGGCACCACAAAAAATAAATGAAATTGATATTTAGTAGATCCTCCTTATGCAGAAATTACAGCCTCTAAACACTTCCTGTAGGTTCCAATGACAGTCTGGATTCTGGTTGAAGGTATTTTGGACCATTCCTCTTTACAAAACATCTGTAGTTCATTCAGGTTTGATGGCTTCTGAGCATAGACAGTACTCTTTAACTCACACCACAGATTTTCAGTTATCTCCAGGTCTGGGGACTGAGATGGCCATTCCAGAACGTTGTACTTGTTTCTCTGCATGAATGCCTTAGTGGATTTTGAGCAGTGTTTAGGGTCATTGTCTTCTTGAAAGGTCCAGCCCCTGCACAGCTTCAGCTTTGTCACTGATTCCTGGACATTGGTCTCCAGAATCTGCTGATACTGAGTGGAATTCATGCGTCCCTCAACTTTGACAAGATTCCCAGTCCCTGCACTGGCCACACAGCCCCATAGCATGATAGAACCACCACCATATTTTACTGTAGGTAGCAGCTGTTTTTCTTGGAATGCTGTGTTCTTTTTCCTCCATGCATAAGACCACTTGTTATGCCCAAATAACTCAATTTTAGTTTCATCAGTCCACAGCACCTTATTCCAAAATGAAGCTAGCTTGTCCAAATGTGCTTTAGCATACCTCAAGCGACTGTTTGTGCTGTGGGCAGAGAAAAGGCATCTCCTTGTGTAAAGTGCGCCGAATGGTTGAACGATGCGCAGTCCTGCAGACTCCATCTGCAGCAAGATGATGTTGTAGGTCTTTGGTGCTGGTCTGTGGGATGACTCTGACTGTTCTCACCATTCGTCGCCTCTGTCTATCCAAGATTTTTCTTGGTTTGCCACTTAAAGCCTTAGCTTGAACTGAGCCTGTGGTCTTCCATTTCCTCAATGTTCCTAACTGTGGAAACAGACAGCTGAAATATCTGAGACAGCTTTCTGTATCCTTCCCCTAAACCATGATGTTGAACAATCTTTGTCTTCAGGTCATTTGGAGTTGTTTTGAGACCCCCATGTTGCTACTCTACAGAGAAAATTAAAAGAGGAGGGAAACTTACAATTGACCCCCTTAAATACTCTTTCTCATAATTGGATTCACCTGTGTATGTAGGTTAGGGGTCACTGAGCTTACCAAGCCAATTTGAGTAACAATCATTAGTTCTAAAGGTTTTGGAATCAATAAAATGACAACATTTATGCACCTGCCTAATTTTATTTAAACAATTATTGCACACTTTCTGTAAATCCAATAAACTTCATTTCACTTCTCAAATATCACTGTGCATGCCTCCTATATGATTTATTTAACTGACATTTTTTATCGTAACAACCAACGATTTACACAGGAAAATCATGACGATTAACAAGGTTGCCCAAACTTCCGCATCCCACTGTAGGTGGCCAATAAATTTAATGATAAATGTGAATGCAAACTTTGGACACACAAATGTGGGGTAAAAAGTGAATGGCAAACGATCATTATTCACCACAAACTGCTGGAGAACATGTTTGTCCATCACTAATGAATAAATGTTAATATGTGGGCCTCAATAGTCTCTCATGGGGCTATGGCCCAATACAGCACTTTTAGCCACGCTTTGGAATTGCTGGCGATTCCAAAAGTGCTAGGCTAATGAAAGTCAATGGAGGTGAGCCCACAGGGGCAATTGCAATTTGGGAAATTGCAATTGGGGGTCATACAGGTTTTGCAATTGCGCTCCAAATAGAAAAGTTACATGCACTGAAAAAAAAATCGCTTTTCAGGCAGGGGACATATTTGTTTTTTATTTTTCTATGTGCTTTGTTCTGCAGGCATTTTCAGCACACCATTGGCTTGATTCACTAAACCGTGATAACTCAAATATCACACCTTATGAAAAGATATCACACCTTATAAAAATATATCACACCTTATGAAAAGATATCACACCTTATCAAAGATATCACACATTATTATTATTATTATTATTATTGTTATTATTATTATTATTATTATGTGTGATATCTTTGATAAGGTGTGATATCTTTTCATACGGTGTGATATCTTTATCAAAGATTATCTTTATCAAAGTTAACACACCTTATCAGAGTAGCATAGCGAGCGCTACGAACCCGCAGGGGTTCAGGGCATGACGAGTGCCATTGTCAATTAGGAGGCATATGTTCGTAGCACTCGCTATGCTACTGTGATAAGGCGTGTTAACGTGTGATATCTTTTCATAAGGTGTGATCTTTGATAAGGTGTGATATTTGAGTTATCACAGTTTAGTGAATCAAGCCCAATATGTGTATGCTTGTAGAAAAACACACACGTTTTTTCACAGAAGAAAGAGAAACATGACAAAATGTGCAGAATTATTCTACAGGATGTCAGATATTTTTGTCCGTGAAAAACACATTAAGTGTAAACTAGCCCAATGTGATTAACATGAGTCCTCCGTTTAAACTACTTACTGCACCAGGTGCAGTATAATCACGGCCTGGCAAACTTCACCTGAAGTACCAGGGCTGCGAAAGTTAGTCAATGGGAGCAGGCGGCCGGCCATAACCGCCGGTTAGTGGAGACCTGAATTAATGGGAACGCATTAATCTAAGTCCCCGATTCAATGAATGCCGGCGTCTATGATACGCCTGCATTCATTGTATCTTCCTGTTGTTACTGTGCATGCATTACTTCCGATTCACATCCTTACATACGAGTATCGGAAATTATGACTGAGGACAACTTGTGGCCAAATAGTAAAACTGCATCAAAAAATATTTTATTCAATAAAAATATCTACATTTACATCTAAAATTAACTATTTCCCTCCCACACTCCACCATAGTACCCAAACACACACACGCACACGCACACACGCACGCACGCACGCACGCACGCACACACACACACACATATATAAATTACATAAACAAAAATACATAAATAGCTGCCTTAGGGACTGAACTTTTTTAATAGGTATGTGACAAGGGTATATAACTGTGATTTTTTAATTTGCTGGCTTATAACTAGTGATGGACGCAAAACTGAAAAAATGCACCTTTATTTCCAAATAAAATATTGGCGCAATACATTGTACTAGGGAAATAAACGTTGCAATAACGGGGACAAATGGGCAAATAAAATGTGTGGATTTTATCCACAGTAGAACTTTTTATTTTAACACTATAATGGCCGAAAACTGAGAAATATTGATTTTTTTCAATTTTTTCCTATTATTCCAAATAAAATGTGTTCCCAAGGAAAACCCTAATTGGTGGCGAAAAAAACAAGATATAGATATTGTGATCAAGTTATTGGCGAAAGAGGAGTGCTGACAGGGGAAAATTGCTGAAGGGGTAAAAAAGTGGTTAAATCAGTTTTTCTGTGTAGAAAACACACACAAAAATAGCCAAGTGTTTCCCCTACTTCAGTCTTTGTACATTGTGATTTGGCTGCATTTTTACTTCTCGAAAACCACCTGCTGTACTCAGAATCATTTTCAAACATATGTTTACTTCTTGTCAGGATAGGGAGAAGCCTGTCACGATTGAGTCCACAGAGACCTTCTATTTCTCAGCTTTGTGGGGTGCAAGCAGCAGAGATGGCTGAGACAAAGAGCTGGTTTACCACAGAGGAGCTAATTGCCAAGATCCAACATTACCTCAGGGTGTAGTGAATATAAAATGAGAGGAAGGGTAAATGAAACCTAAAGAACTATCGCAAGAATCCAGTATTTTGTAGGATGATTTGCAAAAGAAGGACCAAGAAAGGATGATTTTTTACCATCTTAAAAATCCCTCTCTAGTGTCCACTCCAGATCCTGATTTGCTTGCCCTCCGATACAGTTTGGGAAATCTGTTTTTTTCAACATGTGATGCAATCTACTCCTATTTAGCATGATATGGGAATTTAAGGAATTCAGGCAGCAGGATGTCCCAAATCAAGATGCTGGTTTCTGCAACAATCCTTCGCATTGTTGTGTGACCCAGTCCAAGCTCATTGTGGAGGGTGGTGTAATTATGGCCTGTTGCAAGAAACCTGTTGTCACATGCCCCGTAGTGGCTGGACCGCTCAATGCTTTCCAAGCTATTTCAACACACACAGACCATCCAACCTTGTGGATGCAATCGATGGGCTGAAACAGCTGGAATTGGGCAGCAGACAGGCTAGGAGGAAGTGTGTGAGCTACAAGAATACAAAACGACAATATTTCAGGATACAAAGCTGCCACCATCTCTGTAAAGGACAGAAGACCTATTCTCAAATATTCTAAATCCTGTGAATAAAAGTGGTTAGAAAACACTGCTATAGCTATCAATACAATACTTCCGGGTAGTGAATCTTCCAAAAGGCTAGAGCTCTTTCTGGTTGGCTGAAAAGCAGGGTGCAGCTGAGATAAAAAGATGACTTAAAGTGGTCTGAAAGTCAGCATTTCTACTTAGCTCTAAAAGATTCCTCACAGCTTTAAACTTACTATGCCATAATTTTTTTAAGCAGAACATCACTGAAATGGTTAAACAAAGCACTTTGTCCTGCTATTCAGCTTCAAATCCACATCCAAAGTGGAGATAACAGTATCTTTGTTTACATTCCAATGTAGATACAATCAATTAACTTATCTGTATGTTTTTGGGATGTGGGAGGAAACCGCAGTGCCTGGCAGAAACCCACACAGACATGGGGAGAAGGTACAAACTCCTTGCAGATGTTGACCTGGCTGGGATTCGAATCGGGGACCCAACGCTGCAAGGCAAGAGTGCTAACCTCTATGCCACCGTGCTGCCCAACACTGGGGGAACACCTGGCTATACTTGGGGTGGGGGCTGCCTAATACTGTGCGAGCACAATGCTATACTAGGGGAAGGGGCTGCCTAATAATGGGGGAACACCTGGCTATACTTGGGGAAGGGGCTGCTCAATATGGGGGGACCCTTGCAGAGGGAGGGGCTGGCTAATAGTGGGGGCACATTTGACTATCTATACTTTGGGAGGGGGCTACCTGATACTGGGGTTTCATCTAACTATCTATACTTGGGAAAGGGCTCTTCCTAATACTGGGAGGGGGCACTCTTTGGAATATCTACCTCTTTTGCTAGATAACCTTGCCCTAGACCTGCCAGGAGGCTCCCTGTGTAACACTGAGAACACTGTGATGTCACCAGTAGTGATGATCGTAATCTGCTAATTATGATTACGCGTAATGAGCAGTTTAAACATACATTTTCGCAATTATGCATACACGTAATTACAGATTCGTATTTCAATTGACTTCGTATATTTGTTCATAATTACGCATTCATTTATGCTTAATGTACACATAATTTCATACTGACTTTGGCTGTGAATAGCAAAGCAAAAAATTGCTACATATGTTAAGAAGAATAGAGGGTACAAGTCAAAAAATAAATAATTTTTCAAAAAAAAACTTGTAGTTTTTGTGAAAATCAATTTTAAAAATGCAAAGAAAAGTGTCTTTTTAAACCCCGAAAAATGACAGTTTAAAAAATTTTTTTTTGTATTTTTAAAATCAATTTTCTCAACTACAAGGTCTTTTTGAACAATTACTTTTGTAACTTGTACCTATTATTCTTAACATATGTAGCAAATTTGGTAGCAATGGCATGTATGGGGGCTTTGCTATTCACTGCCAAATTCTGCACAAAATTATACGTAAATTAGGCGTAAATACATGCGTAATTACGAATGGGAACAATTAACTACCAAATTGATTATGCTATTCCCCTGAAATTTCGCATTATGGTTACGATGCATAATTACGCATGGGCGTAATTTCTGCTCATCACTAATAACAAGTAGGTGGAGCTCTCACACCCCCTGATTCTTCCCAAATATCTTTATAATTGATCTCTAAAGTGCAGAGCCATCCTGAATTCTATGATAAGAAGCATCCAGGATTTAAAGATACCTCCAAGAACAATTTGGTGTGGGGTGATATTGCTGCAGAGTTTGCTGAGGACATTTGGGATAATTTGTCTGACAGAGATAAAGCTGAGAAAAGTAAGTTCCTTCTTATGCTCACACTAATCTTTGCTTTTCTGACATAATTTTGTTATTTCAGTATGTTACTTCTGTAATGCTAATTGCAGATTGAAGAAGGCAATACTATGATTAATCTAAAATGCTTATCTAGTAAGCTAGGCCTCATACAAACAAACATATGTGTGCCTTCTAATCCTGTGTGTTTTGTACACCACCATGTTCTATGACCAAAGCTTTTCTCTTTTTCAGGCCCTCTATGTTTAGTTTTTTTTATTAGTGCTCAAATGTATGGAGTGGTTTTTAAAGTGTACCAGAGCTGTAAAATTAAAAAGATTTTATATATACTTGGGGCTTCCTCCAGCCCCATTCGGTCCGATCGCTCCCACGCTGACATCCTCCGCTGCCTGCAGTTTCAGGAACTGGGTCCCCATATTTCCGTCAGCTGCTGGAGAGATACGCAAAGACCGCACTTCTCCTGCGTAGCTGGCCGCGACTGACGTCAGTGACGGGATCAAATTCCCAAAGCTGCGGGCAGCGGAGGATGGCGGCGTGGGAGCGATCGGAGCAGATGGGGCTGGAGGAAGCCCCAGGTATGTATACAATCTTTTTAATTTTATAGATCTGAGTCCCTTTAGGAATTGTAGACATAATAATGTTTTTGCTAAAGCATATATTTTATCAACCCAAATCATGGATACTTCTCCAATAAAAGAACCCCAATAAAATAGTAAGCAAAAACACAAAAGAGAAAGGTAGTGATATTTACAATGGTTGTGCACACTGTGGTGTTTGAAAATACTGTGCCATCTGCTCTCTCAGAGCTAGAGCAGTATTGGTTCCTCAACATCGAGCCACCAAAGTTTCTAAATGTTTAAGGGATCACCTCCTCATCAACTATGTGCCCTTCCATTGTTTGCACATAAATGTGTAGTATGCAGGTAGTCCCTTGACCACAGTCACTGCATTATTGGGTAACATCTTGATGGCAGTATTGTAAATGTGCCACTTGTTTGCTAGGATGCCAAATGCGCATTCCACCACTTTCCTAAATTTGCTGAGGCGGTAATTGAAGTAAAGTTTTTCACTTGCCATGGCTCTTTGCGAAAATGGCCTCATCACATTTTCTGAAAGTGCGATGCCTCATCACCAATTAATGTCCATAGATATGCTGGTGACTGTGTATTAGGCCAAGGGTGTGGTCCAGGAATGTTAAGTTTGCCCAGTTAGAGGCGTCCCAGCCACCAGGCAAGGACAAACGGTAGCCTGGAGCGCCGGGTGGGGGAGGAGCGCCGCCGTGGAGGGGGAGTGCTTACCTTCCCCCGCCAGACTGTGCGACCCCTGCGGTGAACTGGCCGTGGCGTCTAATAGACGCCGCGCCAGTTCATCCCCGCAGCCCGCAGCTCACTGCTCCAGCCTGCATAGTCTTCCGGCAGGCAGAGCAGGGCTACGGCAAGACGGCGCCCCAAAGCCCTGTACTGGAGACTATTTTTGTCTCCAGTACAGGGCTTTGGGCACCATCTTCCTGTATCCCTGCTCTGCCTGTCAGCGCGGGACTTTCGGAGGCTGGCTGCGCTGCTGCAGGAAGACCGTCGGGGGAGCTGTGCCCAGTAAAAAGAGTCTTCTGCAGGTGAGTAAATGCTTTTCTTTTTACAGGTAATTATACATTTTTAGTAAAACGCTGCCCGCATTAGGATAATTTTCTGGTGAATGCTGGCCACATATAATTATTTTCTGGTGAATGCTGGCCACATATGATTATTTCCTGGTGAACGCTGGCCACATTACGATTATTTTCTGGTGAACGCTAGCCACATACAATTATTTCCTGGTGAACGCTGGCCGCATTATGATTATTTTCTGGTGAACGCTAGCCACAGACGATCATTTCCTGGTGAACCCTGGCCACATTACTATTATTTCCTGGTGAACGCTGGCCACATACGATTATTTCCTGGTGAACGCTGGCCACATACGACTATTTCCTGGTGAACGCTGGCCACATTACGATTATTTCCTCGTGAACGCTGGCCACATACGATTATTTCCTGGTGAACGCTGGCCACATACGATTATTTCCTGGTGAACGCTGGCCACATACGATTATTTCCTGGTGAACGCTGGCCACATTACGATTATTTCCTCGTGAACGCTGGCCACAGACAATTATTTCCTGGTGAACGCTGGCCACATTACGATTATTTTCTGGTGAGTGCTGGCCACATACGATTATTTTCTGGCGAACGCTGGCCACCTTATGATTATTTTCTGGTGAACGCTGGACACATACGATTATTTCCTGGTGAACGCTGGCCACATACGATTATTTCCTGGTGAACGCTGGCCACATACGATTATTTCCTGGTCAACGCTGACCACATTACGATTATTTTCTGGTGAACACTGGCCACATACGATTATTTCCTGGTGAATACTGGCCACATTATGATTATTTTCTGGTGAATGCTGGCCACAGATGATTATTTCCTGGTGAACACTGGCCACATTATGATTATTTTCTGGTGAACGCTGGCCACATTACGATTATTTTCTGGTGAACGCTGGCCACATTACGATTATTTTCTGGTGAACGCTGGCCACATTACGATTATTTCCTGGTGAACGCTGGCCACATTACAATTATTTTATGGTGAACCATTGCTGTGTTATAATTATTTTCAACGACTCATTGCTGCGTTATGATTATTTTCTGGTGAAAGATTGACGCAATACTTTTATCTTATGGTGATGGTGAAACATTGCTGCGTTATGATTATTTTCATCAGGGGGCACCACACGGGGGGGCTGGAGTGACAAAATGGCTAGAGACGCCCCTGGGCCCACTTGTAGTTTCATGCCGAAACGACTGTGTCTAAATATAGCCGAGTCACTACAGCTCCCATAGGCACCCACATCTATATAGACAAATTTATATTCGCCATCCACCACAGTCATTAACACAATAGAGAAGAACTTCCGATAATTAAAATATTGGCTGCCAGAGGATGCAGGCATAACCTTTCTGACGTGCTTCTCATATAAAATGGTGCCTCTGCCAGAACAAAACAATGCTTTGTTCCTATTTTGCCTGATCTGGGAAAGGCAAAAATTCCTGCTGTATTTCTTGCCAGATCTTTTTTCAGGTGTCCAATACAATGTTCTGGATAGTCGACTTTCCCAACCGATATTCAAAATGTAGTGCTGCATATGTGTGTCCTCCTGTTGCCAGAAATCTGCAATTAAAAATACATCATTTATGTATTGTTCTTTTGCAGTTGAGCAATTGAAAACACAGTGGAAATCTGTTCGGGACATAGTTATTTGAAATGTCCCTAGGCCTAGGTCCCTATATAACTAGGTCCCTATATAACTATACCTTGACCAAATTGTCTGCTGCTTTTCAAAGATTTGTTCTTTGCTTATGCACTGATTCCATTTCATAGAATAAAGAAATATAATGTAAGGAAGGCTCAGGTGATCATTATTAAGAGAACAGCAAGGATATATTTGTGTTTCCTGTCTGTCACCTTGTTACGGAGCTGTATTCTGTGTAGCTTATTTGACACTGATTAGAATTAAAGAAATTGTCTCAAGATTGTTGATAAACATACATTTGATTTATTATCTGCTGCAGGGCAGGGTACAAGGAAAATATATGTGTTCAGACTCCGTGTAATAACTACCCCCCCCCCCCCCATCCTTTTTCCCATTATTGCTTCTGAAGTAAAACTTCCAGCAGCACAAACTTAACCCTTTTAGTGCAGATGTATGTCAGTTTATAATTTGTTCTCTTTGCTTCTAATTTGTGGTCTTAAATGAATTTAATTTGTGAAGCACTGAAGCTATGATTTATGTGTGATTTACTCCATCATCTCTCAGATGTTATTTTTGTTAGCTTTTTAAAATATTACTTCATTACAATACTAATGATTCTATCTACCTGATAAATAAATCCAATATGACAATACATTATATTTTGCAACCTTTTTAATATATATTTATCATAAAGTAAAAATCATTTTATTTTTTATTATGTATTAATTGTATTTTTTATTTTTAGATAATTTCCAGTATACTCAGTTTACAAATTGATTCAATTAATAATGCAAGGATTAGAAGGCCAGCGCATCCTACAACAGGTCGCATCTGAAATAACTAATGGCGCCCATACACGGTACAATAAAAATGTCCAATTTTCCCGTTTATTCGACCAAAACGATCAAATCAAATGAAAGTCAAAAAAGAATCCTTTTTTTTATCAAGAAAAACAAACGATTATCCTGTTTTGTTTTGTTTTTTGTTATAAAAATCCAATTGGACATGTTGGAAAATCTTTATATTCAATCTAACGGAAATATCAAATGAAATGATCTAATAAAAAAAATGAAAAAATTGTACCATGCATGGGCACCATAACAGCTCATATATGCAGCACCTCTAATTTGCTAACTACTGACATTGGGCTTGATTCACTAGGACAGATAGCATGCCTTATCAAAGTTAACACGCCTTATCAAAATTAACATGCCTTATCAGAGTAGTATAGCAAGCGCTACGAACCCGCAGGGGCTCAGGGCAGGACGAGTGGAGCTCTCGTCGTTGCCAATTAGTAGGCTTAAGGTTGCTATGCTACTCTGATAAGGCGTGTTAACTTTCATAAGACGTGTTATCTCTGATAAGGCATGCTGTTTGTCTTAGTGAATCAAGCCCATTGCATTCAAAACCGATGCAAATCATATGCATAACTTTTGATTGAACCATACTTACCATGCAAACTGGAAACACGGGAATACAGGCTGGGAGCAGCTAGCCTGGTAGTTACATCACATAGCAAAGACAAGAAGGAGGGGGGCTGCACATCACCCCAAAAAATCATTGGACATGCTGCATTTGATTGGTTATTCAGTTAGGAGTGCACCACCTCTAAAGACTAATTCACACTATAAGAGCTTGCTTTTCTAAGAGCTTTGTGATTTTAAAAGCTCTTGCTAATATAATGTTATGTGGGTGTTCTCACCGGAGTGAAGTGATTTTGTAAAAATCCTCCATAGCATTGTATTAGTAAGAGCTTTTCAAATCACTAGCACTTAAAAAGCTCTTGCAGTGTGTGCCAGCATGGAGTGACGTAACTAGACTTAATAGGGCCCACCCTTGGTCTCCAAACCCCATGAGGGTCATGTGATTGGCAGCCGATGCTGCATTTATCCTCTATGGAGGATTTTAGCTTTGTAACCCTCTAAGAGGGTCACAAGATTTTGCTAATGCATTTCTATGTGTGTGGTGACTTTAGCATCTAAGGCTAAAGGAGAAGAGCTGAAACGCTGAGATGGTTGCATCAGACTGGTTGCTAGGTGACAAGTACACAGAGCAGTGGAACTTTCCAGAAGCCCCGCGCGGCCTGTCAGGGACTACAGCGCAGGCGCGGAGGGGCAGGGCACGCGAGACTTAGCTGGAGGGAACTGGTTGTAGCCAGTTCAGAGCGCGCCAGAGTGTGAGTCAGAGAGGAGTGCAGAGAGAAGTCAGGAGGCAACGGAGAGAGCGGCAGAGGAGGCAAAGGGGAGAACGGACACAGCATTCACCCCATGAGGTAGAGCGGACCTGGCGGCACTACAAAGGCTACAGCAGAGTGAGGAGGACAGTGGCAGCCAGGACAGACAGTGACCGGAGGCCAGAGGCAGCAGGTACAGACCAAATCCGAGCTAGCCCGGAAAGAGAGAGGCTCCGGCAACTCAGATGAGTATAGGCCTTAGAGCCAAATACAAGCCACAGTGTGTGTTCAGATAGAGGCCAGTGTTCAGTGGAGGTTTGCTGAGATAGAGAGATATTAACCCAGAGTACTGAAGAGGCAAATTCTGATCAAAGTGGTGTTACTAGAGACTGCCTGTGTGAGAAAGTTTTAAAGAAGCAGAGACATTGTGATGATAATTCAGTTGTTGATCAAGATAGAGCTGCCAGCTAAAGTAAATGAATCTGCTGCTGACTATATGAAGTATATTGAGTGTGCAGGCCTTGCTGTCATCAAAGACATTGTCAGCGTCCATTAAGTTCCCCGCAGAGCTGACACAGCCAACCGCTCCCAGTAATCCCGATTTAGAGACATTGTTCCTGTCAGTCCGTTTCAAGAGTTTAAAGTTCATGTGCTCTTCAGCTGCTGTGTTCGGAAGTGTTACTAAGAGTCCGATATTAGAAGTAAACCAAAGTGTGATTTATGTGTGTTACTAAGTGCATGGTCTCATAGAAGAGAAACGATAACAAAGGCCATGAGGATAAAGAGAACCTGTCAGTGAGAGATAATTGAGTCTGCGACTTGTCAGCATTAAAGAAGATAAGTGAAGGAGGAGTTTCATTGCATCTATTGTTGTTAAAGTGAACTGCAGTGAAAGGTGAAGTGACGCCTGACAAAGATACAGAGTCAACTAAGTTGGATTACAAGTTTTGCAGCATCACAAAATTAGAGCTTATTCAGCCTAAAGTTCAAATTGCGTATAAAGAGAGTTATATTGTGGGAGGCGGCTATTGGTGGTATAGCTGGGTGCATTGGTCACTTTTGTGCTTTATTTTTCCTTATTTTAATTTTTCTAACCCTTTTTGATTATTTGATTTATATTTTATTTTGTTTGTTATTTTGGGAGGCTGTATCCATACAGGTGGTTAACACACATTGCATTCACAACTGATGCAAATCATATACATAACTTTTAATTGAACCATAAACTTACCATGAAAACTGAAAACATGGAAATACAGGCTGGAAGCAGCTAGCCTTGTAGTTACATTACATAGCAAAGAGCTGTTAGTCATTTCAGATGTGACCTGTTGTAAGATGTGCTGGCCTTCTCCTCCTTGCTGTCTACCAAATGTAAGTACACATTTTTATCTCGCTGCTATAAATCTCAGTTGTAAGTTGGCAAAAGATACCAAACTAAAAGCTATCTCTCCCTGAAGCACATACTTACCTTCCTGCCTTTCTAGCTGTTATAACACAGACAATACAAGATGGAGTGAAAAACCCCTCCCCCCTTGGTATCTGTGATGTCTTCTCATTGTCTGCTATGGCTTGCTGTGCATCCTGGGAACAAATGATTTTTCCCAGCAGATGGCCATTCCCCGCTTTCCATCAAAATGTTGGCGTCGTATTGCCCCCAAGTTCTGTCTGGGATCATTTGGTAAGAAAGCAACTGCATGGGATTGGCGAATCACTCAGTCTGTCTCGTAGGGAAGTTTGGGAAGCAAGAAAAGTCCAATCCACCACGAGATCAAACTTGAAGATCTCGCTCTCTCATCACTAGTTGGTATTGCCAGAATCCACCAACCGGGGACAGTCTAAGCAGTACCAGTTCAGATTGCCCATAAGCTTTGAGGCAACATACAAGGGGCTTGATTCACAAACCAGTGCTAACTGTTAGCACACTTGTCTATAACCTCAGACAAGGATACTTTACAGTGGTAGAAGGAAAGGATTTTATCAAAGCCCCTCTGCCCCCTTGGGCTTGATTCACAAACCGGTGCCAACTGTTAGCATGGGCGTGCTAAACAGTTAGCACGTGAAGTGCCGTTCACAAACTTTTGCATGCGGTCTGCGTTATCGCGCACAAATGTCCACGATCGCGGGACTTTGCACGCGCAAAAGTCTGTGAGCCGCAGTTTACGTGCTAACTGTTTACCACTCCCATGCTAACAGCACCGGTTTGTGAATCAAGCCCAAGGGGGCAGAGGGGCTTTGATAAAATGCTTTCTTTCTACCATTGTAAAGTATCCTTGTCTGAGGTTATAGACAAGGGTACTCACCCTCACATCTGTGTACCACTGAATAGGAAGTAGGCATATTTACCTCCACTGATGTGCCAGTGTCACCATTCGGGTAGTACAAGGAGCTCTCTCCTAGTACAAGGAGCTCTCTGCTTAATTATATGTGTTAATAATTGGGGCTTCTTCCTGTGTTACCATTTGCCTATTTCAATTCATTAGCCACAATTTGCATATCTTTAGACTGGCCCTGCCCCTATGTGGCTAGAGTCTAGTGTCTAGTATATTCACAGCTGCAATCAGTCTGCTTGTTAGCATCTATGCTAAAGATGGCGCCCACGAGGCTGCCTCGGTCACATGGCTCCTGGCAATTTTAGATTTTCTAGCTAGTTTTAGTTAGTTTTAGTTCGTTTTTAGTTCGTCATTAACTAGTTTTTAAGTTAAGGTTTCAAGTTAGACTTAGGTTCGTGTTTGTTTTAGCGTGAACACGCTGACTACTGTGCTGTCCCATTCCTGTGAGCTGAGATATGCTCCAAAGCAATTCCAATTAGAGGACGAAAGGGGAAAGTGCTATTAGGCATCTGTGCTTACCTGCCAAGAGGGTGATCCAGCCGCCCTGCTGCCGACGAACAGCCTGCTCCGGCATATCCAGGCAGCCTGCTCCAGGACATCAAGTGGAGAGCCTTCGACATCCGGCAAGTGGCGGAGATCAGTGACTGCTACGGAGAGCCGGACTACTGGGCTGCCATTGCTCCAGGGCCGCTCTGCCTTCGCCCATTGCCGCCCACAGGAAAACTTACTCAGGGAGGGCCTCCACCTCCTCTCCGACGGCCAGCCCTTTGCCATCCACGCTGCCTGCTGCAGAGAGCCGCGGAATACTGGGCTGCCATCGCTCCGGGGCCGCTCTGCCTCCCCACACCGGCTCTGCGTGCCCCACGTGTGCACCACGTGCTCGGGCTGCCTCTCCCGCTTCTCCTCCCGGGACGGCTTCTGGGGCCAGACTGCCTGCTCCTCCTGGCCCGCTTCCAGCTTCTGCTGCCACCGACGATCAGAGGGGGTCCTCCGTGCAGCGGGCCCTCCCCAGACCTATCAACACCGGAGAGGGACTCCTGTACCGGCCTGTCGGGCCTGCAGCTGCGGATCCTCTACTCCACAGTGAGACCTACTCCGGGAGGGCCTCCACCTCCTCTCCGACGGCCAGCCCGGCCAGCGGGCTCCTCCTCCGAGATCCTCTGGGATCTTCCGTGCCCCCCAGGATTCTACCACCACTAGCGGGGACTCCTGGATCGGCCTGTCGGGCCTGCCGCTGCTGACCCTCTCCGAACTCCACCAGGCCACACACGGTGAGATACACTCCTCTGCCTGCTTCTCCCCTGCTGCTGCATACACACAGGCCACACGCTGCTCCTTTCGTCCTCTAATTGGAATTGCACGGACTGATCATCCTTGGAGGCACCCACCCTTGATGAATGGTCAGAGAATGTCGCCTCCTACATCAGTTTCTGTGAAGAAATGTGCATCCCTTCTAAGACCTTCAAGGCCTACCCCAATAACAAGCCCTGGTTCAACAATAAGCTGCGCCAGCTTTGAAAACGCAAGGAGCAGGCGCACAAGTCTGGCTCCCAAGAAGAGTTTAAGGAGGCCAGGTATGCCCTGAAACGGGAACTGCACGCTGCAAAGAGAGCCTACTCTGACAAGCTGGGACTCCGTCTCCAATCCAACAACTCGAGGGAGGTATGGCAAGGCCTCAGAGCGGTCACTAACTTCAAACCCCCCCCCCCTCAACTGGTGACCCCGAGCACTCAGCTGGCCGAGGAACTGAACGAGTTCTACTGTAGGTTCGAGCAACAGCCCAAACAGCTCGGGGCCCCGGGGTCGGTGACGACAGCAGCACCCTCCCCACTGAGAGACCAAGACATCACTGCACCGGTTGCAGTTCAAGAAGCAGATGTCCTCACGCTGCTTCGCAAGCTCAACCCCAGGAAGGCTTCAGGCCCGGATGGAGTGTCATCGAACTGCCTAAGAACCTGTGCGGACCAGTTGGCTCCGGTGCTCACCACTCTATTCAGAAAATCGCTATCGGAAGGTACAGTCCCCTCCTGTTTCAAGAGGTCCACAATTATACCGGTCCCAAAAAAGCCAGGCAGCACAGACCTCAACAACTTCAGACCCGTGGCTTTAACACCTACCATTATGAAGGTTCTAGAACGGCTAGTCCTCACTCACCTGAAACGCACCACTGATGCACTGCTTGACCCACTCCAATTTGCATACAGGGCCAACAGGTCCATAGAGGACGCCATAAACATCAGCCTGGCACACATCATGGGGCACCTCGACCGGCCTGGCTCCTATGCCAGAATCCTGTTCCTGGACTTCAGTTCAGCCTTCAACACGATCTGCCCAGACACCCTGGTCGACAACCTGGCGCAGCTCGGTGTTGACCCCACACTTCGAGCATGGGTCAAGAGCTTCCTTTCAGACAGGACACAACAGGTCAAGCTCGGAAACTGCTCCTCCAGCGTGAGAACTACCAATACAGGGGCACCTCAAGGGTGTGTACTGTCCCCGCTTCTATTCTCTATGTACACCAATAACTGCACTTCCGCCTCAGACTCCATCAAGGTCATCAAGTTTGCCGACGACACAACAATCATCGGTCTCATCGGCGAAAACGGAGAGCGGGAATACCGCGGGGAGATAGGGAGAATATGCGAGTGGTGCAAGAACAGCAACCTGGTCCTCAACGCAACAAAGACTGTTGAGCTGATTGTTGATTTCAGGAGGAACCCTCCCACTCACCCACCAGTCTACATAGGCGAGACCGAAGTCTCCAGAGTATCATCGGTCCGGTTCCTTGGCACAACCTTATCCACTGATCTAAGGTGGGAACAGAACACCATCAAAATTCAGAAGAAGGCACAGCAGAGGCTTTTTTTCCTGCGCCAACTTAAAAAATTTGGGATGCCTCGGGAGCTGCTAACCAGCTTCTACACCGCTACCACGGAGTCCATACTTTGCTCCTCAGTTATCGTCTGGTACGCCCGCGCAACGGCCAGCGACAGACAAAAACTGCAAAGAATCATTAATGAGGCGGAAAGGATCATCGGATCGCCCCTGCCACTTCTCTATCTCCTCCACGTGGCTAGGATGAGGAAGAGGGCCACCAGGATTTCCTGCGACCCCGCCCACCCTGGCAGCTGCTTTTTTGAGCCCCTCCGATCCGGCCGCCGCTTCCGAACGATCCCAACCAAGACCACAAGGCACAGGAACTCTTTCTTCCCCCAGGCAGTTCTGCTGCTCAACAACTCTGACCCCTGACTCTTCCGTCCTAGTCTGCAACCAGCATACTTGCCTTAGTGGCTCTTCTGCCTTCTCTTCTGCATCTCTAACACACAACATCACAATAGATGTCATCGTACTGTTATGCTGCCAGTTTGTGGAACTGTAGCCGCTAATGTATTGTAAATGCTGTCAGTATGTGTAATGGCCGTATATATGTAAAATGTATTGTAAATGCTGTCATTATGTGTAATTGCCGTATATATGTAAAATGTACAACTGTCATTACGTACTTGTCCAAGCCATGTGTACCACAAGCAATTCCGAGTACGGCACCACCGTACTTGGCGAATAAATCCATCTTGTATCTTGTATCTAGTCAGGGATATATTAGCAGATCATATAGTCAGCATGACCTTGGTCAGCAGTGTATAAATGTAAAGGGTATTAATTTTAAGGGTACTTTAGACAAACCGAATTATACCAGAATTGAGCCAGAAGGGAACAGAAGTGAACTAGCAGAAAACTCTGGGCCTGTTGTTCATCTACTGATTTTCTACACCCTGCATAGAAGTACCTTCAATACCATATTGAACATACACCAGCTAAACATACAGCCAGCTAAATGTAAGCACTGCATACCCGCTTACCAAATTACTGATGGTTTCACCGTGCCTCACCAACCACACCACTGCTGATCTTCGCTGGCTGCTCCACTGCTGAACTCCCCACCACCTGATCCATCGCCGACCTCCAGACAAGTTACGTCATTACCAACCAGACACCCATCTACCAATCACACACAGCTGGATTTTTTTAGTTTTTTTTGTTGCCATCATTGATGATCTGCCAACTTCACTGCTGATCTCCTATGGACTGCGCCTTACCAGATTGATTATTGTTGCAACTTTGCTGAACCCCTTCAGCCACATCATTGGTGACATTTATCTCATCTTGGTCTAACTGCTGTCCCCCTGTCTATGCTTCCACTCTCCACACCCCATCCTACCTTATCCCTTCAGTGCAAAATGTACCCCTTCCCTCCTATTAACTCCCTGACCCCTCCACCATTTCCCAGCTATCTCCCTCCCCATCTTGCTATCCCCCATCACCACATGCTCTACCTCCACCTCCTTCTACACCTTGTCCCCCTTCTGTCTTTAGACTCCCTTTTGGCCCTCAACCCCCATGCGCCTCCCTTCCCTCCCCCCCACACTCTACCCACACACCCCCTCGGCATAACCTTATTCCTATCCATCCTTCCCCTAGGCATTCACTCCCTGTTTCCTGTGGCCTCTGGAATGCCAGGTCTACCCGCAATAAGCTGCTCTCTGGAACTCACTCCCTCCAGCCACCAGACTCACCCCCACCTTTAATACCTTCACACAAGCTCTCAAGACTCACCCTTTCATGCTCGCATACCCCCCTACACCAGCACCATATGTTCTTTTAGACACCCTCTCAACAGATACACCTATTGTCTCCACCCCCACCCTTTAGATTGTAAGCCTCTGGCAGGGCCCTCTCCCTTAGTGTTTCCAGCTTGATTATGCAATCTTACTGACAATCACCCCTTTTGTGGACTAGAACAATCTCTATTTTGACCTATGACACTGTATTATCAAATCATTTGCATGATCTTGTTTTGTTGTGAGTTTCCTGTATGTCCTACCTTGTTTGTTAACCCTTTTATCTATTGTGCATGCGTAATATGTTGGCGCTTTATAAATACAATAAATAATAATAATAATGGCCCATGAAGAGTTTGCAAATGGTCCATGAACAATCATTAGCAACGTCGGCCACGGACATTACTAACAAATGTTCGTGGACCGTTTGCACACTCCACCGTGGATGTTTGCGAACCTGTTGACATTAATGGCAGGCAAATGTCAAAAAATTTCGGGGCATATTTGCAGCCACAATTTGTTTAAAAAGGAGTAAAAACTATACAAAAAACCAGGGCAGTGACATGGCAGAGGGGGATCAATGGCAAAATTATCCCCCCAAAATACATATTTTATGGAAAGGCTTTTAAAAAAAATCATTGTCTTTTTTTCTATAATAAATAAATACAAAGGTGCAAAGCATGGGCGTTGATAAGATTGTGAGAGATCTGAGGCGCCACTGGGTACCCAGTGAGAAACAATGTGTGACACACGCAGCGTGCCACAGCAAAAAGTGGGTGCGGCATAGCAGTGGAAAAGTGGGTGTGGTCATAAGTGGAGCTAAATGTACATGAAAATAGCAGCAGTGTTATTTAAGAGTCTCGCTTTGGCTAACAGAGGTGAACTGCTGAGCATGTTTCTGGCTTCTTCCTCCTTGGACTCATCCCACTGCCCGTGAAACTCTTCGAGGCGAGGCTGACAACCGGTGGGGAGGGGGTTAAAGAATGTGGACTGCTTCACATAATTTCACTTCTGAAATCTATTGAAAATCTATCAATCTGCAGCATTGCACCGTTTCATAAAGTGCATGATGCTAGATCGGTGCAGTGTGGTGATAGATTGACAACTTTAACACTTATGTGGTTTGCGACAGTATATCTACATCCAGCCAGACTTCAATTCCTTCCTAGGGACGTAGATATTCGTCGAACCCTGCGGCTAGCCGCCGCTCACTCCCGCGTGCATTCGTCGCCGCCCGTTAGAGGGGAGATCAATGAAGGGGAACACAGTTCCCGTTCAGTAATCTAAGTCCATGTGTCAATGATCGCCGGCATCAATGAGATGCCTTTGTCATTGTATTTTCCGAAGTTACACATCCACGCATTACTTCCTGTTTAGCATACTTATAGTACGCTAATAGGAAATAATGCGTGAGAACATTTTGTGGCCATATAGTAAAACTACACCTACATTCATTTTTTTTACGGATGGGAGGAATCCACAATTTCTTCGAATCCGAATCCGGATCCGAATCTAAAAAGGTTCTCGAATATCTCGAACCCTTCGAATCCCGAATCTAACGAATCCTGCACATAAAAATTGTGCGATCCGTGGTATAGTTGCCCGCAGTATAGGTACCCAGGCATAGGTAGCGAGGTAAAGGTGCCTTCAGTATAGCTAGCTAGGTATGGGTGCCTTCAATATTGGTAGCTTTCAGTATAGGTAGCAAGGTATAGGGGCCTTCAGTATAGGTAGCAGGGTTTATGGGCCTTCAGTATAGGTAGCAGGGTATATGGGCCTTCAGTATAGGTAGCAGGGTATATGGGCCTTCAGTATAGGTAGCAGGGTATATGGGCCTTCAGTATAGGTAGCCTTCAGTATAGGTAGCCTTCAGTATAGGTAGCAGGGTATATGGGCCTTCAGTATAGGTAGCAGGGTATATGGGCCTTTAGTATCGGTAGCAGGGTACATGTGCCTTCAGTATCGGTAGCAAGGTATAGGGGCCTTCAGTATAGATAGCACAGTACATGTGCTTTCAGTATTGGTAGGTAACTAGGTATAGGGGCCTTCAGTATAGGTAGCAGGGTATATGTGCCTTCAGTATAGGTAGCAGGGTATATGTGCCTTCAGTATAGGTAGGTAGCTAGGTATAGGGGCCTTCAGTATAGGTAGTAAGGTACATGTGCCTTCAGTGTAGGTAGGTAGGTAGGTAGGTAAAGGGACCTTCAGTATAGGTAGCAGGGTATAGGGCCTTAAGTATAGGTAGGTATGTAGGTAGGTAGGTATAGGGGCCTTTAGGTAGGTAGGTAGGTAAAGGGACCTTCAGTATAGGTAGCAGGGTATAGGGCCTTAAGTATAGGTAAGTATGTAGGTAGGCAGGTATAGGTGCCTTTAGGTAGGTAGGTACGTATAGGGGGCCTGTAGGTAGGTAGGTAGGTATTGAGGCCTGTAGGTAGGTATAGTGGCCTGTAGGTAGGTATAGGGGCCTTTAGGTAGGTAGGTAGGTATAGGGGCCTTTAGGTAGGTAGGTAGGTACGTATAGGGGGCCTTTAGGTAGGTATAGGGGGCCTTTAGGTAGGTGGGTATAGCGGCCTGTAGGTAGGTAGGTAGGTAGGTATAGCAGCCTGTAGGTAGGTAAGGATAGTGGCCAGTAGGTAGGTAGGTAGGTATAGTGGCCTGTAGGTAGGTAGGTAGGTAGGTATAGCAGCCTTTAGGTAGGTAAGGATAGTGGCCGGTAGGTAGGTAGGTAGGTATAGTGGCCTGTAGGTAGGTATAGTTGCCTGTAGGTAGGTATAGTGTCTGGTAGGTAGGTAGATATAGGTGCCTTTAGGTAGGTAGGTATGTATAGGGGGCCTGTAGGTAGGTGGGTAGGTAGGTAGGTAGGTATTGAGGCCTGTAGGTAGGTATAGTGGCCTGTAGGTAGGTAGGTATAGGGGCCATTAGGTAGGTAGGTAGGTAGGTAGGTAGGTATATGGGCCTTTAGGTAGGTAGGTATAGGGGCCTTTAGGTAGGTATAGGGGCCTTTAGGTAGGCAGGTAGGTGCGTATAGGGGGCCTTTAGGTAGGTATAGGGGCCTGTAGGTAGGTAGGTATAGCGGCCTGTAGGTAGGTAGGGATAGTGATAGGTAGGTAGGTAGGTAGATAGAACCCCCCTCCCCCGCCAACCCCCCCACGGCCCCCGTGCCTCCTCCGCTCACCCCTGCATAATCTACTCACCTTTCCCGTGGAGCGCAGAGCGGCAGACCTCTTCGTTACTTCCCTGTTCCCTCTAGTGGCCGGACCGGCTCTTACTAATGACATCATTGTAAGAGCCGGTCACTAGGGGGAACCAGGAAGTCGGCGAGAGGTCTGCCGCTCTGCGCTCCGCTATGGATAGGTGAGTGGATGTGGGCAGGGGGGGCGAGCGGAGGAGGCGCGGGGGGGTCGGAGGAGGTCGGAGGAGGACGAGTGCGAGCGGCGGATGCGCGGCGATGCGGCGTCGGGATTCGGCGGATTCGTATAGTGGAAAATGGCATCGGGATTCGAATCCACGAATCTCGAATATTTCCTAATATTCGAGGGATTCGTGGATTCGCCGGATTCGTCGTCCCACCCCTATTTTTTTTTATAAAAATGCCCATTACATTTAAAATTAACCCCTTACATCCCACACTCTCCCATAGTTACCTAAATAAATGATATGCATATTAAAAGAAAATGACACATAAAAAAAAACATAAATAGTTACCTTAGGAACTGAATTGTTTTAATATGTATGTCAAAAGGGTATTAATGTTATTTATGAAATGATGGGCTTGTAATTAATGATGGACGCAAAATTTAAAAAACACCTTTTCCCCAGAAACAAACGGAGCCATACATTGTACTAGGGAAATATTTTAACCATTTTAATAACTGAGACAAATGGGCAAATAAAACGTTTTTTTTCATTACGGTAGCATTTATTATCTTAAAAATATAATTGCCGAAAACTGAGAAAAATAATGAATTTTTCATTTTTTTTCTTATTTTTCCAGTTAAAATGTATTTAGAATAAAATAATTCTTAGCAAAATGTACAACCCAAAGAAAGCCTAATTGGTGGTGAAAAAAAAACAAAGATTGTTTCATTGTGATATCATAGTCTCAAACAAAGGAAAAGAGTATCCAGGAGCAACTCGCCATAAACATCTTCAATAAAAATATCCAAAACTTTAATGAGATTCTTCCAATAAAAAACTTCAATAGTAAAAGACATCAATCAGCAATACTTATCATTAGGAGGTTGGTCGACGATCGTTTCGCTCCTCTATGAGGGCTTTCTCGAGACTGTATACGTTAGTAAGGTGAGTGGCGAATCAGGGGCATACGATACAGGTGTGCTTGGACAGGTAATATGCTGCCATTGGTGAGTGGGGATTTGAGGGGTGTGGCTTTCAGTATATATGAGCGGTAGCAGGATTAGGGGGTTATATGGTCTCGAGAAAGCCCTCATAGAGGGGCGAAACGATCGTCGACCAACCTCCGCACCACCTGCACTACCTCCTAATGATAAGTATTGCTGATTGATGTCTTTTACTATTGAAGTTTTTTATTGGAAGAATCTCATTAAAGTTTTGGATATTTTTATTGAAGATGTTTATGGCGAGTTGCTCCTGGATACTCTTTTCCTTTGTTTGAGACTATGATATCAAGCTATTTTCTTCCGGATGTTGCACCGCTGTTATATAGTGTGTAGGGAAGTTGTAAGGCATTGGTGTGCACTCGCTCTGCTATCTCCAATTGATCAATTGAATGTACTATAGAACTGTTTAAGCTGAAGTGCATCCAGCATACTGTAGATTGCTGTGATGGCACATGCCGCATTAGCTGCCGGGCGTCAAGATGTAGCACTATTGTTTGAAAAGAAATTGGAATTGTCGTTTTTGACTTATGAGTTACGGATATTGGAAAGAAAATTACTACGTGCCTTAGAAAAAGAAATAAGGAAGTATTGGACAATAGTCTTCCTGAAACAGTATAAGGAGGTGCGGAGGGCCCCAAGGGGCATACGAATCATTAAAAGACTGGCCCAAGCTAGGGTCAGACAGTCATCTAAAGTGAAATGTGAAGAATTAATGCAGGAGTTTACTATGAGATTTCAGGAGGTGGTGTTGGAGGAAAATGAACTGGACTATGAGGAAATTGAGGAAGAAATTAAAAAACTTAAAGGGACTCCGAGCAGTGCAGAAACTATGGAAAGATGCATATCATTTTAAAGCTCTCTTTCTCCTCTTTCCAATGATATATAAACTGCCGCCCTACGCCTTCTAGTTTTCGCTATTTTCGCGATTGAAATTGCCGCGGCCGCGATTTCAATCACGAAAATAAAGAAAACTAAAAGGCGTAGAGCGACGATTTAGGTGTCGCCAGAAAGAGGAGAAAGAGAGCTTTAAAATGATATCCATTTTTCCATAGTTACTTGTATTACACAGGACGACACTTTCCCCAGTGTCAGCAGCTCCATTCAGCAGAAAAAGTCGGCCGTGTAATACAATGTAACTATGGAAAGATGGATATCATTTTAAAGCTCTCTTTCTCCTCTTTCTGGCGACACCTAAATCGTTGCCCTACGCCTTTTAGTTTTCTTTATTTTCGCGATTGAAATCACATTCGCGGCAATTTCAATCACGAAAATAACGAAAACTAAAAGGCGTAGGGAGGTGGTTTATATATCATTGGAAAGAGGAGAAAAGGAGCTTTAAAATGATATGCATCTTTTCATAGTTTCTGCACTGCTCGGAGTCCCTTTAAAGATGCAATCATTGAGAAGTCTAGTGAGTCACACCTAGAAGAATGCCTTAAAAAGTTTGAAAGACAACTGGTTAATATACAGGAACAGATTAAGAAAGAAAAAAATGATAAATTCCTAAGATACAAATTGGATTATGAATGTAAACAGGCCTTTGATTGGCGGGGTGGGAAAGAAAGTGGGTTTAGACCAAGAGGAGGTGGAGGATTCTATCTAAAGGTAAACCACGGAACCCACCTAAAGGGAAACCAAGACCACAAAAACCGAAAAGAGATCTCAAATTACCTAAGAAACCGAAAGAGGGATCAGGAGATAGTTCTCCACAATCCACATGGCCGAGCAGCCCGAATACGAGTTTTTTTGACGATGAACTGTTTTCTGAGGAGGACATCCCTTTAGGAGAAGAAGACAAACTAGGCGCAGTGGGCGGCGTAAAAGATCCCAAAGATGTAATAAAAGGGAAGGGTATTCTCAAGAAACATCAGATTACATGGTAACAGAAGGAATTGAGGCGCTCTCAGAGGAACAGGAACGACAAAGTTTAGATATTATTAATCTGTCTAGTTTGGAGCTTGATGAGTCTTGTGTATCACTTTTGAAGAAGGGATTGAACTTTTGCCCAAGTAGTGAGTTTCAGGAGGTAGATTTTGAGATAGAATTATTTAAAAACATTAGAAAAATTGCATGTTACCGCTATTTTGAGTCACAGAAAAAATTGGGTCTTTATAAGGAGCCATTACCTCCTGAAAAAGTTCCAATTCCTATGATACAGGAGACGCCTGGAGTCAGCTAAACCGATCACTAAGTCCATCAAGGTCTGGTAAGATGAGGCAAAACTGAAACTACAAGCCTGCTTTGAATGCACCGACTGGAAGTCCCTGGAAGCGCCAAACTTGGATGAATAGGCAGATAACGTTGCCTTATACATCAGTTTCTGTGAGGACTCTTGTGTACCAACAAAATCCTTCAAGCTGTACCCGAACAACAAGCCATGTTTCGCCAACAAGCTACGGCAGCTGCGGAGGCACAAGGAGGCTGCGCACAGGTCCGGCAACCGAGAGGGCTACAGAAGGTCAAGAAATGACCTCAATCAAGAGCTGAGAGCTGCCAAAAAAGAGTATGCTGATAGAGTGGAACACAACTTGTGCTCAAACAACCCACGTGCTGTATGGAAGAGGCTGAAGGCTGCCACTAACTACAAACCCCACCCACAGCATGCAACACCCAGCCCGACTCTAGCAGAAGAACTCAGCAGATTCTACTGCAGGTTCGGGAACCAGGGAGGATCGGAAGGGAACCCGGCACAAGCTACCCCACCTCTGTGCCTGGCAGACAACAACCTGAGCCTGCCCTCTCCCTCGGTGGTGAGCGAAGCCGAGGTCCTGCACCTCCTATCAACACTGAATGCCAGGAAAGCCCCCGGACCCGACGAAGTGTCCCCTACCTGCCTGAAAATCTACTGTCAGCAACTAGCTCCCACCCTCCTCGCCATCTTCACCAAGTCCCTGGAGGAAGGCAAGGTCCCCACATGCTTTAAGAGGTCTACCATCATACCTGTCCCTAAGAAACAAGGGGTCTCCAAACTCAACAACTTTAGGCCTGTGGCCCTGACGTCCGTCACCATGAAAACCATGGAGCGTGCAGTCCAAGCCCACCTCAAGCTCTCCACTTCACCCCTCCTAGACCCCTACTAGTTTGCCTACAGGGAAAACAGGTCCACCACTGATGCGATCAATATCTGCTTGGAGCTCACCAACGACCATCTTGACAAGCCGGACACATATGTTAGAATACTCCTCCTGGACTTCAGTTCGGCCTTTAACACCATCTGCCCACGCATTCTCCAACGGGACCTTGCTGCACTTGGAGTACACCCAAGCCTACAGCTGTGGATCACAGACTTTCTCACCAACAGGTCCCAAGTCGTCAGACTGGGCGATATCCACTCTCAAGCAGCGATCACGAACACAGGTGCTCCCCAAGGCTGCGTCCTGTCACCACTGCTGTTCTCCCTCTACACGAACAACTGCAGATCTGAGACAGACTCTGTAAAGGTCATCAAGTTCGCTGACGCCACCTCCATCATTGACCTTGTCATCAAGGATAATGTCCAGGAGTACAGCCAACAGGTGGAGAGAATCTGCAACTGGAGCAAGGAGAACAGGCTGGTGCTTAACACTGCAAAAACAGTTGAGCTAATCATTGACTTCAGGAAGTCTGCTCACCCCTCCCCGCCCCCCATCTATATTGACGGCACTGAGGTAGCCAGAGTGCCATGCGCCCGGCTTCTGGGTACTATGATCTCAAGTGATCTCAGCTGGAAGCCCAACATCACTGCCACCCAACGGAAAGCCCAGCAGAGACTTTTCTTCCTCCGCCAGCTGAGAAAGTTCGGCATGACCCAAGAAATCCTAACCAGCTTCTACTCCGCCACCATTGAGTCAATCCTCTGCTCCTCCATCTTGGTCTGGTATGCTGGTGCCACCGCCAGCGACAAGGACAAACTTCAGAGGGTCATTAGGTCAGCGGAGAGGATCGTTGGGTGCCCCCTCCCCTCACTTGCCCTGCTACACAACAATAGACCGAAATCCAGGGCACTGAGGATTGCCAATGATCCCTCACACCCAGGCCACCGCTACTTCAGCCTGCTGCCATTGGGACGGAGGCTTCGGGCCATCTCCACAAAGACCACGATACACAGGAACTCTTTCTTCCCCTCGGCGGTCAGCCTCCTAAATTCCCTCCACATACTACCAACAATGCAAGCCCCGACGAGCTGCGGGCGGTCTGTGCCATGGTGGATCAGTCAACCGCACCAACAAGCCCACTAGACTAACTGTCAGACACCTCGGTGTCACACTGGGGACTGTGATATGTGGGGATGTATAGGGCAATGCAATATAAGGTATAGGGCAATGCAATGTATAGTGCAATGCAATGTATAGCGGTATGTAATGTAATGTAATGTAATGCTAACACACGCTAACTAATGCCTCTACGGCTCGTTGCTATCTATCTATGTCTCTATCTATGTCTTCTTTTTCTGAGCTAGATGTATTGTGAATCACAAACACTGGTCCACATGACAGCCCAGGGGCCCCATGTCTCTCACTCACTGGGGCCCCCAAACCACCATGCGACACCTAGAGGGAAGTGTGGGCAAGCCCTGGACCTCTCACCTCCAGGGAACTCACCCCACCACCTCTAAACTGAATGCCAACTGCAAACAAACACAATTGCTAACTTCTAGCCAGAGCAATATCCTGCCTCTATCTGGCCAGCAGACGCCAGTCAGCCAATCAGGTGTACTGTCATACACCCTTTGCCTGCTGTACCGAATCTAGCAGGAATTACATAAATTATCATTCAGGTGGGAGGCTTCGGTTGAATGCAATCGTGAATTGCATCGTTTACAGGGACGCCCCGTGTAGGCACATCTCCCACACGGTCCCCTCCCTAACCACTCACCTGTCAACCGCATCCTAGAAGCTGCAAAAAAGAAATTTAAAATCACAAACACTGGTCCACATGACAGCCCAGGGGCCCCAGGTCTCTCACTCACTGGGGCCCCCAAACCACCATGCGACACCTAGAGGGAAGTGTGGGCAAGCCCTGGACCTCTCACCTCCAGGGAACTCACCCCACCACCTCTAAACTGAATGCCAACTGCAAACAAACACAATTGCTAACTTCTAGCCAGAGCAATATCCTGCCTCTATCTGGCCAGCAGACGCCAGTCAGCCAATCAGGTGTACTGTCATACACCCTTTGCCTGCTGTACCGAATCTAGCAGGAATTACATAAATTAGCATTCAGGTGGGAGGCTTCGGTTGGATGCAATCGTGAATTGCATCGTTTACAGGGACGCCCCGTGTAGATGTATTGTGCCAAAAACAATTCCGGGCATGACCCAGTCATGCTTGGCGAAATAAAGATTTCTGATTCTGATTCTGATACTAAGTACAGAGTTTTCAGCTGAGAAACAAGCATGGATTAGAGACATTTGTGAGGATCATGAGGGGGAAATGGTCCTCTCTAATAGGGGATTGGAAGTTCCTTCACATATAGGACCTACATCAAAATTTAACCCACAAATTATTCCAGGATCTGTACTAGAGGTCTTCTTCAATAGGGTTAGACAGGAAGTCCGAGCACTTATTTACCCAAAGCCTAAACAGAACCTTACAGCAGGAGAAAAACAGTCCCTGAAATGGTTGAAAAAACAAAAGGAAGTTTTAGTCAAACCGTCTGATAAAGGTGGAAATATTGTGTTGTGGCCTAGGACCATGTATGAGGCAGAATGCTTAAGCCAGTTGGAAGATGGTGTCACATATAGGAGGTTGCGCACTGACCCTACAGAGCAGCACATGAAAAACTTAAAAGGGGCTGTGGAAGCTGGCATTATGAGCCGTACTTCGGGAAATAAGCTTGTTCCAGCTAATCCCAGGAAACCAGTATGGTACTGCATTCCAAAAGTGCATAAGAATTTGGAGTGTCCTCCGGGACGTCCTATCTGTTCAGCAATTGGGTCAGTGTTTGAACGACTCTCTCAGTTCCTGGACTCTAAACTTCGACCGATAGTGGAGGCACTTCTTTCGTTTCTCCTAGACTCTACAGATGTTCTCAATAAATTGTATAACTTTGAATGGAGGGAAGGATATGCGCTAGCAAGTATTGATGTTACCTCACTGTACAGTAGAATTAGACATCAAGATGGATTAGTAGCTGTGAAATCGTTTTTGCCTTTATTACAGGAGAGTCCTGAGGAGAATTTGTTTCTGTTGTCTGGCCTGGAGGCAGTCCTGACCGGCAACTCCTTCCTCTTCGACGGGCGGTGGTACCATCAGGAGGTTGGCACTGCAAAGGGGACCCCTGTGGCCCCGACATTTGCCAAAACTCTGTATGGGACACTGGGAGCTCGAGCAGGTTTTTTTCCGGAAGAGGTTGGGGTGCCGCTCGGGTCCGCCTCTGGGCCAGATACATAGACGACATTCTAGTGGTCTGGGCGGGTAGTCAGAATGAATTCCAAGAATGGATTGAAATCCTAAATCGGAATGATATCAACTTACATCTGACCTCGAATTGGGGGGATTTGGAATTGGAATTCCTGGATTTGAAGCTAAAAATAGTGGAAAATAAGATCACTACAAGTACGTATAGAAAACCTACAGCATCTAACATGGTCTTACATGGTGAGAGTTATCACCCGATCAAATTAAAAAATAGTCTGCCATACAGCCGGATGATGCGTATGAAACGTAATAATACGAGTGAAGCACTAGGAAAACAGCAAATGTTGAAAGTTAATAGGAGATTCAGAACTCGTGGATCCAAGGAGGAGGTTTTGTGCTCCGCTATGGCTAGAGCAGAAAGAGTGGATAGGAAAAGTCTTCTAAGATAGAAAGAAAAAGTTAAGAAAGACTGCTTTTTCATGCATTTTTCCCACTCCCCCCTAGGAGAACATATTGCAGGAGCTATCAGACGGAACTGGGGCCTCCTAAAATCGGATCCTTTGCTCAAGGATAAATGCTCTCAGCCCCCATGTGTCTCGTTTAAAAGATGCAGAAATCTTAGAGACTGCTTAGTGAAGAGTGAATATAAAACTGAACAGACCAGAACATGGCTTAATCGATCAAAAGTACTGGGAAATTTTACATGTATGTATGTATGTACTGTAAATATCTGAAACAGGGAAAGTGGTTCTCGTTTTAGAACAGTACTTCGACAATTGAAAACATTTCGAATTTTATGACAGAAATGGTAGTATATGCAGTAAAGAGTCCATGTAATCTAATTTATATAGGCAAAACTACCAGACCGATGGGGGAAAGGTTTTCAGAGCATTTTAGGTCTATTGAAAATGGTAGAGGAGCTAAGAGATTAATTGAGCATGTTAGAGACCGACATGGAGGTAACCCGGAGTGTCTGAGCTTCTTTGGCATAGATACATTTATTCAGACCAAAAGAAGGGGGTGTAATGGAGATGAAAGATTGTTACAATTAGAAAGTAGATGAATTATCAGATTAGGTACAGAAGGCCCGTCAGGTTTCAATGATAGGATAGATATGGGAATTTTTCTATGATAGAGTGACTCTGGCAAAATGAACGCATGGATCCTATGGGTGAGAATTTTCTTCTCCCTAAGTACCACTGTGAGTGTCAGGAGGTGTGAGTAATTATGAGTGAGTACGATCATGATTTTGGTAACCTATTTATGTGGGACCTATGATGTGGATACCTAGGTTATGGCTGGGTTTTCATCTCCCACCACCAGGTATCAGTAATTGAGGTCCATGAAATGAAATCTTATGATGATGGTTGTCCATGTGATATAATATGTTGAACATGGTGTCATAGACTGATGATAAAGAGTGATGTCTGGCTGGGGTGTTCTCCAATGCCTTACTCATTGAGGTCTTATCTATTTAAAACTCTTTGAACCTATTGATGTAATTACTATGATGACTGTATGTTGCTGTTTTTAACTGCTAATTGGTGCTTTGTGTGCTTCTAACTATGGCCCACTCGTGTCTATTGAAAGCTCACATGTTGGTTACAGACCCATGAGTGATTACTATGAAAGAGTCTTATGTCTATTGTAGATGTGTTGTATATAAAATGGCCACCAGATGGCAGCTGTGTACGTTAAAAATTGGATTTAGGGCGATGGTAGAAGTAGTATAGGTGTGATGATTTGCTCAGCTGCCTGTGCAGGCAGCCAGCCTTTTGACCATTGTGTAGGTTTGCATGCTGCAGGACTCTGGAAAGAAGAGCTTCTGTCAGTTTTGCAGCTTGTGCTTGCAGAGGAATTTGCATACGTTGTCATGCAAATTGCCTGGCCACATTCATTGGAGGCGTGTACTATAAGTACTATGTCTTTCCCACAATGCTTCGCTGTTCATAAGGATTTCGTCCTATGTAACACTCCTGGTGGGGTGTCAGCCTTGCTCTCTGTTTGAACATCAGCTTAGAGTAATTCCTGAATCTGCGCTAGGCAGATTTCCCTAGTGCAGTTAGGATTACTATTATCTGTATTGCCTGTTCTGTCTTGTCTTGCCTGTTGCCATTGTCCTGTCCCAATGGTGGTCGACAGGAAATGGTTCTGATCTCTGTTCTTGGAGTATAGCTGGTGCAGCGGTTGCTACCAGCTATCTCTTCTGTTCTGTCTCCTGGGATCGCGCTAGCCACCTTTCGCTAGCGCTGGGGATCCTTCTGTTCTGTCTCCTGGGATCGTGCTAGCCACTTTTCGCTAGCGCTGGGGATCCTATCTCTCGCTTGTCCCTGTTTTCGTGTGTCTGTCTTGTCTGCTACACTTGCTGGAGGCTCGGTGAGGTAACCGTTAAGCAAGCGTACGCGTTCTCTGTTTCATGTTTGTCTGTCAATGGTTAGTTAGGCGTGCTTGTCTCTATTGTGCTTATCACGTGGAGACCGCGCATAACCGTGTGCACTGTTGCGAATGAGTGCGGTGTTCGCGGTTAGCTAGCGTTTGTTATTTTCTGCATCTCCTTATTGTATTATTTGCTGTGCCTTTGCTACCCTCGTATTCTATTCTGATCTGCCTTGTGTCACGTCTGGCGATCGCACCTCTCGCGATCGCGTTCCTATTTCGTATCTGCTGTTGTGTGTGCGCGGTCGCGGGGTGGCGACTGGATTGGCGCACACACATACAACCTGTCCCTTTGCTCAATCTCATTCGCAATCGCCTCTCTTGCGATTGCGTTCTGCGCTTCGTACAATTCCTGTCTGGCACTTGTGGAGGTACAGAGGATTGGTTCCTCTGCACTCCCCAGCGCCATCTGCCGACAGGAATTTCCCTCTACAGGTGCGTAGCACCTTTTGCTGGGTGCCTGCAAATATACGCTTGTGGAGGATTTCCGCCGTGTCAGCGCACGCGTTGTGCGCTGATCACGGAGAAAGTTCCACAATCGTTACAATAGGGCAATATTCTGGTTCTCCACATGATGGCAGCAATTCCGTCTATAGCACATGCAGCGCTGTAAGGAACGTACATTGCGTTCCATGTAAGAGGAAGTGGGCAACGTCCTGAGTCGGGCTGGCGCCAAGGAGAGTGCGTCAGTTGAGTGAGCGCCGCGGTGGTCCGCACGTTTGGGCGGATATTGTACGCATGATGCGTTCCAGAGAGAGGAAGAAGATGGCTCCTGATATCTATAGAGGCATAGGAAATTACGTTAGTAAGGTGAGCGGCGAATCAGGGGCAAACGATACAGGTGTGCTTGGACAGGTAATATGCTGCCATTGGTGAGTGGGGATTTGAGGGGTGTGGCTTTCAGTATATATGAGCGGTAGCAGGATAAGGGGGTTATACGGTCTCGAGAAAGCCCTCATAGAGGGGCGAAACGATCGTCGACCAACCTCCGCACCACCTGCACTACCTCCTAATGATAAGTATTGCTGATTGATGTCTTTTACTATTGAAGTTTTTTATTGGAAGAATCTCATTAAAGTTTTGGATATTTCTATTGAAGATGTTTATGGCGAGTTGCTCCTGGATACTCTTTTCCTTTGTTTGAGACTATGATATCAAGCTATTTTCTTCCGGATGTTGCACCGCTGTTATATAGTGTGTAGGGAAGTTGTAAGGTATTGGTGTGCACTCGCTCTGCTATCTCCAATTGATCAGTTTCATTGTGATAAGTAGTAATAAAGTTATAGTGATTGAATAGAAGGAACACTGTAAGGTGAAAATTGCTCTGGTACAAGAGGGGAAAACCCCCTCAGTAGTGAAGTGGCTAAATATATACTTTTTTCCTATTGTAACTTTAAAAAAATCGATTTTCTCCCAAACTACAAGGCCTTTTTTCCCTCTTGTTCCCGCTTTCCTCCTTAACATACCCTGCAAATTTGGTGTTTCTAGCACGTACGTGGGCTTTGCTATTAACTTCTAAAGTCGGCAGCCATTGACTCTAATGTAAAGCAAACTTTTGACAAAAAAGCTAGCATTAAATGTGAACGGCAAACAGCCCAAGTTCACTTGGAAATGTCCTCCGGCGAACTGTTCATTCCATCACTATATAGTTACGCCCCTGCTCCTAGGGATTTGTCTATCCATACTACTCATTACCAAATTAAAGAGACTCGGTAGGGGGAAGCCTCTGGATCCTATCGAGGCTTCCCCTGTCCTCCTGTGTCCCACGGAGGTCTCGCTGTAGCCCACTGGATGCACAGCCGACAATTTGACACGCCGTGCAATATTTACCTTTTCCTGTTCCAGAGGGGGCGCTGTTGCGGAAATAGGTGGAAATAGCCGGTCTCAGTTGGGTCCGCTCTACTGGCAAGGCGCAGGAGATTTGTGCTTGTGCAGTAGAGCGGACCCGACTAGGATCGGCTATTTCCGCCTATTTCAAATGGAGAGCCGCTACTGCGCCTGCGCTGGAGCCGGGAAGGTAAATATTTACCTCCCCACCGTGGGACGGAGGAGGATGGGGAAGCCTTGATTGGATCCAGAGGCTTCCCCCTCCCAAGGTGAGTACCCCCAGGGGCATTTTTTTTATCAATAGATCCTCTTTAAAGTCCCCCATTATTAGGACTCTTTCACGGACCCAAGTGGCAATCATCCCCGGAATTTCAAAAAGTATGCAGACATCTGCAGGAGGAGGAATGTACACCCCAACTATCAAAACATTTTTCAAGTGAATGAGTGCATGTAACATAACTATCTATTTACCCTGTGGGTCCAGCTTCAGGTTGAGTAATTGAAAAGGTAAGGATTTTCTTACCAGTAACCTAACCCTCCTGGAGTAGGAGGAGTAGGCAGAGTGGTAGTTAGCTCCAACCCATAGTTTCTTAAGTGAAAGAATCTTCCCCAAGTTAAATGGGTCTCCAGAAAAACACAAATTGGGATGAAATTTTTTAACATAGTTAAAGATCAATGACCTTTTACATTTATTATTCAGTCCCCTGACATTCCATGATAATACCAAACAGTTATCAAAACTCTGCATAACAGTTAGCTATTAGACAATAATAAAAAAAACAAGTACCTTGAAGCTGGATCCACCACCCAAATCGCAGGAACAAACACAGACAAACAAAGAACACTTATATCGCGCTTTTCTCCTGGCGGACTCAAAGCGCCAGAGCTGCAGCCACTAGGACGCACTCTATAGGCAGTAGCAGTGTTAGGGAGACTTGCCAAAGGTCTCCTACTGAATAGGTGCTGGCTTACTGAACAGGCAGAGCCGAGATTCGAACCCTGGTCTCCTGTGTCAGAGGCAGAGCCCTTAACCATTACTCCATTCAGCCACTCCAGGAACAGACCACAGAGTCCCAGATTCCATCCCCCACTTTTACCCTCCTTCACCCCCTTCTTTCCTAACCCTCTTCCCAAACCATATATTCCTAAGGTGACATCCGTTCCCACACATATACGGCATAGCGGGGTCTGAACCCTCTATAACAGTAATTATAGATTGACAGTATACCTTGAAATGAATCAGAGCACTCAGTATATGATTTTATATAAAAAATTGTATTTGCTTATCATACAGCATATATACAAAATATGAACAGTTCCAAGTAGTGTTTCCTTCTAACAGTATTCCATCTCATCAAGGCTTTATAGCCAAACGATCATCAATCTTCTAAGCACATTCCAAAAAGAATATAACAGTTGTGTTATGTAGAATAGGATCAATAGTAGTCTCATCTGTATTAATAGCTGTGTATATAGTAGGTGTGTAAAACTTGTAGTAATCTTCTTAAAGAAATAGTTCTAGAATAAAGGAAATTAATTTTAAATTATTGACAAGATGGTATAGAACACCGGATAGGTTGGCAATAATATTTCAGGGGGTGAGTGATAGATGTTGGAGTGGGTGTGGAGCAAAGGGAACTTTAATGCATTTAGTGTGGGAGTGCTCAGTAATATCGGGTTTTTGGAAGGGTGTGTTGGATTGTACTGGGAAATAATGGGAAGATTGTGGAGATTGGGACCCAGTAAAGGTATTGTTACATGGAACATCTATGTCCATAGGTAAATATAAGAGATCTTTTGTTCCCCAGCTCCTGATTGCGGCTAAAAGTTTAATCCCAGTTAAGTGGAGATGCCAGGGTTCTCCAACCCTTAAATAATGGGATGAGAGGGTTAATATGGTGAAGATTAGAACATGGAGAATCAGATTGCTTTGCAACAGGATAGATCGGAAGCATTTAATGTCAAATTGGGAAAATGGAGCAAATTTCAGGATACTAAGGAGTATGAAAATATGGTGGAGATGTAAGGAAAGGAGCTTCCTGTAATTGTAATTATAATTTTTATTTTTACTTTTGTAATACTTTGGATGGTAATTGGGGGAGGGGATCCTTGAAGAAGAAATTCTAAAAATGTTGAATTCCTTATGAGAGTGTTGATTTAAAGACTGGTGGGAGTAGAGGGTGGTCTTTCTTTTGTTTTGTTTTTTGTTTGTTTATTTTGTATTTTA
This sequence comes from Hyperolius riggenbachi, assembly GCF_040937935.1. NCBI lineage: Eukaryota > Metazoa > Chordata > Amphibia > Anura > Hyperoliidae > Hyperolius > Hyperolius riggenbachi. The sequence continues at coordinate 176,382,753 of NC_090655.1, forward strand.
CAAATTTGAAAATTGGAGAAGAGAATATGATGACATGTTGTATTGGAATTGATATGAGAGATGGAAATATTCTTACTTCTACAATAAATTATATAAAAAAATATTAGCTCTCAAAAGAGCTTTTGTGGGGTGCTTTCAGCAACAAAATTCAGCGAGGAGCAAGCTAACAAGAGCCTCCCTGGTCTCACTACAGCAGCATCAGAAAGAGAACATGGCCGACGCTGCAGTGTTTTTATGGGCGGGGGGGGGGGGGGGGGGGAAGGCGGCGGGGGTCCGTGGGTGAGTGCAGCCTGCTTGGCTGCCATGTGTCTTCTGACTGTGATGTAGAGGGTCAAAGTTTAGTCCAAAGAGGTATAGGAGACAGGTAGAACCCGCTATGTGTCTGCTACCCGCCACGGGCAGCTGATGTCCGTGTGAACTACCCGCCGGGCGAACCGTTCAGGCCATCTCTACAAATTAACTGATATAATCAAATTTAGGCACCTGCTAATATAATATAATATTTTGAACTGGTATAACCACATTTATTATCATTGTAGCCACATTTCAAAACATACATTATTCTAAAAATATATCTGAATTTAAAGAGACAATGAACAAAATAAAAAAAATATGATATAATGAATTGTATGTCAAGTACGGACAATTACTAGAACATTAGTAGCAAAGAAAATTTTCTCATATTTTTATTTTCAGTTACTGTATATAGTTTTTTTATAACATTGCACCAGTCTCAAATATTTGCAGTTTACACACTACTCAGCGCGCTAAGTGATTTTACAGAACAGTCTAGTGAACTTTTGACCTGTCCTCTGCAGAGAAAAAGAAAATACAGTGACCGACACTTGAGATAATAAGCTTCAGAAGACAGAGCTCTCTGTGACTTTGAAAGTCGTGGAGCTCAATGGCTCTTTTGCATAGATAACAACTGGAGTTTCTGAACTCTTCCTGTACTGGAAACAATATTAGCCTTATGTCTCTGCTACTAACGTTTTTTTTCCTTAGTTGTACTACACATACATATTTTTTTTCGCTTCAGTGTCTCTTTAAGACCTGCTGATATAACCAATCTTTTGATGTCCTTCTTGTAGGCGCATGTATATAGCCGTAAATTTTTTTGGGCAATGTCCGGCACCCTTTTATAGCTGAAAAAAGAGCTCGGGCCCCCTTTTCACCACGATTTGCTGAAAATGACATTGCAGCGAATTGTGGATATAACATTGCAGTTATTATCCATAACGTGGTTATAACATTGCCCTTTTAACACAGGCGGCTTGGGTTCCCCTTTCAACTGATACCATTTGTATGTTCCCCCATATCTGCATAGGTTTTCTCTGGGCTCTTTGGTTTCCTCAGGGGCAAATCCAGGATTTCCAAGGGGGGGGGGGTTCCTGAAAGTGGCGTGTGGGCGTGGCCAAAATATGGTGTGGGTGGAGCCAAATACTAGCAGTTTCTAGGCTAAATTGCACCCAGGGTGAGGGCGTAAAATGCGCCCCCAACGTGGAGACAGGTATAGGTGCCCGCAGTATAGGTAGCCAGCTATAGGTCCCCCCCAGTATAGGTAGCCCATATAGTTGCCCTCAGTATAGGTTAGATAGGTATATGCCCCCCAGTATATATTAGATAGGTATATGTCCCCCAGTATAGGTTAGATAGGTATATGCCCCCCAGTATAAATTAGATAGGTATATGCCCCCCAGTATAGGTTAGATAGGTATATGCCCCCCAGTATAGGTTTGATAGGGATATGCCCCCCAGTATAGGTTAGATAGGGCTATGCCCCCCAGTATAGGTTAGATAGGGCTATGCCCCCCAGTATAGGTTAGATAGGTATATGCCCCCCAGTATAGGTTAGATAGGTATATGCCCCCCAGTATAGGTTAGATAGGTATATGCCCCCCAGTATAGGTTAGATAGGTATATGCCCCCCAGTATAGGTTAGATAGGTATATGCCCCCCAGTATAGATTAGATAGGTATATGCCCCCCAGTATAGGTTAGATAGGTATATGCCCCCCAGTATAGGTTAGATAGGTATATGCCCCCCAGTATAGGTTAGATAGGTATATGCCCCCCAGTATAGATTAGATAGGTATATTATGCCCCCCAGTATAGGTTAGATAGGTATATGCCCCCCAGTATAGATTAGATAGGTATATGCCCCCCAGTATAGGTTAGATAGGCATATGCCCCCCAGGATAGATTAGATAGGTATATGCCCCCCAGTATAAGATAGGTGAAGGAAGGTGCCCGCCCCCTGTGTGGGGAGAAGATTGCCCGGGGGAGAAGACAGAATAAAATGATGGAGGCGCCAGCCGCGCTAATAAGGGATGCGGGAACCGGCTTTATTCCTCGCTCCCTCCCTCCCTCTGGATGCCCCCACCTGCGGTGAATGTGTGCCGGCTCCCCCATGAGTGTGTGCGCAGCGGAGCGGTAGGTCCTCTTACCGCAGATCAGGCGCACCAGCAACTGGAGTCTCATGCTTCCTGTGACGTCATGGTAAACAGGAAGCATGAGACTCCAGTTGCTGGTGCGCCTGATCTGCGGTAAGAGGACCTACCGCTCCGCTGCGCACACACTCATGGGGGAGCCGGCACACATTCACCGCAGGTGGGGGCATTCAGAGGGAGGGAGGGAGGGAGCGAGGAATAAAGCCGGTTCACGCATCCCTTATTAGCGCGGCTGGCGCCTCCATCATTTTCTTCTGTCTTCTCTCCCCAGCCGGCCGGGCCATGCGGCAGCCCCACTTCCGGTCCGGTGCAGGGGGGTGTTCTAGACACCCAGAACAACCCCCTCCGTGCGCCACTGTTCCTCCCACATCCCAAAAACATACAGATAAGTTAATTGGCTTCCCCCTAAAAACTGGCCCTAGACTACGATGGACATGTGACTATGGTAGGGATTCGATTGCGAACACCTCTGAGGGACAGTCAGTGACAAGACTATATATTCTGTATAGTGCTGCAGAAGATGTTGGTGCTAAATAAATACTACATAATAAAAGTTTTGCATACCTCCAAAAACACAGTAAAATTATTAAAGTAATTTAAATGGTGTACTTCTTTACTTTGTTGTGAAGTCATACTCCAGGCTGAGATGTTCCTGATCTGTGTGGGCACTTGATTAGCTAATAACCAATAAATTACTTTGAGGCCCCTTTTACACTTAGGGCTTGATTCATTAAGACAAATAGCACACCTTATCAAAATTAACATGCCTTATCAGAGTAGCATAGCAAACTTATGCCTGCTAATTGGCAAGCTCCACTCGTCCTGCCCTGAGCCCCTGCGGATTCGTAGCGCTCGCTATGCTACTCTGATAAGGCGTGTTAACTTTGATAAGGCATGCTATTTGTCTTAGTGAATCAAGCCCTTAAAGAAAACCTGTAACTAAAAAAAGTGCCCCTGGGGGGTACTCACCTCGGGTGGGGGAAGCCTCTGGATCCTATCAAGGCTTCCCCCGTCCTCTGACCAGCGGGGATGAAAATATTTATCTTCAAGCTCCAGCGCAGGCGCAGTATCGGCTCTCCGCTCGGAGATTGGCGGAAATAGCCAATCGTTGTTGGTCCACTCTACTGCGCAGGCACAAGTCTCCTGCACCTGCATAGTAAAGCGGACCCAACAGAGATCGGCTATTTCCGCCTTTCTCCGTGCTGAGAGCCATAACAGCACCCCCGCTGGAGCAAGATAAGGTAAATACATCAAGCCTGACGAGCCAGGATTGTGGGACGCTTCGGGGGAGCCAGCGCTGGATTGCCTGCAGCTACAGGGGAGGGGGAAGCCTCATTGGGACCCTGAGGCTTCCACCTCCCGAGGTGAGTACCCCCCAAGGGGAACTTTTTTTTGTTACAAAGTCTCTTTAATGTGGTACGTTGCATTGCCTGAAACTGCTGCATCCCATTACATAATTAGTGATAGCCCTATAGGGCTATCACACTGATTTCATTGCTGTATGTTCGGGCATGTCCTGTTATAGCACCGCAATAGTTGCAGTGCAACGTGCCTTTTAACCCCGGAAGCTAGGCAAACTTTAAAGGCAAAGTATGCCTCATGGATTTGGTCGCACTGGAACTATAATGTATTGTGTTACTTGTCGTGACCATTGCAGTGCAATCCTCATACAATTGCACCAGAACAGTGTAAAAAGTGGCTTGAAGTGTATGGTAAAGGAGGGCCATTCACCAATCACTTCCTATAGCACGGATTTCTGGAGCTAAAGTCTTCAATCGCTCCCAAAGGATTTGTCCTTGCCAAGTCATCCAACAGTAATGATAATGCTCATGCAATACAAGTTGAAACAATGACTTTAGCGCCATTTTCAGATAACTGTTTTGGCTGGGTTGCTGAAGATCGCAAGACCAACGTTTTGAAAAAGGATTTAAAAAGAAGGTAACATTTGAACACTTTGCATAATGAAAATACAGATGGCAAAGTTAGAACTGTGCTAGGACAAGAGCTTTAAATGGTTTCAACATTTTAATCAGACATTCAGAATAGCTTTTTTCTTTCCATCATGTGTCTATTAAAAAGTACTTACAAAATTATCTGAATAACAAAAAATACAATCATATTGGGACATAACCGAGGGTAAACCATTTTTATGAAATTTTAGGGAATTTTATCAAGCAAGCAAAATCATATATGTAACACGTATTATAATTATTGATTAATAAAGCTCCAACATATTCCATGATACAAGTAGAAACCTAGCTGCAATTTATTAGTGAAAAGATTTGTTATCTCCCGTGCTTTTGACCCCTGTGCATGTAGCTTTAATGATTGCATTTATGCATTGCACATGAAACAACATGAGCAATGCACAAGATGCAGTAATGCAGGAAATGTCACTAATGAGGAAAAACTGAGAGATCAAGCCAGGAATAAATGAATAAGGTAATTTATTAACAAATGCAAAGAAACATAAATTAGTTGCATGCATAAACCTCATGCACTTCAACAAACATGCAAGAATATACAATAAGTAATAGGAGACAATCTCCCTATGAGCAAGTGCATTCAATATGCATACACAAGCAATCTGGAATATGCAATATAATCTCCTTTCATGCAAAAGTATAAAAGAGCATACATCTGCATCAAAGAGTACAATATAATCTCCCTGTAGGCAAATGCAAACTAAGCAATACAGGACAGTCTCCCTGTAGGCAAGTGTATTCAAGGAGCATACACATGCAATCTGGGATATATACAATCAGCCTACTCTGCATAAGGTTTCCATGCAGAGTAACCCAGTGTATATACAAAATGTGTGCACACAAACCCCAGAACCTAAATAATGTTAACAATAACAATATACAGAAATATATACAATATACAGAATATGCAGTAATTAAGTAAACAGGCAAACGGATAGTCATACAAGCAGAATATAAACCAGGAGATCATATAGTACAAAGGTAATCGCTTAGGCAGAGAATCATCACAAGGCAAGCACAGGTCAAAACACGGGTAAGGCAACAAGGAACTGGATACTAGGACTAGATACAAAGGCCACTAAACTTTGAGTCCGCAAGGAGAAAAGCGCAATATAAATGTTATTTGTCTTGTCTTGTAAACTCAGGCTAAGAGGGCTAGGACACAGGGATGCAGGAACACAGACACAATGAACTAGCACCGATGTATAGTTTGTGCTGGCCTTAAATGCTGCTGCTGGAAGGTCAGGTGACACATCTCCTCCCAGCAATAGTCTGTAACACACACAGTTCTGAAAGCAGAGCCCTCTGCTGGAGGGTAGGGAGAAGTACTTGAAATGATATCTTCAGAGGAGAACAATGACATCTGCTGGTGAAAAGGAGGCAGTTCATGCAAGCAGTCCATAAAGTCACCAGCAGATGTGGATCATGACAGCAGCGTTGAGAAGCTGACTACCAAGGAGTTTTTGTTACATCTGTGACTAATCTGAGACAGAAACAGGAACATCTGTTAAAAAAAAGCCTTTTTTTTAATTTTACAAAATGGGATTGATTTACTAGGGTAGATGAGCAGCATAAATGAGCCAACAAACCCAGCCTGGATGTTAAAAAAACTGTCTTCACTTAAAGGGATCTTATGCTGGAAATACACTATGATTTTTTTTTCTGGCAGATATATGGCTTGATAGATGATTTCCAACAGGTCCGATCTAATTTTGATTGTTTTTCTGACTGATTTTTTCATAGAAGTGAATGGAAATCTATCAGAAAAATGATCAGAAAATTGATCGGAAAGTAAATCTGCCAAAAAAACTCATTGGGCTTGATTTACTATGCGGTGCTAACCTACTTAGCACGTCTAACGTCTTTAGGCGCGCTAACCAGGGTGCTAAGTAGGTTAGCACCGGTTTTCTCAATCAGATCGCGCGCTAACTACCGATGAGCAGGTGATCTTAGGCAGTGTGGGAGACGCTGCTATCAGAGAGCACAGAAACCTTCCAGCAGCCTGAGACTCTCCAAGGGGTGGAGTCAGGCTGAAGGTAGGAAGGACCAGAGAGTGAGTGACACCTGAGGGTGGATATCACTGACAGATCTGGAGACTATCTCTTAAGGGGAGAGATAGCTCTTGAGGTCGGGCAAGCCAGGTCGGCAACACAAGGACAGACAAAGTACAAAGACAGAAAACTGATTCGGTATCCAAGGCAGGCAGAGTTTGGCAACGGAATATCAGATGTGCGTGGTACCGAATCAGAGAGCAGAGGAGTAGTCAGGAAAGCAATAGGTCATAACAGATAACAAACAATGCCTAGTCTTGGGTGTGAGGTCCGTGGTCTCTACACCCTGGAACTAGTCTGATGTATAACAGAATGATGACACAAGTTCCCTAGTCTTGGGTGTGAGGTCCGTGGTCTCTACACCCTGGAACTAATCTGAAGTATAACAGAATGATAACACAAGTTCCCTAGTCTTGGGTGTGAAGTCCGTGGTCTCTACACCCTGAAACTAGTCTGAAGTATAACAGAATGATAACACAAGTTCCCTAGTCTTGGGTGTGAGGTCCGTGGTCTCTACACCCTGGAACTAGTCTAAAGTATAACAATAGAAGTAATCTGGCTCAGTGTGAAATCCCAGGTCCTCCTGGTTCAAACACACTGTTGGATCTGACTAAGGTCTGAGTGCTTCCACGTAGTGTTCGCAACGGCAGACAACTTGGGAGTGGCCAGCAGTAACTATATATAGAGCAGCGGTCTCCGGCGCCACCCCTAAGTGATGAACCAATGGTTACCCGCTCTGAGGTCAGCTGACCAGCCTGGTCAGCTGATCCCTCCTTGGCCACCATAAAAGTTCTGCCTTTCAGCGCGCGTATTCCTAAACCTATGTGAACTAACAGACTCAGCCACACCAGATGCACGCTGCTGCGTGCAAACCGCCGCACTGGACGCGGAACCAGCCGCCTCGCTGTCCATGCATGCGGCGCCTTTTCCGCGTTCCTTCAGATTACCAGACGCACGCTTCCGCGTGCAAACCGCCGCGCTGGACGCGGAATCAGCCGCCTTGCTGTCAGCACACACGGCGGCTTTTCCGCGCTCTCTCACAGAGCGTCTACATTGTTCATTTTTTCAGACACTACTTTATTTGATCTGAGAAAGCGGACTGTGCTCCATGAAACGCGTTATTGTTTTTGTGTCTGATTATTAAAATGTCTTTTTTTTATATTGGCTTTGCCCATTCTTCTTAGAGGTAAGCCATTTTGTATTTATTACATCCATGGTCATTTTTGGGGCACATTCTCCCTCCCAGTACTATCCATTAAAGAGAGTCTGAAGCGAGAATAAATCTTGCTTCAGACCTCATAGATAGCAGGGGCATGTGTGCCCCTGCTAAAACGCAGCTATCCCACGGCTTAACGGGGGTCCCTTCACCCCCAAATCCCCCTCCGTGCAGCGGGGGAGCGCTTCCGCATTGGGGCAGGGCTAACCGCCGCAGCCCTGCCCCATGCGCGTCTGTCAGCGCGTATCTCCGCCTCTCCCCTGCCCCTCTCAGTCTTCCTTCACTGAGAGGGGCGGGGGAGAGGCGGCGATGCGCCGCTGATAGACGCGCTGTGAGGCAGGGCTGCAGCCGTTAGCCCTGCCTCCAGCAGCAGCAAAATCTACGACCAATTTGGGGTGGGGTGGGGGGGGGGTGGGGTTTGGGGGTGAAGGGACCCCCGTTTAGCCGCGGGATAGCGGCGTTTTAGCAGGGGCACACGTGTCCCTGCTAACTATGAGCTCTGAAGCGAGAATTATTCTCGCTTCAGTGTCTCTTTAACATGTTTTTTTTCAATTGAGAAAGGAATAGTTTGGAAAATGCTGCTAAGTACGGGTGTATACATTTGAATTCTTATCGCTTTGTTTACTGTTATCTAATTCTTTTCACACTTCAGTGTCACCAAAACGGACACTGAGTGAACCATGAGGGGAGGGGGATTCCCTCACAATACATTACAATACAATACACTGTTAACCCTATATGAGAGAAAGCTCTCAGAGAGCTGTCTGCAGAAAGCAGAGGAAATGTTCAGTAGCAGTAAAAAGTATGTAAACCCTTTGGAATTATATAGATTTTTGCACAATTTGATCATAAAATGTGATCTGATCTTCATCTAAGTCACAACAATAGACAATCTGTCTGACAGTCTGATTGAACTAATACCACACAAATAATTAGATGTCTCCATGTTTTTATTGAACACACCATGTAAACATTCACAGTGCAGGTGCAAAAAGTATGTGAGCCCCTAGACTAATGACAATGAGCTAATTGGAGTGAGGTGTTAGCCAGCTGGAGTCCAATCAATGAAATGAGATTGGAGGTGTTGGTTACATAAAAAAACACACACCAGTTTTGAGTTTGCTTTTCCCGAGAAGCATTGCCTGATTTGAATGATGCCTCGCACAAAAGAGCTCTCAGAAGACCGACGATTAAGAATTATTGACTTGCATAAAGCTGGATAGGGTTATAAAAGTATCTCCAAAAGCCTTGCTTCTCATCAGTCTACAGTAAGACAAATTGTCTATAAATGGAGAATGTTCATCACTACTGCTATTCTCCCTAGGAGTGGCCGTCCTGTAAAGATTACTGCAAGAGCACAGCGCAGAATGCTCAATGAGATGAAGAAGAAACCTAGCGTGTCAGCTAAACACTTACAAAAGTCTCTGTCATATTTACGATATGTAAAACACTAAACAAGAATGGAGTTCCCAGGAGGATACCACATAGGAAGCCACTGCTGTCCAAAATAAACATTGCTGCATGTTTAAAGTTTGTAAAAGAGCACCTAGGTGTTCCACAGCAGTACTGGCAAAATATTCTGTGGACAGATGAAACCAAAGTTGAGTTGTTTGGAAGAAACGCACAACACTGTGTGGAGAAAAAGAGGCACAGCACACCAACATCAAAACCTCATCCCAACTGTAAAGTATGGTGTTGGGGGCATCATAGTTTGGGCCTGGACGGATTGCTATCATGGAAGGAAAAATGAATTCCCAAGTTTATCAAGACATTTTACAGGAGAATTTAAGGCTATCTGTCCACCAGCTGAAGCTCAGCAGAAGATGGATGTTGCAACAGGACAACGACCCAAAGCATAGAAGTAAATCAACAATCGAATGACTTAAACAGAAGGAAATACGTGGCCCAAATGGAGCGGCCCAGTCAGGGTTAACCTTAACCTGATGGAGATGCTTTGGCATGACCTCAAGAAAGTGATTTACACCAGACATCCCAAGAATATTGTTTAACTGAAACAGTTCTGTGAATAATAATGGTCAAAAATTACTCCTGACCTTTGTGCACGTCTGATCTGCAACTAGAGGAAATGTTTGGATGAAGTTATTGCTGCCAAAGGAGGTTCAAACAGTTTATTAATCCAAGGGTTCACATACCTTTTCCACCTGCACTGAGAATGGTTAAATGGTTTGTTCAATAAAAACATGGACACAGTTAATTATTTGTGTGGTATTAGTTTAAGCAGACTGTGATTGTTTAGTGTTGGGACTTAGATGAAGATTAGATCACAATGTATGACCAAATTGTGCAGAAATCCATACAATTCCAAAGCGTTCATGTACTTTGTACTGCTACTGTATCTTAAGTGAAACATTTGTAATAGTGTGTGAAACCCGACACCAGAAACATTTCATACAACTCTGCTTCAATATTACACTGTTCTTAGCATGTCAGACTGCAGAAATTCACCTATGCAAATGAGACATTCCAAATGTAGCTAAAATATACACAGAGGGCTGGTGCACACCGAGTGGGTTTTTTGGCATTTTTGCAGCTGCTTGCGGCTGCGGATACGCTTGGTCAATGTATCTCAATGGGATGGTTCACGCCAGAGCAGGAGGCGTTTTGCTGAAACGCATACTCCCGGGGTGAGGCATTTTTTGGATTGCGGAGGCATTTCTGCCTCCAATGTTAAGTATAGGAAAAACGCAAACCGCTCTGAAAAACGGCAGTTCAGAGCGGTTTTGCAGGCGTTTTTGTTACAGAAGCTGTTCGGTAACAGCTTTACTGTAACAATATATAACAATTCCTTTTTTTGTATAGCACCTTTCTCCTGTCGGACTCAAAGCGCTTGCGAGGCAGCCACAAGAGCGCACTCAGTAGGCAGTAGCAGTGTTAGGGAGTCTTGCCCAATGAACTCCTTACTGAATAGGTGCTGGCTTACTGAGTAGGAAGAGCCAGGATTTGAACCCAGGACACCTACATCAGAGGCAGAGCCCTTAACCATTACACTATCCAGCCACTGCTGGAAATCTACTACACCAAAAACGCTTCCCAAAACCGCAAAATGCTAGGTGAAACGCTACAGAAAAATAAGAAAAAGCGTTTCAATATCTGCTAGCATTTTGCGGATCTGCTAGCGGGTTTTGGTGTGCTCCAGGCCAAAGTGAATTAAAGCTTTTGCCGCTGATATTTAACATGAAAAGTAGGAAAACGATTACACGGCTACTTAAACATTATTTGTACATTGCCATTTTAGAACACTTAGTTTGATAGTGTTCCTTTAAATGTAAAAGGAGGCGAAATGGACGTTTTCTTAATTAATGCGCTACATTTGATGTGCCCTGGGAGTTAAAATGCTGCTTGGTTCTCTTTAAATATGCAAAGATGAGCATTATTTACCTGGGCTACCACAGAATATAGTGAAAATTGATGAAACACTAATGAATTAGTGTTTTCTATATTGCAGCTATGCATGAAGTTATCATTAATAAAACCAGGATAGCCTGGCATTGTTAAAAAAACAAAATGTCAGTGTGGGTGCATGTAGGAGACTTTACTTATGTTTGGCAACTACACTATGTTCTAATAGAACTCAGGTAGGAGTTAAAAAGTTTTGCCACCTTAATCCAGTCCAGCTTTGGTGAATCACTTATGCTCTCCAGCATTCTCCACTGTTCTCTTATTCCTTAGACTGCCAGCTATATTGTGCTTATTAAATGTCTTGCCCACATCTACCAAATTCCACATTAGATGGTAGGCTAGTCTTTAAGGTGCAAATATGTTTGAGATGATTAAGAATTATGTTAATGATTATGATACCATATTTTTCAGACTATAGGATGCACTACTTCTCCCCCCAAAAGTTTGTGTGTGTGTGTCGGTGTGTGGTCAGTTTGTCTTTAGAGCAAATGTGCAGCTCGGTGTACCCCCACCACTAGGAAATGCAGTGTGCAGCAGAAGCTCTCCAAATGCTCTATCTCTTTCTCCATCCAATCCCAGTGATTATCCATTTGTACAGTGACCACTACTGCTTTCACAAGAACATTTCAGTGAGGATCTATAAATTAGCAATGGATCCTGTACATACTGGATTTGTTATTTATTGTTCCTATTATTATATATTTTATATATATGTATTATATACATTTTTATGTATATGCACATTTTAGATATTTTTTTTTTTACTTTTTTCCCACTGCAGTGAGTTGGTGGATGAGAATGCAGAGAATGTGTTTAACCATTCTTGCCGCCTGGACATGATTGCAATGTCCAGACAGCTGCTGCTGTGGTGTTGCATGCGTCTGCGCGCTCCTGTGCGCGATCATGCATGTCCGCATGCACCCGTGCCGCCCCCCATTAGCCCGTTAGCCCAGAGATCAAGGAATGGGAACATCCCATTCATTAATCTAAGTCCCCGAGAAGAAAAAACGATGGCTTCTTATCAGAGGCCGCGATCTTTCTGCACAAAAAAAAGTTTCCCGTCCTCCTTATGCTTCCTGGAAGAGCATGTACTATTTTAAAGCTATACTGGCCGAAAACTGAGAAATAATAATTTTCTTTCCATTTTTTTTCTTAATATTCCTGTTAAAATGCATTTAGAATAAAATAGTTCCTTGCAAAATATACCACCCAAAGAAAGCCTAATTAGTAATGGAAAAAACAAGATATTATTATTATTATTATTTTTTATTTATATAGCGCCAACATCTTCCGTAGCGCTGTACATAGTACAAACAAATAATGGGGAACAAATATACATAAGAAATACAAGACACTGTACCGTCATGACATTGAATATAGTAAATACAGATACATACATAGTTGATCTGTGGTTGGTACATGTACATATGTTAAAATAACAGCAGTATGAGAAACACTAGGAGGAGGTCCCTGCCCTTGCGGGCTTACAATCTAGAGGGTAGTGGGGAGGAAACAAAAGGGAAGGAAACACAAGGATTAGTGGGTGAGCCAGTGTGCCTTCAGTGCTGCCTATAGCAAATTATAGGCTTGTCTGAACAGGTGTGTTTTCAGAGTACGTTTGAAGGTTTCCAGACTTGAGGCATGACGAACCGGCTGAGGGAGAGAGTTCCAAAGGAGAGGGACAGCCCGTGAGAAGTCTTGGATGCGAGAGTGAGACGAGGTGACTAGGCTGGAGGACAAAAGGGTCTCCTGTGAGGAACGGAGGGTCCGGGTGGGGAGGTATCTGGAGATTAAAGAGGAAATGTATGGAGGCGATAGCTTGTATAGAGCTTTATATGCAAGTGTGAGAAGTTTAAACTGGATCCTTTGGGCAACTGGTAGCCAATGGAGGGATTGGCAGAGAGGGGCTGCCTCAGAGGATCTAGAAGAGAGGTGGATGAGACGGGCCGCAGAGTTTAGTAGGGATTGGAGAGGTGCCAGTCTGCTTTTTGGTAGACCACAGAGTAGGGTGTTGCAGTAGTCAAGGCGGGAGATGATTAGGGCATGTACAAGCATTTTAGTTGCTTCTTGTGAAAGGAAGGGACGGATTCTGGAAATGTTTTTGAGATGGAAGTAGCAGGAGGTAGTTAAAGTGTTAATATGTGGTTTACAAGATATAGATCAATTCATTGTGATAAGTAGTGATAAAGTTATTGGCAAATGAATGGGAGGTGAAAATTGCTTGGATGCATAAGGTGAAAAATGACTGAAGGCTGAAATGATTAATGAAGCATTATTGTTTTCATTTGACATTTGTCAAAGCACTGATTAGGGGTTACATTATCTGTTAGATAGACCCCATGCACCAAGGTTTAATATATATTTTTTTTCTCTTGGTTTTTGTCCTCTAAATCTAGGCATGTCTTATGGTCAGGGGCGTCTTACGTTGTCTGAAAAATATGGTAATTATTATTAAAATCTATTGTACAATGGACAAATCAAATTTTGTATTGAAAGAATTTAACTACTTGGCGACCGTGTCACGCTGATGGGCGTGGACGCGACAGCATCCCCAGGACCAACTAACGCTGACTGGCGTAAGGTCCTTGGGGCCTGTTTTGCAGGAGATCGCGCGTGGTGATGTGCGTGCATCTCATCTTGGTAGGCAGAGCACAGCAGCGATTGGCGCTAGGAGACTTGTTAGACGGCAAAACAGCTGTCTAATTAGCTTGTACCGTGCTGCGATCCATGGCAGCGCTGTACTGGGGACAGCGGTGTGAAACGGCTGTCTCCTCTGTGGGCTCGGAGGTGATCCGCTGTCATAGGGTGAAGCCTATGACGGCCGATCACAGTGATTGGCTGGCGGGGGGAGGGACGGACTACAAGGGAAAAAAAAGCAGTGATGAGCGAAAATGCAAATATTCTTTTCGCCGAATTTTCGCAAAAATAAATACTATTTTCGTTTCGAAAGGCGAAAATTCGCCGAATATTTTCGCATTCATTTTCGCCTAAAGTCCGTTTTTTTGCGTTGAATATCTAAGCCTCTTTACAAGCTAGAATCACCAAATTTGCAGGGTATATTAAGGAGATATGTGGGTACAAGAGGAAAAAGAAATTTTTCAAAAAGACCTTATAGTTTTTGAGAAAATCGATTTTAAAGTGTCAAAGGAAAAAAGTATACATTTAAATGCAGTAAATGACAGTTACTGTAGCAAACCTAGCAGTAGTGTAAATTTACTAATATCAAAAGAAAGGGCCAAGTGTAAGTGCCATGGGCTAAGTGCAAAGGGCCAAGTGCCAAGTGCAAAGGGCCAAGTGCAAAGGGCCAAATGAAAAGGGCCCTTGGCCCTTTGCCTTTGCACTTGGTCCTTTTCATTTGACACTTGGCCCTTTGCACTTGCACTTGGCCCTTTGTACTTGGCCCTTTGCCTTTGCACTTTGCCCTTGCACTTGGCCCTTTGCACTTGGCCCATTGCACTTGCACTTGGCCCTTTGCCTTTGCACTTGGCCCTTTGCACTTGCAATTGGTCCTTTGCCTTTGCACTTGGCCCTTTGCCTTTGCACTTGGCCCTTTGCACTTGGCCCTTTGCACTTGCACTTGGCCCTTTGCACTTGGCCCTTTGCACTTGGCCCTTTGAACCTGCACTTGGTCCTTTGCACTTGGCCCTTTGCCTTTGCACTTGGCCCTTTGCCTTTGCACTTTGCCTTTGCACTAGGTCCTTTGCACTTGGCCCTTTGCAATTGGCCCTTTGCACTTGGCCCTTTGCCCTTGGCCCTTGGCCCTTGCACTTGGCCCTTTGCCCTTGCACTTGGCCCTTTGCACTTGGCACTTTGCACTTGGCAGTTGGCCCTTTCTTTTGCTATTAGTACATTTACACTACCTCTAGGTTTGCTTAAGTAACTGTCATTTACTGCATTTAAATTTATACTTTTTTCCTTTGAAACTTTAAAATCGATTTTCTCAAAAACTATAAGGTCTTTTTGAAAAATTTCTTTTTCCTCTTGTACCCACATATCTCTTTAATATAACCTGCAAATTTGGTGATTCTAGCTTTTAAGGGGGCTTAGATATTCAACGCGAAAAAAAAAACGGACTTTAGGCGAAAATTAATGCGAAAATATCATTGCCCATTGCGAAATGTCGCCTTTTGAAGCGAAAATAGTACTTATTTTCGCGAAAATTCGGCGAAATCGAAAATGGGATTTTCGATGCGAAAATGGCTTTGGCGAAAATTTACAAAAAATAAACATTGCAATCAGACCCCACCAACAGAGAGCTCTGTTGGTGGGGTGAAAGGGGTGGGGGGTGGGGGGGGATCACTTGTGTTCTGTCATGTGTGGCCCTGCAGTCAGCCCTTAAAGCTGCAGTGGGCAATTTATTGAAAAATGGCCTGGTCTTTAGGGGGTTTAACACTGTGGTCTTCAAGTGGTTAATTGGTCCATTTGGACCTTTTAGATATCTGTGGCACAGGAATATGGAAACACAAAAATCCCTATAGACGTCCGCAGGAAACTAAAGTAGTTTTATGCCTCTAGACATCTGTGGCATATGAATGCAAAAACACAGAACACCTATAGATGACCATGGTAGTTTGAATCTATAAAATTAACCTGAGGGACATTTCTGGGTAGCAGAGGGAGGAATATTCAACTCAGGCTACAATAAATATGTTATACATTGCTCTTCAATTGCTTTTCACTTTTCACATCCTCGCTGCATGACAGTATTGATAAATGCCCCCATCTGTGTCTGTAAATTTTTTACTCTTCCTTTATTTTTTCAAGGAATATCCTCATCTCTATACCTTTGAAAACAGGAAAAAAAAACAGAATTATGCTAATCATTATGACATCATTCATAAATAAAGCCTTACAAGTATAAGAGCAACAAAACATACAGTGGGTTGCAAAAATTTTCGGCCCCCTTGAAGTTTTCCACATTTTGTCACATTACTGCCACAAACATGAATCAGTTTTATTGGAATTCCACATGAAAGACCAACACAAAGGCTATCATTCATAAACTTGCTGGCGGTAAGGAGAACCCATGCGGGAGAATACCGCCGTCGGTAGTTTAGGTTCTGGGTGGTCATTCATAAAAATTGTGCCTGGTGCGGCGATAGCAGTGCGGAGGTTTTCTGGAGAATGGTGTCGGTAGGCGGGCGGTAGGCATGCGGAAACAGAAAAGCTGCCCGATTCCCTCCGTGCGCTGCTCTCTCTTCTGCTGCTTGGGAGGTCCGTCCCATTCACTTACAAGTACTTCGCAAGCTTCCCGCTACATCCAGGGGATCGGTAATCCCCTTCCGCATACCGCTGTGCGGAAATGTTTATGAATGGACATTTTGCTACTTTTTCTGGATAACTGCGTATCAACACCGCACAAGGCGGTAAGTTATCACTCTGCACGAGAATGTCAGCTCCGCATGCGGAAGGAGCCTTTATGAATTGACATTTTGCAATGTGGTCGGTAAAGTCAGCGGTATTAAGCATTTCCGCATGCGGGAATGCTTTATGAATGATAGCCAAAGTGGTGTACACATGAGAAGTGGAACGAAAATCATACATGATTCCAAACATTTTTTTTACAAATAAATAACTGCAAAGTGGTGTGTGCATAATTATTCGGCCCCCTTTGATCTGAGTGCAGTCAGTTGCCTATAGACATTGCCTGATGAGTGCTAATGACTAAATAGAGTGCACCTGTGTGTAATCTAATGTCAGTACAAATACAGCTGCTCTGTGAGGGCCTCAGAGGTTGTCTAAGAGAATATTGGGAGCAACAACACCGTGAAATCCAAAGAACACACAAGACAGGTCAGGGATAAAGTTATTGAGAAATTTAAAGCAGGCTTAGGCTAAACAAAGATTTCTAAAGCCTTGAACATCCCACGGAGCACTGTTCAAGCGATCATTCAGAAATGGAAGGAGTATGGCACAACTGTACACCTACCAAGACAAGGCCATCCACCTAATCTCACAGGCCGAATAAGGAGAGTGCTGATCAGAAATGCAGTCAAGAGGCCCATGGTGACTCTGGACGAGCTGCAGAGATCTACAGCTCAGGTGGGAGACTCTGTCCATAGGACAACTATTAGTCATGCACTGTACAAAGTTGGCCTTTATGGAAGAGTGGCAAGAAGAAAGGAATTGTTAACAGAAAGCATAAGAAGTCCCGTTTGCAGTTTGCCACAAAAAAAAAAGTACTGTCAAAAGTATTATCAGCATTTTCTTGCCTGCTGTGGGCCTAAAAGGCATTTTGATAAGATGTCAAAATATTACCTAGGAGAAAACATATGTGCAAAAGTGAATTGGATGAGGCCTAATGTCCCATTTTATAATGATGTGTTGAACAATGACGAACAATGGATCTGGAAAAAAATGTATGAAAACTTTCACCAAGCTTCCATTTGGATTTTATCGGTGACCAGAAGCACTATGAAGGGCACAGAAAAAAAAGGCTACCAAGATGAAGGAAAGACAGTTACAATGACTACTTTAAATGTTTAAGATTCTTGTGTGAAATTCCAATTATTAGAAGTTACGCCAGTATGTACAAAATGTGTTTTAGTACAGTGACCAGATTTTTGCAGGCTCAACCTGGGACAGGGCAGCGGGGGGGGGGGGGGGGGGGGGGGGGGAGGGGCAGGGGGCGAAAAATGGGGAGCTGCTGCACCAACAAATGTGGTGCCTGCGCCGCGCTGAAAAATGGGCGTGGCCATGACATTCTATGGGCGGAGCTAACGTAATGATGTAACAGCGAGGCATAAGAAAGCAGTGTTTACGCCATAATGTGGTCAAACGAGGATTCGCATCATGGGTGTGCAGAAACTGTGTGATGCTATTTAATAGTATACCGTAACCCCAAAGCAGCAAACATAGCCAACTATGACCATTAAATAATAAATGCAGCAACAGTTACCCCAGACACCACAAAATAAACGCAATGGGCAACATGTCAGCACAAAATAAACGTATTGCGGGCAACATGTCAGCACAAAATAAACGCAATGGGGGTAATATGTCAGCACAAAATAAACACAATGGGGGCAAACATGTCAGCACAAAATAAACGCATTGCGGGCAACATTTCAGCACAAAATAAACGCAATGGGGGCAAACATGTCAGTACAAAATAAATGCATTGCGGGCAACATGTCAGCACAAAATAAACGCATTGTGGGCAAAATTTCAGCACAAAATAAACGCAATGGGGGCAAACATGTCAGTACAAAATAAATGCATTGCGGGCAACATGTCAGCACAAAATAAACGCATTGCGGGCAAAATTTCAGCACAAAATAAATGGGGGCAAACATGTCAGTACAAAATAAACGCATTGTGGACAACATTTAATTCAGCACAAAATAAACGCATTGCGGGCAACATATCAGCACAAAATAAACGCAATGGGGGCAAACATGTCAGCACAAAATAAACGCATTGCGGGCAAACATGTCAGCACAAAATGAACGCACTGCGGGCAAACATGTCAGCACAAAATAAACGCAATGGGAGCAAACATGTCAGCACAAAATAAACGCAATGGGGGCAACATGTCAGCACAAAATAAGCGCATTGCAGGCAAACATGACAGCACAAAATAAACGCACTGCGGGCAAACATGTCAGCACAAAATAAACGCAATGGGGGCAAACATGTCAGCACAAAAACGCAATGGGGGCAAACATGCCAGCACAAAATAAACGCAATGGGGGCAAACACGTCAGCACAAAAACGCAATGGGGGCAAACATGTCAGCACAAAAACGCAATGGGGGCACATTACATCTGGAAAAAAAAGCATGTACTCACCTGACAGAAGTCCCCTCACGCAGCCGGCCTCTGGTGTGTGTGCAGCTCCCCCGGCTCACAGGCACTAAGGCAGAGCAAGGCTACGGCAAGATGGCGTCCGGAGGCGGAGCACTGTACTGGAGATACAAATAGTCTCCAGTACAGGGCTTCGCCTCCGGACGCCGTCTTCCCGTAGCCCTGCTCTGCCTGTGCCTGCCGGAGGACAATGCAGGTTGCTGGAGCGGGGCTGCGGGGGAATGAACTAGCACAGCGTCTATGAGACGCTACGGCTAGTTCATGTACGGTGACCAGAGTCCCGAGGCCGGGACGTCCCGCTGCTAAAAGCGTGACGTTTCCCGGGACCTCATGCAGCCTGGGACAGCGCCCCCCCCGAAGGTGGAACGCGTCCCGGGTAAAGCGGGACGTATGGTCAACGTAATTTTAGAGGTGATGCTTGAAAAGGTAAATGTGGCATGATGTGGCTGGATTCTGGTTACCAACTATGGCCCATATGCAATTCACTTTTTCACCCGAGTTTTCTCCAAGGTGATATTTTCACAACTTGTAAGTAAAATGCCTTTTACACCACCAGCAAGCAATAAAATCACAAACATAATTTTGATAGTACTTTTTCACCTACTTTTTGGTACTTTTTCAATATCACACTGCTAAATAGAGATGGCCCAAACCTCCGATTTTCAGTTCGCGAACCGGGTTCGCGAACTTCCGCGAAAGGTTCAGTTCACGTGAACTTTTGCGAACCGCAATAGACTTCAATAAAGATGCGAACTTTGACAACTAGAAACACTTATGCTTGCCACAAAAGTGATGAAAAAAGATGTTTCAAGGGGTCTAACACCTGGAGGGGGGCATGGCGGAGTGGGATAGACGCCAAAAGTCCCGGGGAAAAATCTAGATTTGACGCAAAGCAGCGTTGTAAGGGCAGAAATCACGTTGAATGCTAAATTGCAGGCCTAAAGTGCTTTAAAACATCTTGCATGTGTGTACATCAATCAGGGAGTGTAAATAGAGTACTGCTTCACACTGACACACCAAACGCACTGTGTAACGCACCGCAAACAGCTGTTTGCGTAGTGACGGCCATTCTGGACTGGTGCGCACCATGGAGAGAGTGCAGGCCATGGCGGTTTTCAAGCCCATATGGTCGCCGGGCTGTGGTAGCTCAATGATAGAACAACAGTGACTGTCCAGCTGATCAAATATGGTCTGCCCACAATGAAGCAACGACTTTATTATCTTCTTGTATGTAGGTAGGCATAGGTAGGTGCCCCAGTATAGGTAGGTAGGCATACGTAGGTGTCCCAGTATAGGTAGATAGGCATAGGTAGGTGTCCCAGTATAGGTAGGTAGGCATAGGTAGGTGCCCCAGTAGTTAGCTAGGAATAGGTAGGAGTCCTAGTATAGGTAGGTAGGCATAGGTAGGAATCCCAGTATAGGTAGGTAGGCATAGGTAGGTGCCCCAGTAGTTAGCTAGGCATAGGTAGGAGTCCCAGTATAGGTAGGTAGGCATATATAGGTGTCCCGGTATAGGTAGATAGGCATAGGTAGGTGCCCCAGTAGTTAGCTAGGCATAGGTAGGAATCCCAGTATAGGTAGGTAGGCATAGGTAGGTGTCCCAGTATAGGTAGATAGGCACAGGTAGGTGCCCCAGTAGTTAGCTAGGCATAGGTAGGAGTCCCAGTATAGGTAAGTAGGTGCCCCAGTAGTTAGGTAGGCATAGGTAGGTGTCCCAGTATAGATAGTTAGGCAGGGCCTGGCTGGCACAGTAATAGCAATTACCAAGGTCCAGCTGCAACAGATAGGGCTGTATAATGCAGTGTCAGTGGGCAACACAAAAAAAAAAAAACACATCAGGAGAACATTAGCTCTCAAAAGAGCTGTTGAGGGGTGCTAATTTAGCCATAACAATCAGCCAGGAGCAACTTAACAAGCCTACAAGAGCCTAACTAATCTTTCCCTATGAGAGTCTACCAGCAGCTGTCCCTTCACTAATTACTGCAGGTACACGAGTGAGTGTAATAGCCAGCGCTGCCTGCCTTTTATAAGGGGGGAGGGGGTGGCTCCAGGAGAGAGTGTAGCCCAATTGGCTACAATGTGCCTGCTGACTGTGATGTAGAGGGTCAAAGTTGACCCTAATGGCGCACTATGGGGGCGAACTGAACTTCCGCAAAAGTTTGCCTTCGCTGGTGAACGCGAACCACCGAAAGTTCGCCTGGAACCGTTCGCCGGTGAACCGTTCGGGCCATCTCTACTGCTAAAAAGATAATATAAATTGAGATGAAAAATTAAAACTAAGGAGAAAAGGTGAATTGCATGTGGTCCTATGTGTCCAATCGTGTACTATATTTGTAAAGAAAGCACTGAACGTACATTTTCACAGGTGTTAAACATTTTTCAAGTCAACTAGGCCTTTTGAAAGAGGAAGAGATAAGATAGCTTAAACTTGTATGTAAAGTGTCATAAGGTAGTTGTATTGTATACTAGCTCATAGATGGACACTAAACATGTTCTCCCTTGTTTATATTGTATTGTGGTATCACAGAGAACAATAAACACTTCTGTGATAAGGCTTTCATCTGCACTGCATCTACCGGTTTAAATAAGCTCACAGTGCTTTGCTTGACTGCAAAAGAATCCTATGTCATGATATTGAGAGTGTATTTTATTTGAGTTTGTGTGTAGATGATCAGTTTTAGTTCCTTTGTTATTGTTTTTTTTTTTAGCAAACTCAGTATGTTGTTGCATTTTGAGGAATGTTGTGATTGTCCAAGTTTTGAATTCTTATCCTGTCCAATCCTTGTCTTTGCTTTGAACGAGTTTATATTAATGGAACATTATCAATTAAAATGTCTTTTTTAACCTGGGATTGAGAGAGTTCCTGAAGTGCTGGTAAATAACAATGTATACATTTCATTTACTTATCTCTTTTGTTTACTGTATCAAATTCCTTTCAATCTTAACGGATGGCAAGTCTGCTCAAATCTGACTGCTGAATGAACCATGAGGGCAGTGGGAATTCCCTCACAGTACATCTGTTAACCCTGTGTGTGAGAGAAAGCTCTCAGCAGCTGCATGTCTCTGACTTAACTGTCTGCAGAGAGCAGAGGAAAGGTAACTTGTTATAAACATTTGTAAATGTCTGTGAAACCTGACACCACAGCTTTTCATACTTTTTTTTGCTTTCAGAGAAAAATACTCTGTAGTCTGATATGCAAAAAAACAACAACACTGGCTGTGCATTGAAGCAGGCACCCCTTTTGTGAATGATTTGTTCCAATAGAGCTAAATCCTGCACACAATGAATTAAAGCTTTTGCCTCTGATATTTAACTTGAAAAGTAAGAACATTTTTACACATCTATGTAGACATTATTTGTACATTGTCATTTTAGAACACTTGGGTATTGATAGTGTTCATTTAACCACTTCGCATCCAGACCTTGTTTTCCCCTTATTGACCAGAGCAGTTTTGACGTTTTAGCTATGTCCCTATTCAATCAGCAATAACTTTATCCCTACTCACGACACATAAATGATCTACCCAAAGACAGATGAGATCTGACTATGGACTTTATGACAGACCCTGTACTCTGTACCCAGACAGTTGTTTGACCTCTGAGTAGTAATTATGAGATTATGAGTCAGACTACCACACACTTTTTTTTTTCAAAAAGCTAAAGTAGAGACAGTTTTGAGCAGGTCCTGCTCTTATTAAGGCTGGATTCACCCTGCCATAAAAAGGTTCCACGTATCAGAATGGATTGGCAGGCATTCAAGCTTATCCTATGCACATCAATAGGATCCGTTCCCATCTGTTCATTCGGTACAGATCCGGTTATGGACAAACCTCAGGGATCCAGCGATGCGGCTGTCTCCGCTGAAAGCCTGTCGCATCCTGGCACTTCCGGATCGGTGCCACTCTCGCGTGTGTCTCGCAACCCCTGCATCCCTAGCAACGGGGTGGGTGCACGCATTCAGGAAGAGAGAAGGGACGGACGCATCTGCTTAGGCATCCGTCTTACGCTGCTAGGAGATGCAGAAGCTAGTGTCAGCTGACATACTTAATTAGCTGACACTTAGGCAGGTCTGTATTGCTGCAGCCGAATGGTGTGTGTCTGTGTGTGGCCGGCCACTGATTGGAGGATGCCTATTATTTGTAGCCTGCTGTGTCAGTAGCTCCTTGCCCTTGATAGCTTTGGCTGTGTGCTAATTGCTGGGGGGTGCACTCCTGTATATATTGGATTTTGCTTGTGTACCAACCTCTGCCTGGAGGCCGACTACTCTCTGATTGCTGCCTTTATTGACCCTTGCCTGGAAACCGACTGCTCTCTGATTGCCACCTGTACTTACCTTTGCCTGGAACCCGACTACTCTAAATTTCTGCCTGGACCTACCTTGGATTGTCTGACTCTGAATGTGCTTGTACCCTGTGT
The DNA here is from genome assembly GCF_040937935.1 of Hyperolius riggenbachi. Classification (NCBI taxonomy): domain Eukaryota; kingdom Metazoa; phylum Chordata; class Amphibia; order Anura; family Hyperoliidae; genus Hyperolius; species Hyperolius riggenbachi. The sequence continues at coordinate 176,406,096 of NC_090655.1, forward strand.
ACTTCAATAGCTATGATCTTACCGGTATGTGTATGACTTGATGGTCCCAGGGGGTACTCGGGCTTGATATACTTAACCAAGAATAACAAATGTAGAGTCTTAGAAAATGATATATAAACTACACCAAATTAAAGTTTTAGCTAATTAAAAGCAACAGTAAATGCTTGGAATTTGTTTAGAACAAATTATCATGTACTATGATTAAATATATATTTGTCAAGGGGTACTTGAGATGGTGTTTACTATGCCAGGGGGTACTTGGTGAGTACAGGGTTTTAAAAGGGGTATGTTGAGAAACACTGATCTAGTTCACTCTATGTTCAGCTCCTATACTTTGCACCTGCAAGGCCTGGGTGTAACCGAAGTTGGGCATGTGTTATTTCCTCACCTCCCATTCAAGCAGGGACGGGCCACATAGGGTGAAGAAGTTGGTGTTAGATTGGGGCATAGGAGCTGAGCTGTGAACTGATATCTTTGTCAGGCCTGACAGAACCCTTTGTTCAGTTCCAATGAGTGAAACTGAAGACTCCGCGGTACACAATAATTCCGGAGCACTGAAAAAACAGAGGCTGACAGATTTAACTGAGTACCATTTAAAAATGTATTCACAGAACAGACTAGCTATAAAAATGGAAAACGTAAAGTCTTCTTCCAGGTATTTTAGATGCTATTTCACGTTCCCATTTTTTACAAGACTCAGGGCCCTTTCACACTGGGGTGGTGGGGTGCGTCAAATTGACGCACTGCTATCGCAGCCTAATGCAACCCTATGGGAAAGATAATGAGGCCGGAAGTGCCTCATTATCACTAGTGCAGAACTACGTTACTGTGCGGGATCCGTGGCGACCTGTGGCGATCTGCGTTGGGCCGGATGTCATGTTAGTCTATGGCAATGCAGGATTTCTTAACGACATCACAGCGTGCATCCATGGAAGCATATTTTTACAATATGCTTCCATGCACTTCCGCATACCCCGCAGCAGGAAGTGACCACAAGCGCGCATTTCTTCCTTCTTAGCCGAATGCCAGATTGGAAGCACCGCATACTAATGTGGTGTTCCCTGAAGGCCTGTTTCTGGTAGTGCGATGCGTTGCAGCGCGCCCTCCGCAACGCAACGCTACAGCTAGTTTGTAGTGTGAAACAGGCTTTAAGCTTTTATCCATAGTCTGTTTTCAGGAAGCAGGAGATAAAAGACAGCTGGTACTGCAAGTGCAAATGGATCTATCAATAATGCTGAGAACGGGCAGGTATGTGTTGTGTTGTATGTGTTGTGGTAAGGCAGAGTGTTCTCAGGACACATAAGAAATCAGAATGCAATAGCTGAAGCAGACAGGAGGGATTATGGCACTTCTGCAATTACATTTTCAATGTATTAGTTTTCCATAAGATCATCCATGTCGGTAATCAAACAATGTATAACATACAAGTCTAGTCTAGTCTAGTACTAAGCATATTTTTAGCATACTTGCATAGTTACATAGTTAGTTTGGTTGAAAAAAGACATCCGTCCATCATATTAAAAAATAAATAAATAAATAAATGAATAAACACCCTCCTAATATCCCAGTTGATCCAGGGGAAGCCAAACAAACGTACAACGCCTGGGTCAATTAGCCTTATAAGGAAAAATTCCTTCCCCACCCCAGATGGCAGTCAAATAAATCCATGAATCAACTTTCCTGGAAATTACCTAGTAATTATAGCCGTTGATGCCCTTCAATGCAAGGAAAGCATCCGAATCCATTTTAGGCCCAGTGCACACCAAAACCGCTAGCAGATCCGCAATACGCTAGCGGTTTTGGGAGCTGATTTCAGAGCGATTCTAGGTATGTTTAGAGAGGTTTTCTAAACATACCTAGCGGTTTTGGGTGCGTTTTTGTGTAGCAGATTACACATATTGTTACAGTAAAAGTTGTTACTGAACAGCTTCTGTAACAAAAATGCCTGGCAAACCGCTCTGAAGTAGCGTTTTTCAGAGCGGTTTGCGTTTTTCCTATACTTTACATTGAGGACGAAACGCTTCCGAAAACCTCAAACCGCTGGTGTGCACCATCCCATTGCAATACATTAGCCAAGCATTTTTCCAGGCGGATGCGGCCGGCGGATCGCTCCATAAACCGCTCGGTGTGCACTAGGCCTTAAATGCAGATGTAGAGTGCCATAACTACTTCCTGAGGTAAGATATTCCAGATTTTAGCCACTCTCATTGTGATGGACCCCTTTCTAAACAAATGGCAAAAACTTGTTTTCTTTCATACACAGATTATGTCCATTTTCCGTTGTACAACCCTAGAGGCAAAAAGCTCATTTGTCAAGCTTTTGTATTGCCCTCTGATGTATTTATACATGTTAATCAGGTCAACTCGGAGTCACCTTTTTTCCCAAGCTAAATAAGCCCAGTTTATCTAACCTTTCTTAGTAAATGAGATCTTCCATCCTCCTGATTAATTTAGTTGTTTGTCTTTGTACCAGTAATAGAAGGTCAATGCCCTTTCTATAATGTGCCAAAAGCTGTATCCCATACTCCAGTTGTGGCCTCACAAGTGATTTATACAGAGGGAGTAGTATATTAGCATCTTGAGATATTATTTCCCGTCTTATGCTTCTCAGAATTGTATTTGCTTTAGCTATTGCTGCATGACATTGTATACAATTACATAACTTGTTATCAACCAGTATTCCTAAATCCTTCTCCAAGTCTGATGTTCCCAGCTGTATGCCATTTATTTTATATAATGATCTACCATTGGTGCTTTCAAGGGGCATGACTTTACTTATATTAACATTACATTTCATCTGCCACATGCCTGCCCATATGGCCATGTTGTTAAGATCCTGTTGTAATATGTCACTATACGTTTTAGTGTTGATAATTTTGCATAATTTTGTATCATCTGCAAAAATGGCTACATTTATTTGTATTCCATCAATTAAATCATTAATAAATACATTGAAAATAATTGGACCAAGTACTGACCTATGCAGTACTTCACTGCTAACAGTTTCCCATTTTGAGTGTGTTCCATTTACCACCACTCTTTGGGGTTGATTCACTAAAACAAATAGCATGCCTTTTCAAAGTTAACATGCCTTATCAGAGTTAATGTGTCTTATCAGAGTTGACATGTCTTATCAGAGTTAGCGTGCCTTATCAGAGTAGCATAGCGAGCGTTAGGCACTTATGCCTGCTAATTGGCAATGACGAGAGCTCCACTTGTCCTGCCCTGAGCCCCTGCGGATCCAATCACTTTAAATGACGTTATCCCTGCATAGGGCTTGCCTTCAATGCAGAGCCCTGACAAAGCTTTCTTTTAAATGTAGTCCTGCATACCTTGTTATAACTGTCTGGAACAGGCAAACTTCAGGTCTATTACTTTCTAATGATATATCTTATTTCAAAGTGTTCATGTTCATTAATCAAATAATGTCTATAAAATATGGGGCCTAGTGTGAGGAAACGCGGAAAGCCGCCGCGTGTGCCAAGAGCTAGACGGCTGACTCCGTGTCCTACGCGGCGGTTTGCACGCGTCTGGGTGTGTGGTGGAACGCGGAAAAGCCGCCGCATGTCCTGACAGCAAAGCGGCTGTTTGCATGCAGCAGCGTGTGCTTGGTGTGGCTGGGTCTGTTAGTGCACTTAGGCAGATGGAGAGCTATGCACGCGCGGGCCTGAATCCAGGACCTTTATACTAGCAGGGGAAGTGTCAGCTGATCAGGAAGGTCAGCTGATTCCTGCAGGACTCATGATTGGCTGAATGGTTCGGGCGGGGCGGCAGTATCCAGCAACTATATATTCTGCTGCTTGGTCAGTTGCTGGTTGCCTGTCGTTGCGATCACAATGTGGGAGCACGCAGACCCTTAGTCAGATCCTTAAGTGTGGCGGGACCAGCTGGAGCTGTAATCCTACACTTAGCTAGATTCTGTTGATAGCTTAAAGTACTACCGTATTTGCCGCCGTATAAGACGCTCCGGAATATAAGACGCACCTAGGTTTAGAGGGGAAAAAATCGGGAAAAAAAGTATATACTAAACCTGGTGTGCCCATATTCCAAGAGCGTCTTATAAAGTTCTCCCCCAACTGGTGTCCTCTTCTGTCCTCTCTTTTGTCTCTTGTGTGTCCCCAGATGTCTCCTCCTGTCCCCTGTTTATCCCCAGGTGTCTTCTTCTGTTGCCAGGTGTCCCTGTTCTGTCCTCTGTGTGGTCGCTCTGCCCAGCCCCTTACCTTGTCTCCTTTCTCTTTGTATTAGGTGTGTGTCTGCTCTGCCCAGCCCCCTAGCCTGTGTCTCTGCTCTGGTGCATTAAGTGCCCTCCCCCCTTGTGACCCGTGTGCCTGCTCTGTCTCACCCCCTTGCCTATGTCTCCAGTCCCCTGCATTAAGTGTCCCCCTCCCCATCCTTCTGACCACTGAGTGTCTGCTGTGTCCCACCCGCTGGTCTGTGTCTCCACTCCCCTGAATGTTGAACGTTGTGGCAGCCAGCGTCTTACCGAATCCATGCTGCCTGGGATCACCGAGCTTGTGAAGATGGCCACTCGGTCCCGCCCACTTGTCCGTGTCTCCGTTCCTCTGAATGTAAAATTAAGTGTCAGCCGAATGTTGTGGCAGCCAGCATGTACCGAATCCATGCCGCCTGGGATCGCCGATGTCCTGGCTTCCCCCTCTAGTGACCCGCGCTTGTGTGACGTCACACAAGCGCCGGTCACTAGAGGGGAAATCAGGACATCAGCGATCCCAGGCGGCATCGATGCGGTACACGCTGGCTGCCATAACATTCAGCGGGGCAGATGAACGGAGACACGGACAAGTGGGCGGGACCGAGCGGCAATCTTCACAAGCGGCAGTTACTAGAGGGGGAAGCCAGGACATCGGCGATCCCAGGCGGCATGGATTCGGTACACGCTGGCTGCCACAACATTCAGCGGGGCAGAGGAACGGAGACACGGACAAATGGGCGGGACCGAGCGGCAAACTTCACAAGCGGCAGTTACTAGAGGGGGAAGCCAGGACATCGGCGATCCCAGGCGGCATGGATTCGGTACACGCTGGCTGCCACAACATTCAGCGGGGCAGAGGAACGGAGACACGGACAAATGGGCGGGACCGAGCGGCCATCTTCACAAGCGCGGGTCACTAGAGGGGGAAGCCAGGACATCGGCGATCCCAGGCGGCATGGATTCGGTAAGACGCTGGCTGCCACAACGTTTAACATTTAGGGGAGCGGAGAAACAGACCAGCGGGCGGGACACAGCAGACACTCAGTGGTCAGAAGGAGGGGGACACATCACAGAGAGCAGAGACGCAGACAAGGGGGATGGCTAGAGCAGAGACACATGCGGCTGGGACTATGCAGGGAATCCCCAATGTTGCGGCGGGTCGGCGGTTTGCATCGGCGGGCGATCATCAGTTGGGGATTCCCTGCCTTTGCAGTATAAGACGCAGGGACTTTTTCTCCCCATTTTTTGGGGAGAAAAGGTGCGTCTTATACAGCGAAAAATACGGTAGTTTGATTGTGATTATCTGTTATGACTTTCTGCCTGTCTGACTACTCTCCTGATATCTGATCCTGTACTTTGTTTGTCTGTGAGTTCTCGACCCTGAGAACTATCTCTATCGATAGGAGATAGTTCATGCCTTGTATTTGCTGGGCACCTGCTCTCCAGGGCCAGCACTGTATTTGCTGGGCACCTGCTCCCCAGGGCCAGCGCTGTATTTGCTGGGCACCTGCTCTCCAGGGCCAGCACTGTATTTGCTGGGCACCTGTTCCCCAGGGCCAGCACTGTATTTGCTGGGCACCTGCTCCCCAGGGCCAGCGCTGTATTTGCTGGGCAACTGCTTCCCAGGGCCAGCGCTGTATTTGCTGGGCACCTGCTCCACAGGGCCAGCTTTGTATTTGCTGGGCACCTGCTCTCCAGGGCCAGCACTGTATTTGCTGGGCACCTGCTCCTCAGGGCCAGCGCTGTATTTGCTGGGCACCTGCTCCCCAGGGCCAGCACTGTATTTGCTGAGCACCTGCTCCCCAGGGCCAGCGATGTATTTGCTGGGCACCTGCTCCCCAGGTTCTCCAAGCTTGTTACTATTCTTCTGTATTCTGATCTTGTACCCTGTCATTCTGATACCCTGTTGCCAAACCTCGGCTCGCTCTTAGACTCTGCATCTGACTCCTGATTCTGTACCCTGATATTTCTGATACCCTGTTGCTGAACCCTGCCTGTTTATTAGACTCCGCCTCTGCTTTCTGTATCTGTACTGTATCTGTCCGTGTGTTACGACCTGGCTTGCCTGACTTCGAGAACTGACCTTGCTGTTAGAGGCAGTTCCCAGATCTGTTAGTGACGCCCTCTCCTAGGTTTCACTCACGTTCTGTCCTTCCTACGCTCCGCCTGACTCCTCCCCCGGGAGAGTCCAGGCCTTCGGAAGGAATCTGTATTGCTGCAGTACTTCATACAGTACGGCACTTGTTTCTGAGGCTTAGTCCTCACAGTATTACTGTTGCACCAAGCACTCACACTACTCAGGTGTTCAGAGGTTAGCATTATATCGGATTATCGGTGATACTGCAGATCATCAATAATCGAATATATATCTGTATTCCCAGTGATACTGCAGATCACCGAGAATCAGACCCTCTCTGCTACACCGATCGTGACACCTAGCTGTAAAAATAAAAACCCTGCAAATAACTTTGTAAAAGAAAAGGCATTTTCATTTTTTTTTTTTTTTTTTTTTTACTAGACCTGGGCCCGCAGGTCTGCTGTTAAAGTGAAAGGCTGATTCCTCTGTTAAAGTAAAGCATTGCCTTTTTTAGTATAAGTAAATGAATCCCAACTGGGCGTGGCAAGGCTGCACTAAACTGATGAGTGGGCAAGGAAGCTGTAAGAATGCAAGTTGTATTTAAAGGTAACTTGGATGAGGAAACTCACTTCAGTTCTGTTCTGATACATATCTAAGTTTAGGGAATATCATAGAGTCTGTCTTGTCCTCAGCCCATCGCATTATCCTTGCACTGTCCCCCGTTGAACTTATTTAACTTGCTTGGTTGAATAGCCTTCTTTTTTTTTTTTTCTTTCTTTTTTCTTTTTGCAAACGCTCAGACATTTCACTGTTTGGTAAAACGCCAGATGACCAGGCTTCATTACAGCGCTCTTATGTTGGACATGGCTTAACGCCATCATTTGCATTTCTAAGGGAAAAAACGAACAACAAAAAAAAACAGCAACGAACAAAAAAAATACAGTGAGCACTAAGTAAAAAAGAAAGGGGTGAGAGGAAAGGATAGAGAGAGAAGAGGTGGGGGAAAGCCTTTATAAGATTATATTAATACTGATTTCTTTCATTAATAGCCATTAACCTATCTTTCCCCCTATTGGGAACCAAATCCCTTTGGGTGCCTGGTAATGGTAAACCCCCCACACCCCTTGCCCACCACCTTAGCTTACCAAAAAGACTATGGGGGAAGTGAAAGCTAGCATCTTGCCTCTGGCCAGATTTCATCTTGATCCTTTTCTGCCGAAGAAACACTGGGGCAGGTAAATATTAAACTGCTCCACAGAGCTACTCTTCAGAAGTGGGAGGAGCTGGCCCCCCATGTTCACTGTAATTACACCACTTAGTTTGAGACAATAATTGTTAAATCTTAATTAACAATTTGGCCCGCGACTTAGACTGTTTTTAGATTTTGGTCCATTCCGTAATTGAGCTTGACACCCCTGCTCTAAAGGGATCCAATCTCCCAAAGAGGTCTCAATTTTTTTCTGATCTTTTTTGTTGGAGATACAAAGAGATTCATTCCACCTTAGCTTAACTACTTCCCCCTTCCATTTGTCAAGGGTGGGGATTTCACCACTTTTGCAATATCGTGGGATAAGAGATCTAACGATAGAAAACATATTATTTAACATCCTATTCTTAATTACTTGTTCTGCTGGGGTAGAATAATTTAATTAAAAACATTTTAATGCAGCTTTAATATTCATTTTTAGAGTTTCCCTGCAATATATAAAGATTTCTGTCCAAAAATGGGTGCATATCTAAGCACTCCCACCATATATGAGATAATGTTCCCACCTCCTTTTCGCATCTCTAACACAAGGGAGATCTACCCCTAGCAATTTTTTTCCCCAATTTTTCTGGGGTTAGATAGGTTCTGGCTAAAAATGTATAGTTCATTATTTTTAATCGAGCACAGTTTGGGGCCGCCATCTTTTTAATAATTTCCAACCAGTCATCTTCAGCTCATCCTCAGCTGCATTTTGAACTCTTGCTGCCAGCTAGCCACACAATTCTGAAACTCTGAAGTCTTTGAGACAAGAATTATTCTATCCAGGAGACAAAGTGGAGATTTAGGAATTTTTCTACCCAAAAAGATCTTTTAATAACCATTTAATTCCCACATTGGATTATTAAAAATATTCACAGAATTGAGTTTAGTTCACCAACTATATCAGCTCTCTTTATTTTGACTTGATTGATCAACTTTCTAATATTCCATACTGCTACTTCCCCTTCCTTCTTTAGCTTTTGGAATTTGGGATCATGTTTTTCTCTCCTCTTGATTAAAGTACAGTAAGACTCGTGAGGTTGAACTTAACTTACAGGTATTTTTTCTCTACACAGGATCTAGGCAAAGTAGATAGACAATGGGAGCCTGGAATTTCAATGGCTCGAAAGTGGCATAGGAAGTGCGCAAAGAGTAAGGAGGTCACTAAGCATAAGGAGGTAATTAAAACTTCTACTAGTCCAGTAAGTGGTACAAAAATAAAGTATGTTGGTAAACACATAAAAATGCTCAGCACAAGGTTCCTGCAAATTTCCTATCTCTACTCTGAGCAATTGTATGTGCCAAACCCAGGCCCGGATTTACCTTACAGGAGCCTATAGGCACAGATGTCCTGGTGCCGTAAACTTCGACCTTCACAAACCTACAAACCCCCACTGAACCACAACGCAAGTGTACTGGCTGTCCCAGCTACAGGTGACCTTTAGCATTAGGTAGCTAGAAGAACCTCATTATTAAGTAGCTAGAGGTGCCCGTGAGTGAAGGGAGATATCGTCAGTGGAATGCAGAGACCTGGGTGAGTAACCTCTCATTTACACTCTCATCAGGACTCTGCATAGGGAAGGAGGGAGGCACTCAGAGAGGGGAGTAAACCGCCTTTCCACCATCAGGCGCCTGTAGGCACATGCCTACAGTGCCTTATGGTAGATCTGGCCCTGGCCAAACCTATTTCCGGGCATGACCCAGTCATACTTGGTGATTAAAATATTTCTGATTCTGGTACGTGGATGTATGCTAGCCATAATTGGATGGTACATTTGGAGGTTTACAAAGGCTTTAGAAATGCTTACAGCAGCAAACAATAGCCGCTTCATAAAAGCAAAGTGTAGTTAACCTGGAACAGATGGGAAACAAGGTAGGAAATTTGAAGCAGCTAAAGAGAGCATACAGTCAGTGTGCCTGTTGATTTGGGTGCTTCCATTGCCAACAATATAATTACCAGCTATGGTAGTGCTGGAGTGTCAGGACGGTTAATTGGGTATCAGCCACACTATATTGGCAGCAAGTCTCCTAATGGAGACAGCTGCTCACCGGCTCTACCATCAAGCATCTTCACAGCCAGAGTCACTGCTGCCATGTGTAAATACAAAAACCTCAGAGATGTCTACTTATCAGGTATCAACATTTTATTAAATAACCAAGAAGTTCATATAAAATCCCCTTATCTCCCTTTAAAAAAGTGACAACACGGCCATGTGTCAAAAGGTAGATATCAGCTGATAAAAATAACTGTGCCGTTTCACACACACTCTACCACACAACTTTCTTGTAGCAGCAAACCGACCTCTTATCACTCTGTTAGGGCTGGGATTCTCCTTCGTGCATTGAGCAAAGAAAGTCACAATTCTGCCCAGGCCATCTATAAAGTGGTGTGAGGACGGTGAGGTACTCAGGACGCAGTATATTGCTCAGGTTCCTAGCTCATATTAGACCACCAAGCAGTCCTTGCCTCCACATCTCTATTGCAAACGGCTTGATACACAGTCTCTAAGATACCCACTATTTCCACTGCATTACCACAGTCGCTTCCACTTGTAAACAAGCTGTCTTAGGCATATCTCACCCATCTGCAGCTGTACAGTCCAGGTCTCAGGCTTGTGGGTTTTGGGCGCCACCTCCGACTGATTAGGCGCTGCCACTTTCCAACAACCAGATGGCAATGTGGAGATACGCTCACGCTAAAGCACCAGGCCCAAGCAGTGCACTTTTCCTCAGCTGGCGTCACGTGACATGTTTCGTCCTCCAATCAGGGCTTTTTCAAATGAAAGTGAGGCTTGGTAGTTATCCCTTCCTTTTAAGTCGCATAGGCTTTTTAGCTCCCAATCAGATTCACGACGCTTGTTTTCTGCCCGGTAAATGCTTGCATATTAGTTTCAAGCACCACCTATTGGCTGCAGCCGTGTCTCCTAATTCCATCACTGTAACATTTACACTGCTTTTGCCCAAAAGTATTTGGCAAATCAGAGAATGCAAAAAATGACAAAAAAAAACCCTACTCAGAAGTGGGAATCGGAAATCAGAAAAACAGAAATCAAAAATCTGCGGAAGTGTCTTAGACGGAAATCAGGATTTTCAAAGAATCAGAAATCGGCATTTCCGACCATCCCTACAAATGATATAAGTCATGAGTTAAATTCAGTTTCCTTATGATAACTTTATAAAATGGATATTATGTATATTGTTGTAGGGATGCTCAATCTGA